>NW_006921723.1:276492-294932 GCF_000298275.1 Orycteropus afer afer
AACTGTATAGTTTTAGGTTTCACATTTAAGTCTTTGATCCATCTGGAGTTCGTTTTTGTGTATGGTGTGAGGTACAGATCTTGTTACAACAGTCCTAGATTCATTCTTTATGCATTGAATGTTCCATTTATTAATGGATGTTTGCAGCTATTTCTTCTTCTTTTGAGTCCTGCCTCATTAGCAAATGAAGCTCCCAAAAGCTTTATTCCATCCACGTCATTAAGGTCACCTCTACTTTTAGGAGGCAGCTGTATTTTGAGTGCGTTCCGACCTGAGGGGCTCATCTTCCAGCACCATATCAGATAGTGTTCTGCTGCAGTTCATAGCATTTTCCAGTGATACAGAAGACAGTGTTTCCCTGCTGGTCATAAAGTTTTCAGTGGCTAATTGTTTTCAGAAGTGGATGGCCTCTTCCTTCTTCCTCATCTATCTTAGTTTGGAAGCTCTGCTGAAACCTGTCCACTATGGGTGACCCTGCTAGTGTTTGAGATACCAGTGGCATAGCTTCCAGCATCACAGCAACACACATAAGCCACCACAGTGTGACAGACTGACAGAAAAGTGGTGGAATGTTTACCCCAGTTAATTTACCCTTTACTTTTGTGTATCTCTCAGTGTCTTCCTTTGCGTTGATCGTGTTGTGCTAACTTCCCCCATATTGTGTGTTGCCTTCCCCTTCACCAGAATTAACATGTGTCTGTCTACTCTTAGTGG
Organism: Orycteropus afer afer; assembly: GCF_000298275.1. Taxonomy (NCBI): domain Eukaryota; kingdom Metazoa; phylum Chordata; class Mammalia; order Tubulidentata; family Orycteropodidae; genus Orycteropus; species Orycteropus afer. The sequence continues at coordinate 277,207 of NW_006921723.1, forward strand.
GGATCTCTGGTGGCATAGTGTCTAAGGCATTTGACTGCTAACCAGAAGGCTGGCGGTTCAAACCCACCAGCCACTCCTTGGAAGGAAGATGGGGCAATCTACTTCCGTAGTGATACTGCCTCGGAAACCCAAGGAGGGGTCACTATGAGTTGGATCCAATTTGATGGCAGTGAGGTTTTTTTTTATTTGGCCAAGAAGAATCTGTCTTGGAAGAAGCACAGCCAGAAGGCTCCTTAGAAGTGAGGATGGCGAGACTCTGTCTCACGTACTTGGACGTGTTGTCAGGAGGGACCAGTAGCTGGAGAAGGACATCATGCTTGGTGGAGGGTCGGCAAGCAGAGGAAAACCCTCAGTGAGATGGACTGACACAGTGCGGGCAACAGTGGGCTCAGACATAACAACGATTGTGAGGGTGATGAAAGCCGGGGCAATGTTTTGTTCTGTTGTATGTAGGGTTGCTGTGAGTCGCAGCTAACTTGGCTGCACCTAAAAACAGACAATGGCTAATGATTGTGAGCATCTTTTCATGTATTTGTTAGCCATCTGATTGTCTTTTACAGTGAAGTGTCTGTTCATATCCATAACCATTTTTCATTGGATTGTTTTTTTGTTGTTGCTTTTTTTTGTTTCAGTGTTGAAGTTTTCTATATATTTTAGAGATTGGACCCTTGTCAGGTGTGTCATTGTGAAAATATTTTCCCAGTCTGTAGGTTCTCTTTTTACTCTTTCGGGGAGGTCTTTTGATGAACATGTTATTAGGTGCTGTCGAGTTGTCTCTGACTCATAGCAACCCTCTATACAACAACAACAACAAAAACACTACCTGGTCCTGCGCCAGCCTCACGATCCTTGCTGTACCTGAGTCCATCCTTGCAGCCACTGTGTCAGTTCATCTTGTTGAGGGTCTTCCCCTTTTTTGCTGTCCATCTACTTTACAAAGCATGATATCCCTCTCCTGGGAATGGTCTCTTGTGACAACATGACCCTAAGTGGGTGCGACGAACTCTGGCCATTCTCACTTCCAGGGAGCATTCCGGCTGCACTTCTTCCAGGACAGATTTGTCCATTCTTCTGGCAGTCCATGGTATTTTCAGTTTTCTTCACCAACGCTACAGTTCAACTTGTCTTCTCACTTCCTTATTCATTGTCCAGCTTTCACATGCATATGAGGCGATTGAAAGTACCATAGCTTGGGTGTTCAAAGTGTTATCTTTGCTTCTTAACACTTTAAAGAGGTCTTTTGCAGCACATTTGCCCAGTGCAATATGACATTTGATTTCTTGACTGCTGCTTCCATGGGTGTTGATTGTGGATCCACCTAAAATGAAATCCCTGGCAATTTCAATCTTTTCTCCATGTATCATGATACCACTTATCGGTCCAGTTGTGAGGATTTTCGTTTTCTTTATATTGAGGCGTAATCCATACTGCAGACTGTATTTTTTAATGTCATCAGTATGTATTTCAAGTCATCTTCACTTTGAACAAGCAAGTTTGTGTTGTGTGCATATCATAGGTTGTTAATGAGCCTTTCTTCAATCCTGATGAGGTAAGTGTTTAACTTTTAGGAGGTCCCAGTTACCTAGTTTGCTTCTCTTGTTTGTCTGTTCTTAGTTATGTTTAATGTTCTATTTATGCCATAGATTAGAGACCCTAGCTTTGTCCTTGATTTTTCTTCCCCAGACATTACAGTTTTAGGTTTAAGATTCAGATCTTTCATCCATTTTGAGCTAGTTTTTGCGTATGGTGTGAGGCTGGGGCTGGGTAGTGCTAACTCTTTGCACTTGGCTGCTAACTGAGAGGCTGGCAGTTCACGTGCACCCAGTGGCACCATGGAAAGGCCTAATTTACCTCTATAAGAGTATCCAGCAGGTGTCATTGAGTTGATTCCAATGCATGGCCACCCCATGTGTTTCAGAGTAAAACTACTTCATAAGATTTTCAGGGGCTGATTTTTGGGAAGCAAATTGCCAGGCCTTTCTTCTGAGGTGCATCTGGGTGGATTTGAACCTCTGACCTTTTGGCTAGTAGCCCAGTACATAGCCATTTGTGCTCCCCAGGAACTCCTCCATAAGATTCAGCCATTGAAAACCCTGTGAACCAGTTCTACTCTGTCTGCATGGGGCCGCCATGACTCTTCGGTTGACATGACAGTAATAGGTTTGTTTTTTTAAAAAATTTTATATGGTTCAAATCAGAACTATAGGAAAGAGACTCTGAAGTCTCACTTCCATCCCTGTCCCTCTTCCCAACCCTTCTTTCCCCTGTGGGGGGGTGTTTTCATGTTCTGTCATCCTTTTGATGTGGGTTTGGTAAAAGGAAGCATATAAGAAAGTATATATCACTACTTCTCCTCCTTGCATACCCAGAGGTGGAGTATGATATACGCCATCCTGTACTTTAGGAGCTCTGGCGGCATAATGTCTGAGGCATATGACTGCTAACCAGAAGGTTGGCAGTTCAAATCCACCAGCTGCTGCACAGAAGGAAGATGGGGCAATCTACTTACATAAAGATTTACCACCTTGGAACCCAGTGGGAGTTGCTATGAGTCGGAATCAACTTGATGGCAATGAGTTTTGAATTTTATCCTGTACTTTACTTTACCGTTTTCGCCCAGCCGTTTAGGAGAATGTCGGTACAAAGCGATGCTCCTTGTTCCTTTTCACAGCCGTGTGGTGTCTTCCCCTGTGGAAGGACGGTTCATTGTTGATGGTCTTTGGCTTTAGAGAGAAAGCGCTGATGATCACCCTGAGCCCGTGTCACTTGGTGCTTATGGAGCTGTCATTTCAGGAAAGGTGTCGGGAGTGGGATCACGCAGAGCTGAGACTGCTGGATCGTGTCAGACTCCCCATGCAGGGCTGCATGGTTGCGTTCTGTCGGTGTCACCAGCAGGGTTGCCGTAGAGCTTTCAGTCTTTCGCTTTCTAATCAGGAGCAAGATTGAACAACTTTTCTCAAGTCTAAGGGCCATGTGGATTTTTTTTCTGGAGACTGGTTGTCTCTTGCCCATTTTCCTGTCAGGTCTGGACCTTTTCTTAGTTTCTGAGAGCTCTTCCTGTATAGATCTCCTTTGCTGTAAGTTGTCTGAGGCTGGGTCTTGGGGGGTGACCGCTCAGACTCTGGTCTTGGTGGCAGAGGACCTGTACATGCCCATTTCCCTTCTTCTTGCCAAGGCCAGTCTGTCCTGTTCTTGGTAGCAACTAGGTTTTCCTCCCTGGGAGCTTCTGCTCCTTAGAATCCAGCATGTTTCCCGGGATGACTTCCTGGCACATCTTTTCTGATCTACCTTGCTGGGGCAAGTGGCAGATGGAGTTAGCAACCAAACTGGGAGCATGAGAGTGGGGTATGTACGTATGGGGGATGGCTGCCAGGCAGGAAGCACAGAGTAGGGAGCTGTATTGGGGGATGGCCCACTGGGCTGGGAGCCAAAAATGGGGCATGTGAGGTAGTGGTCTGCCAGACTTGGGGTACAAGAGTTGGGAGGTACATGGAGGGACGGCTGCAGGGCTGGGAGCATGAGGGAACAGCCTGCTGGACTTGGGACAGGAGAGTTGGGGGCATGTAGAGGGATGATGCCAGGCTGGGAGCACAGGGTTGGGGGCTGTTTGGGGCACAGCATGAGGCTGGGAACATGGGGGGGCAGTTGGGGTGCTGGATAGTAGTGTCTGGAGCTGGAGGACTACAGCCCACACTCATGAAGGCCTCAGTTGCTGGGCTCAGCAAGGTGGCAAGCCCCACCCTGGCATCTATGGCATTCTTCAGGGCCCCATCCCAGCCTGACTGCCCCATCACTTGCTCTCCAGGGTGGCAAGGAGTACCTGATGCGGGCACACTTTGGCCTGCCCAGTGTGGAGGCGGAGGACAAGGAGGGCAAGCCCCCCATCAGCGTCAAGTTTGAGATTCCCTACTTCACTACCTCCGGCATCCAGGTGTGCAGCTGGGTGGGCGGGCAGATGGGCCAGGTGCCACGTGGAGCCCGGGGTCAGCCTGGGCCCTGAAGCCGCAGGTGGTGGACCTGCTCTCCAGACTCCAGCCTCTGCCTGGACAGCCAGGCCCAGACAGCAGAGAGCAGCCCTGCTTCAGTCCCTCCCCAGCCCAGAGCCAGACCCAGGCACATCCCACTCACCATGAGCCAGAAGCCCTGGCGTCCCAGACCCCTACTCCAGGGTCACTGAGGAGTGTGACTGTAAGCAGGACTCTGGCGCTGCTGAGTCTTCTAGGCAGCTCAGCCCTCCCCTGCCCAACAGCCTGTGTGCTCCCTCTCTCCAGGGAAGGAGGACCAAAGGGGCCTGAGGCCTTGGGCATGGGGGGGCTGCATGCTCAGGGCCTGGCACCTGTGCCCCCAGGTCCGCTACCTGAAGATCATTGAGAAGAGTGGCTACCAGGCCCTGCCCTGGGTCCGTTACATCACTCAGAACGGAGGTAAGTCTGGCTGCCCGTGGGGTTGCTGGGAGATCCCCTGAGCTGCTCTGCTGCCCCGATAGGGTAGGCGGGGGACCTGGTGAGGAGGGGAGGATGGCTCTTCTCTCCACCTCATCTCCTAGACTACCAGCTCCGGACCCAGTGAGGGGCTGCACCCGCCCCCCGGAAGCACCTGCCAAGAGGCCGGATGGGAAAGTGAGCATCTGGACCCGACGCCTCCCAGCCCCCAGGACCTGCTCGCCGTTCCACCGCCTCCAGGGCTCTGAGTGGTGGATGCAGTCTTGTCTGGGACATCTTGTCTCTCTGCCACTCTGCGTCTGATCGGGGAGGTCACTCACAGATTGTTCTGCCATGTGGCTCCCTGGTACCAAAAAGATCAGGACGTACTCACCAGATGCTGGGCACATGTGCCACCTGCCACCGCCTGTCACCACCTGCCGCCAGAGGCACACTGGCTCTGCTGGGATCTTGGAGGCACCGTGCTATTGCTGTTATTGTTCATGTTGTTTGTAGATTTATGAATTTCTACTCGTTGATTGGTTGCTGTCTATGTTATAATTCCCCCAGGGTCACGCCAAACCTTTGTCCCCATGTCCCGCATCCTGACAGCCTCAGGCAGCACTTAGCGAGGGCAAGGCCAGCCTTCTCGACATGAAAACCAGTCCCACGTCTCCTTCCTCTTCCTCCCTTGCATGGGATGGGGCCGTTTACTTGCAGGCGGTCTGTCTGCTGCTCAGCTTGCCATGCACCTCCCTAGCCATCTCTCTATGCTGTGGTGGCCACACCCTCCGGGGCTCCGGTGCCATGCCCACACCACACTCAGCCATATCAGTGTTTCTTCCCTCAGGGACACGGGTCTGAGGGGGGCTGGCCCAGCCTCTCACTGCAGGGTCTGGGAGGGTCCGTGCCACCCACGTGTGTGTTCGTGTCGTGTCGTGATTCCATTAAATTCCAGTCATTTGATGCCGTCTTGCTGACCTCCGATCCAGCCATGGGACGGGTGACTGCCACATGCTCCTGAGCAGATCACCCCTCCCAGTGCCTCCGCACCCCAGAGCAGGGCCCAGGGCCGCTGGTGGGTATGGGGAGGGCTCAGGTGAACTCTCATCCTCTCGTGGAGGTGGCTGCTGCCACTGCCTGCAACCTGGGACCACCAGCAGCTGGTCCCCTGCCTGCCCAGCAATGGCCCTCCCCAGGGTGCAGTCTGGGACCAGCCCTGTCGGCCATACCTGGGAGCTCATGGGGTGTGGTCCACGGCCCCCCGACCTGCAGCAGTATCTTGAGGTGCTTCCCTGTGCAGGCATCAGCGCGTAAGGGCCACCTGATCACCTGTCCCAGGAGGGGAAGTGCCCGCGGGCAGGCAAGGCCATCCCCACTGCCGCCTGACATGCTCGCTCCTGTCTCCCTGCCAGGCGCCGCCGCCTGCCTAGCACCGTGCCCCCACCGTTCTCCCTCTCCTGTGTCTCCAGGCTCTCAGCAGCTTCGCCATATATGCTCTGCTTGACACCTCCCAGGAGTCTCAGGGCTGGAGTGACATCGTGGCCTCCCCACATGACGTCTTTCCCTGTCAGTGGTGGGAAGAGACCGTGGACACACCTTGTTCCTCATTCCCTCCCTGGCCACAGCCCAGCTGGCAGCAGACCCTCTTGAGTTGGACCCTGTGTTCCCCCTGTGGTCCGGCTCCAGCTGGGCTCACAGAGCCTCCCTGGAGTCCATCCCCTCAGAAATAGGTGTTCACTTCCCAGTGTAGATCAGGGGCATCTGTCCAGTGTATTGGACACTAAATACTGTGTGAAAACCCTCCCATTACAATACACAGAAGAATGCAGAAAATAAATGCACACGTAACTGATCATGAGGAAACAAGGAAGGCTACCAGAGCCCGGAAGGGAGAAGGACCTTGATAGCAGAGAAACGGCTGGGGCTGGGGCTGCTCCTGGGCCTGTGGATGCTAAGGGCCAGCGGTGGGTGGGGCTTGGGGGCCTGGAAGTAGGTGGAAGGCAGTGGAAGCTGCTGAATACAGCAGGGTCCTTGTAGGCTGGGAGTTAAACTCAGGAAGTGGTCAGAAACCCTTAACCCTCTGGTTCAGGGAAGCAGTGCCCCTTGCTCTCAGCCTAAGATCTGGTAGGAAAAAGTCTGCTTAAGTCATGCAACCACTAATTTAGAGTTAACATTTATACACCTATGTGGTCTGGGGCTCTGGTGGTGCAGTGGTTAAAACGTGGCTCCTAACCAAAAGGTCAGCAGTTGGACCCCACCAACTGATCCATGGGGAAAAAAGGAGGCAGTCTGCTTTTGGAAAGATTCACAGCTTTGGAAGCCCTATAGGACAGTTCTGCTCTGTCCTAAAGGGTCACTATGAGTTGGAACTAACTCGTTGGCAATGAGTTATATTTTCTGGTGACACAGTGGTTAAAGCAACTGCCAGCCAAAAGGTGTGCAGTTCAAACCCACCCGTGGCTCTGGGAGAAACATGTGGCAGTCTGCTTCTGTCAAGATTGACAGCCTTGGAAACATTATTAGAGTTGCTATGAGTCAGAATTGCCTCCATAGCTGAGGGTTTTGGGGTATATGGGCGGAAAGCACCTGAGTAAAGATATTCCTGAAACAAAACCTCTGGTGCGGCATAACTTCAGCCCTTGTTGCCCAAGATTCTCACAGATACAGCCACCCTCAATGTGAGTGCACTCTGAAAATTACAAGACTCGTGACAGCAGGCATATAAACAGCAGGCTGAAAACCTCAAGAACTTTGCTTAAAAGAATTATCAGACATATATGCAGATGTGACACAGCTGAAGCGAATTAGTGAAGTGGAAGGATAACCTGGGGTCGTTAGCCGGGGTACAGCACAGAGTGTTACCAGGCAATGATGTTTCCACATACTGGAGGTGTAGAGACAAGACAGACTAAGAAGGCCTCGCACATGTAAGACAGTCCAAATACTGAGAACTGGAGGTACATAAAGTAGCATTGAGTATATGAACCAATGATGACCAATGTAAAATGGCAAAGTAAGGTACAACAAATACCTGACAGCATCCTGCAAAGTAGGAGACCGGTGACTGGTACCAAAGCTTTATTAAGATCTTTGTACTACTTGGAAGAGAGCAGATTAAGGAGCTCTGGTGGTGCAGTGGTTATTGCATTCAGCTGCAAACCAAAAGGCTGGCAGTTCAAACCTACCAGCCACTCTGTAGGAGAAAGCTGAGGGAGGGAGTCGGCTTCAGTTATGACTTCAGCCTTGGAACCCTGTGAGGCAGTTCCCTGTCCTATAGGGTCCCTATGAGTCTGAATTAACTCAATGGGAATGGGCAGACTAACTTAAATGTCTAAAAAAGCCACATAAGCTTGTATGACCTTCAAACCAGTGGTTAAGGAAGAGTTTAAAGAAAACTAACCAATAGGAGGAAGGAAAGAAAGAACAGGGGAAAATCAGGATAAATACAGGTGTTCCAAAATCTTCGTGTAGCCTTAAATTTTAAATAGCACTTAAAAGTGTACTAAGGTGCTTGGGATACCCGCTCCACATCCACCCTCCGCCCCTCCCCCCCCCCAGCTGAATGCACAAAATACGGTGGTAGAAATAAACCCAAATATTAGGAATCACACCGGTGTAAATGCAGCAACTGGGTTAAGATACTGTCAGACTGGCTTAAAACACAAGATCCAGCTATATCTTGTTTGTAAGATAAACATCCCAAACTTAAACGGGCAACATTATTAAAAATAAAACGGGCTGCTGATTTTCGGCATAAATCACAGGGCCTTTGTCCCTGGTCTGTCTGATCTGGAAGCGCCTTGAGATCCGCTCGGCATCCTGACGACACGTGTGCCTCCAGGGACAGATGGGTCTGCGGCTGCGCGTGAGCCGCGCTGGGGAACCTCCCACATGAAAAGCGAAAACTGGACCACTGCCCCTCATAGTGTCCCCTCTTCTCTGACCACACCAGCTTGTCACCGCATACAGTTGTCGTTTGTCCCACATTTGACTATGTCCTTATTTTTTTCCTAGAAGACCCTAAGGGTAGATAGACCCCCCCTCATCTGGTTTGCCACTGCTCTGACCCCAGGGCTGAGACTGGGAGTCAAGGACACGCCCACGTGGCTCAGCCAGCCATGGCCACCAGGGGGCGCACACAGGTCAGGAGTCGCAGCTCTGGAGCCTCTGGGCTAGACCCAAGGCCACTGGGAGACCCAAGCGAGGCAAGCCTGAGGATAGGGGGATCTCCGCTCTGAGCACAGTAGAAAGGGCCCAAGACCCTTGCTCCCTGCGCTGCAGGTTCTCACCTGACGCTGGCAGGGGTGGAAACTGAGGTTCGGAAAAGTCAGAGGTTCTGAACATCCTCTCTCACCTGACTGCCCGCCCTTGATTGTCCAAATATGCTTTCTAAACCTGCCCCCAAGACCACCAGAGACCCAATGATGTGAGGTCAACAGGGGCGTGGGGGGCCCTGACCCCAGGGTGGCACCTGAGGGCTGGAAGGACCAAGTCAGGCCAGCCGGGGGTCGGGGGACCCTCTGGACTTGGAAACCCCAGCAGCCCCCTGCTGTACACCTGGGAAAGCTCAAAGGCAGGAAGGAGCAGCCACGCCCCCACCCAGTACCGCTCACCAAGTCCCCTCCAGCTACCCCCAACCAGAAGCCTACATGGCTGGTGGGTGGAGGCTGGGAGCCAAGTTGAAGGGAGCAGGCAGGGGACCCCTCACCTGCTTCCTTCCAGCTCCCTGTTTAACAGAGGGGCCAGGTCTGCCCCCACCCACCCAAGCTCACCCAGGGCCCAAGCCCAGACCAGATCCCCCACACCTATCCCAGGAAACTCCTGGGACTTGGCCCTGGGGATGGGAGGGGAACAGACCTGGGCCCCCTGGCTGTGTGGCCTAGAGGAAGCTCCTAAACCTCTCTGGGCATAGAACTTTTTCTGCAAGCCATTTCTTTAGAACAAAGAGTCCCCTGAAGAGGAAATGGCTTGTCATTGTCAACCAAGTGAGAACGGTTCAGTGCCCTCCCCAAAACCAATATCCTATTAGATGGTGCAAAGAACCCAGCAAAATTCCCTGCTGGGTGTGCGTGTGTGTTTATTGAGGTGAAATTTACATGGGATAAAGTCGACCATTTTAAAGCGAACAGTTCATTGGCATATTTACACATTTACAATGTTGTGCAACCACCACTTCTATCTAGTTCCAGAACATTCTCATCACTCCAAAAGGAAACCCTGTCCTCCTTAGCAGTCACTCCCCATTCCCCTTGGCAACCACTAATAAACTTTGGTCTCCATGCATTTGTCTATTCTAGATATTTCCTAGAAATGGAATTATGCAATGTGTGGTTTTTGATGTCTGGCTTCTCTCAGCATAATGGTTTCCAGGTTCATCCATGTCTCACCATGTATCAGAACTTCATTTCTCTCCATGGCTGAATACTATTCCACCGTGTGGATGGCTTACAACTGGCTCATCCATCATCAGTTAATGGGCACTCATGTTTCCGGTTTGGGGCAATTGTGAATAGTGCTGCTGTGATCATTGGTGTGTAAGTACCTGCCTTGGGTTTCTGTTTTCACTTCTCTCGGGTATGTAACTAGGAGTGGATTTGCTGGGTAATGTGGTAACTCTGAGGAGCTCTGGTGGTGCAGTGGTTAAAGCATTTAGCTGCTCACCAAAAGATAGGTGGTTTGAACTCACAACCCACCAGCCACTCCACGGGAGAAAGATGAGGCGGTCTGCTGGTGCAGAGATATGCTTGCAGCCTTCGAAACCCATAGGGCACTTCTACTCTTTCCTATTGGGTCTCTAGGAGTTGGAATTGACTCCATGACAGTGGCTTTGCTTTTTGGTAACTCAATGTTTAATTTTTCAAGAAATTTCACCTTTTTTTTTTTTTTTTTTAATAAAGCTAAGTGCACAACCCCTGACCAATTTGGGAGTATTGTGCCTGGAAGTTTCTGGCCAACTTGCCATTTCTATAGTCTTCACTGCTATTCATAAGGTTTTCACTGGCCAACTCTTCGAGAAGTGGATGGCCCTGTCCTTCCCAGTCTGTCTTAATCTGGAAGCTCCGCTGAAACCTGTCCACCGTGGGTGACCCTGCTGGTATTTGAAATGACAGTCGCATAGCCTCCAGCCTCACAGCAACACGTGAGCCACCACCCTATGACAAACCTACAGACAAGTGGAAGAGAATAGAAACCCTCACAACTGGGCCAATAAGCAATATCACAATAAACAGAAGAAAGATTGAAGTTGTCAAGGATTTCATTTGACTTGGATTTATAACCAACACCTATGGAAGCAGCAGTCAAGAAATCAGATGTCATATGACACTGGGCAAATCTGCTGCAAAAGACCTCTTTAAAGTGTTAGGAGAAGAAAGATGTCACTTGGAAGGCTAAGGTGCACCTAACCCAAGCCAGTCACCTCATATGCATGTGAAAGCTGGACAATGAATAAGGAAGACCGAAGAAGAGTTGAAGCCTTTGAATTGCAGTGCTGGCGAAGAATACTGAAAATACCATGGACTGCCAGAAGAACTAACAAACCTTTCCTAGAAAAAGTGCAGCCGGAATGCTTCTTGGAAGTGAGAATGGCCACTTATTTGGTCATGTTGTCAGAAGGGACCATTCCCTGGAGAAGGATGTCATGCTTGGTAAAGTGGAGGGTCATTGCAAAAGGGGAAGGCCCTCAACGAGATGGACTGACACAGTGGCTGCAATGGTGGGCTCAGGCATTGCAAGGATCGCGAGGACTAGGCAGTGTTTCATGCTGTTGTCCTATGACTTGGAGCTGACTCAATGTCACCTGACAATGACAGTCTTCACCTATACAGTTCAGTGACATTAAATATAATTATCCTGTGGTTCAACCATTAACCATCCCCAATTATTCCATTACCCTTAACAGAAGCCCAGTGGCCCCTAAGTTATACATGTTTTTAATGCAATTGATATTTTGTTTATGTAAATTAAACCACACCAAACCAAACTCACTGCTGTTGAGTCAGATCCAACTCATAGCGACCCCTCCTTGGGTTTCTGAGGCAGAATCACTACGGAAGTAGATTGCCCAACCTTCCTTCCGAGGAGTGGTTGGTGGGTTTGAACCGCCAGCCTAATGGTTAGCAGTTAAATGCCTTAGGCACCACGCCACCAGAGCTCCCTTATGTAAATTAGCACTGCCTGTATTTTTCTCAGACCCCTGGTGGCACCATAAGCACAGTTGTTAAAGTGCTTGCCTGCTAACCAAAAGGTTGGCAGTTCAAACTTACCAGCTGCTCCATGGGAGGAAGATGAGGCAGTCTACTTTCATGAAGATTTATAGCCTTGGAAACCCTATGGGGCAGTTCTGCTCTATGTACAGGGTTGCTATGAGTCAGAATTGACTCAACAGCAGTGGGTGGTGGTGCTGTGTTTAAGCGCTCAGCTGCTAATCCAGAGGTTGGCAGTTCGAACCCGCCAATCACTCTGAGGGAGAAAAGACCTGTGATCAGCTCCCATAAAGAGTACAGCCTAGGCAAAGCTCTGGGGCAGGTGTACTCTGTCACGTAGGGTCGCTGCGAGTCAGACTTGACTCGATGACACACAATGACCACACGTTGTTCTGCTTTAGTGGATATGCATGTATTCACTTTCATACCGTGGGGTAACATAACAGCATGAACTGCTGTCGACCTGACCCCACACAACAGAATGACATGCTGCCGGTCGCCATGACGGGTCGCCGATCAGACCACTGTGATCTACAGTGTTTTTGCTGCCTGGTGGAGGGCAGTCAATCCCCAGGCTTTGCCCCCTGGTCTGTCTTAGTCTGGAGGCTCTGCTGAAACCTGCTCAGCACCATAGCAACGCACCAGCCTCCAAGGACAGATGGTAGGGGTTGTGCACAAGGCGCGTGGGCCAGGAATTGAACTCAGGGCTCCCGTGGGAGGAAAGAATTTTACCATTGACTGCCAGACACTCAGGAGCTCTGGTGGCGTAGTGCCTAAGGTACTTGACTGCTAACCAGAAGGCTGGCGGTTCAAACCCACCAGCCACTCCTTGGAAGGAAGATGGGGCAATCTACTTCCGTAGTGATACTGCCTTGGAAACCCAAGGAGGGGTCGCTATGAGTCGGGGCCAACTCAACGGCACATAACAACAACAACATACTATCCCCTGCTGCTTTTGTTAAGGAGCTCTGGCGGCTTAGTATCTGAGGCATTTGACTGCTAACCAGGAGGTTGGTGGTTCAAACCCACAAGCCACTCTGAGGAAGGCAGACTGGGCAATCTACTTCCATAAAGATTTACTGCCTCAGAAACCCAAAGGGGGTTGCTATGAGTTGGAATCAACTTGATGGCAGTGAGTTTTGTTTTGGGTTGTTTTTCTTTTTCTTTTTGGTGCTTCTGTACTGTGGTTGGCTCCTCTGGTCCCCTGTTGATTTTCAGCATCTGTGTAGAAGAAGCTCTGGTGGCATAATGCTTAAAACATTTGGCTGCTAACCAAAAGGTTGCCAGGTCAATCCCACCAGTTGTTCTGAGGGAGAAAGAGGAAGCAGTCTGCTTTTATAAAGATTTACATCCTTCAAAACCCTATGGGGCAGTTCTACTCTGTCATATAGGGATGGTATGAGTCAGAAATGACTCAGTGGTGGTGGGTTTTTTGGTGTGGAATCCACTTTGGAACCATTATGAACAAGGCTGTAACAAGTGTTGGTGTCCAGGTCGTGGTGGGGGATACTGTTCACACTCTGAGGTGGAATGTCAGGGTTATAGGGGAGGCTCATGTTCAGCTTCTATCACTCATCTGTCAGGTTGTCATACTGTGTTCTTGAAATACTGGAAGCCATGCTACTGGTATTTCAAACACCAGCAGCGTCACCCATGGTGGGCAGATTTCAATGGAGCTTCCAGACTCAGACAGATGAGGAAGAAAGGCCTGGTGATCTGCTTCCAGTAATCAGCCAGTGAAGGCCTATGGAGCACAACAGAAGATTGTCCGACATAGTGGGGAAGATGAGCCTTCCAGGTTGGAAGGCATCCAAAACACAGTGGCCGCAACCATGGACTGGAGCATAACAGTGATCGTGAAGGTCTACATGGTCTGAAATGGGGTCTGCGTGAGTTGCGCTTGACACGATGGCAACAACAATGTTCAGCTTCAGTCGATTCTGCCCATTTTCCAAGATGATTGCCCCACAGCAGTGGATGAGCGTTCCAGTTGCTCTACATCTCTGTCAACACTTGATGTTATCAGACTTTTTCCCTGCAGCCCTGTTGGTGGGGTTGTGCCCCCTGAACAGCCCAGCTCCGCTGCAGTCTGGACCCTGCACCCATCTGCCAGGCTCCCTGACGATTTTGATGCTGAATCCAGTGGGGTGTTGACCATACCCCGTTTCTTGAGGCACCCCCTCTTCCTTGGCTTCTGGGCCCCTCTCCTGTTGTGTTTTCCTCCCCTCTCTGCCTGCCCTTTCTCCAGCCCCTTAACTGGAACCTTTTTCTCATCTCATTCTTTAAAGGAGAGTGTCCTTTGCACCTGCATCTCCAGGTACCCCCTACCTCCCAGAAAATGACCACAGACTCTGGGGATTTCCAGAAGAACTCAGTGTCTGTCCCCATACCCTGCTTCTCCTCCTAAGCCTCTGGGCCCTCTCCCACCTCAGTGAATGGGGCCCAGCTGTCCCATTGCACAAACAGGAAACCAGGGCTCACCCTCTCCACTGTGTCCAGTCCTGCCCTGTCCACCTCCGCACCTCAGGTCCACCTGCTTCTCCACACCCTCCTGCTGCTGCTTAGCCAAATCACCACCATCACCCCCTAGACAAGTCCAGCTTCTGGCAGGTCCCCCCTAACTTTGGCCCTTTCTCCAATGCATACCACAGTGTCACACTAAGGTGACACAGTGCCTGGCTTAAAACATTTCAACAACTTCCTGGCATTCAGTTCCCTTACCAGGCCCCAGGACAGCCCCTGGCTGGCCCAGTGTCTGCTGACCTCTCCGGCCCCTTCCCCAGGCTTCTTTACTCTCATGTTCATCTGAATGCCTGCTGTATGTGGGGGTTCTGTTCCAGATGCTGGGATATGATGGACCGGACGGATATACCTCTGCCCCCCTGGGGCAGGGCTGCTAACCAAAAGGTTCCTAAAGTCAGGGCAGTGGCGTGCAGGGGGCTGAGTGGGGGCAGTAAAGACACCAGACCCTGAGACCTGGGAGAGCAGTTGCCAATCACTGGGCAAGGAGTGGGGGGCGGGTTCCAGGTGGAAGGGCTGGAGCCCAGGGGAGGGGACAATTGAAGAAAAGGAGGAGCTAGTGTGGGGGAAGGTGAGACCTCATGGGAGTTCGTGAGGAGGAGTCACTCTGAGGTGTGGGGGCCATGGAAGGAGTTAGGGCTTCAGAGCTTCCTCTGGTGGCAGCAGCTGGGAGACGGGAGTGGGGCTGGTGTGCAGGGGGCAGCAAAGGGGCTGGCGGCGTAGGGTGATGGTGAGAAGCGGTGGCATTTGGGTGCAGCTGGAGAGTGAGCCCAGAAGGCTTGAGGACAGCGAGGCTGTAGGCGGGAAGGTGGTGGGGTAAGAGTGCCTGCTTGAGCAGCACGCACATCCAACTCACAGATTCGGTTCCTCAAAAATGCCAAGTATGTGCACACGTGCTCACAGACACACACACATGCTTACAACACACAAAGACACAGACTGCAGCACAACACGGAGAACAGAAGTCAGGCCTGGCGATCTGCTTTGGAAGGCCACAGCCTTGAAAACCTGATGGAACGGTTCTGCATGAGGTCACTAGGAGTCAGAGTGGACTCAGCTACAACTAACAGCTGTGGCACAGTTAAGCACTTCCCTGCTAACCACAAGGCTGGTGGTTCAAGTTTACCCAGAGGCGCCTCTGAAGAAAGGCCTGGCAATCTGCTTCTGAAAACTAAGCCATTGTGAACCCGATGGAGCACAGTTCTGCTCTGTCACACAGGGGGTGGCCATGAGTCCAGAGTCAGCTTGATGGCAACCAACAACTCCAGAGGGACACGTCCAGCAATTCCCCCCAGTGCAGCTAAGCCCCTGAAACAGGGGTTTCTGAGTCCTCCCACCTTAGACCTCAGCAGCCGACCCATCCCCGAATGCCTCCAAATGCCAAGCACCATCCCCTCCACCCAGACCGTCCTGGGTGGCCTTTACCACTCAGATTCTCTCTGAGAAGCAGTAACTGCTATAAAGCCCATTTCACACAAGACAACTGAGGTCAGAGAGCAGAAGCAAGGTGTCCCAGCTCCTGAGACCTCAGGCCAGAGCCCAGAATGTCCCCTACCTCCTCCTGGGCAGGCCCTGGGCAGACCCCGCCCCCTCCCACTCCCGCCCCCTGCTGCTCGGAAGGGCCGGGATCAGGAGCACTTCCCATGGCTCTCCTGGCTCCTTTCCAGCCCAAGAGAAACAGGTTGCACCTGGTAGTCTTTCCCAGCAGCCCCTGCTCGAGCTGCAGGAGCCCAGCAGCGTGAGAGGGAGTGTGTGCAGGCCAGGCACGCGGTCACGTTGCAGCACCCTGCATGCCGTGGCGCAGGCGGCCGGGAGGTGCCGGGCTCGCTGGCGCTGGAGCCGCTGGACCCCAGGGTGTCCTGAGGCTGTTTACCTACCTGGCAAATGGGTACACCAGCCCTTACCTATCAGGGAGATTCAATGAAAGGGCACGGGAGGCGTGCACTGGCACGAGAGAGGTAAGACAGAAAAACAAAATCACTGCCATCGAGTCGATTCCGACTCATAAGGACCCCCAATGAGTTTCCAAGGTAGTAAATCTCTACAGAAGTAGGTTGCCCCGCCTTCCTCCCTCTGAGAGGCTAGTGAATTTGAACCGCCAGTCTGCTGCTTAGCAGTCAAATGCCTTAGGCACTATGCCACCAGAGCTCCTTCAAGAGAGCTTAAAGCCCTGCTCATTCACCAGGGGGATGGGATGGGGAGGTCAGGCACCGCACTCTGCTTCCAGAATAGCCTCTGCATCAGTCGTTGAATCCGACCTACAGTCGAGACCATCAGAGCACAGAGCATGAAAGTTAGTCATTTAAAATGGGGGCGGGGGGCACCCAGAAACCGCCCCTAAGAAACTGCCAGACATTAAAAATAACAATAATAGTGATTGAAGTGAAGTCCACACAACATACGATTTGTCATTTTACAGAATGCAGTGACTTCGAGTTCGTTCACAATGTTGGGCAACCCCCACTTCCATCTAGTTCCAGGGCGTCCTCATCACCCCAAAAGGAGACCCCACACCCCTTAGTCACTCCCCATGCCTCTGCCCACTGGCAGCCACTAGTCACTTCCTGTTTCTACGTATTTGCCCCTTCTGGACATTTCATGTAAGTGGATTCAGGCACTCTGTGGTCTTTCCCTGGCTTCTTTCTCTCAGCATCATGTTTGTGAGGTTTGTCCACATTGTAGCAGGTATAAGAATCTCATTCCTTTTTAAACAATTTTTATGTGTACAGTTCAGTGACATTGATTGCGTTCATGTTGTACACCACTGTCTGTTTCCAATTTGTCTTTCATCATCCCAAAGAGAAACTCAGTGTCCCTTAAGCAATCTCTCCCCATTGCCACCTCCCCAGCCCCTGGTAATCCTAACCAACTGTGATTGCTATACTATTCTGCGTATTTCCTGTAGGTGAGACCAGGAAGCATTTGTTCTTCTGTGTCTGGCTTTTCTCACTGAGCATCATGTTTTCAAGGTTCATCCATGTTGTAGCAGGTATCAGAGCTTTATTTCTTTTTTCAGCTGAGTAACATATTCCTCCACCACTCCTCTGTCAGTTTGTCGTACTGTGGTGGCTCACGTGTTGCTGTGAGGCTGGGGGCTATGCCACCAGTATTTCAAATACCAGCAGGGTCCCCCATGGTGGGCAGGTTTTAGCAGAGCTTCCAGACTAAGACACACCGGGAAGAATGGGGCCATCCACTTCTGCAAAAATTGTCCAGTGAAAACTTTATGAATAGTAGTGAAACACTGTCTAATATAGTACTGGAAAACTTGACGAATAGCCCTGAAACATTGTCCAAAATAGTGCCAGAAGATGGGCCCCTCAGGTTAGAAGACACTCAAACTATGACTGGGGTAAAGCTGCCTCCTCAAAGTAAAGTTGCCTTAAATGACGTGGATGGAGTAAAGCTTTCAGGGGACTTTCATTTGCTGATGTGGCACAACTCAAAATGGGAAGCAACAGCTGTAAACATTCATTCATAACTGGAACAAGGAATGTACAACAAATGAATCTAGGAAAACTGGAAGTTGTCAAAAATGAAATGGAACAAATAAAGATTGATATCCTAGGCATTAGTG
>NW_006921723.1:295327-302732 GCF_000298275.1 Orycteropus afer afer
GTGATCCCACAGAATGTGGAAATTATTGAACAATATCATTAATATCACATGCAAGTAAAATTTTGCTGAAGATAATTCAAAAATGGTGGCAGCAGTATATTGACAGGGAACTTCCAGAAATGCAAGCTGGATTCCGAAGAAGACTTGGAACTAGGGATATCATGGCTGATGTCAGATGGATCTTGGCTGAAAGCAGAGAATAATAGAAGGATGTTTACCTGTATTTTATTGACTATGCAAAGGCATTTGACTGTGTGGATCATAACAAATTATTGGTAACTGTACAAAGGATGGAAATTCCACCAAGAGGCTGTCGTTTGAACAGAACAAGGGGATATTGCATGGTTTAAAATCAGGAAGGGTGTGTGTCACATTTTATCTTTCACCATACTTATCCAATCTGTACACTGAGCAAATAATCTGAGAAGCTGAACTATATGAAGAAGAATGTGGCATTAGGATTGGAGGAAGACTCATTAATAACCTATGATATGCAGATGACACAACCTTGCTTGCTGAGAGTGAAGAGGACTTGAAGCACTTACTGATGAAGATCAAAGACTATAGCCTTTGGTATGGATTACACCTCAACATAAAACAAAAATCCTCACAACTGGACCAATAAACAGCATCATGATAAATAGAGAAAAAATTGGAGTGGTCAGCAGTTTCATTTTACTTGGATCCATAATCAACACTCATGGAAGCAGTCAAGAAATCGGATGTTGTATTGAACTGGGAATATCTGCTACAAAAGACTGTTTTAAAGTGTTAAGAAACAAGGATGTCACTTTGAAGACTAAGGTGGCCCTAACTCAAGCTATATGTTTTCAATTGCCTCATATGCACATGAAAGCTGGACAATGAATGAATAAGGAAGACCGAAGAAGAGTTGATGCTTTTGAGTTGTGGTGTTGGCGCAGAACACTGAAAGTCCCATGGACTGCCAGAAGAACTAAAATATGTCCCAGAAGAAATGCAGCCAGAATGCTCCTTGGATACAAGAATGGCCAGACTTCGTCTTACCTACTTTGGTCATGTTGTGAGAAGGGACCAGTCCCTGGAGAAGGATATCGTGCTTGGTAAAGTGGGGGGTCAATGAAAAAGGGGAAGGTCCTAACGAGATGGACTGACACAGTGGCTGCACCAATGGGCTCAAGTATAACAAGGATTGTGAGGCTGGCGCAGGACCAGGCAGTGTTTCCTTCTGTTGTATGTAGGGTCGCTATGAGTCAGAGCCAACTTGATGACACCTAACAACAGCAATATATTCCCTTGTGAGGACGGGCCACATTGTGTTTAACTATTCATCAGTTGATGGACATCTGGGGTGTTTCCACAATGCTGCTGTGGATGTGTTTGGTCCACACATGTTCATGCCCTGCAACCAGGAGAGCCCCATAGTTCAGCTCCACAGAGGGGTTTCTAACTTACTGCGCCAAGTTGCGCGTTTTGCTCACAGCTTTCGGAAAACACTAAAGGGAACCCAAGCCAACAATCCCCTCATCTCTCACCCCTCCGACACTCCTTGTCTCCCTGTGCTGTGGCACAAAAGCCCAAAACCTGAGCCAGGGAGAGAGGGAGGAAGGGCAGGGACAAGAGGGTAGAGGCTGGGTTCAAACGGGGAGGACTGGGGCCCAGAGGATGTGAGGACCTCCTCAAAGCCATCCTGCAAGGCAGAGGCAGAGCCAAGACCTGGTGTCAGACCTACTTAGAGTTTGAGGACTCATGTTGACCCCTGCCCCCTGCCCCAAGCTCCTATCAGACCCCAGCCCTGGCCACCAGGGCCCTGAGGACTCTCTGGCCACTATGATTGGGCTGATGAAACAATAGTGAGAACCCTAGACGCCACCTTAAGGCCTGTTTTCCAGGTCCCAAGCTCATCACTTAAGGCCCTGACATGTTTCCTCCAGATATTCAGGGTTCCTTTGGTCTGTGGGTGTGGGGGAAGAGCCAGGTGTGAGACCCATGGCATCACCTCCTCTTGGAATCTCTGTTTCCTTTTCTGTGAAATGGGGATAGTGACCCTTTGACTCCAAGCAGCTGGACCTGCTGTTCCTCAGTCTGGTCATCCCTTCCACCTTATCTCCCTGGTGAGCTCCTAGGTATCTGCTAAGGCACAGCTGTGGTGCCCCTCCTCCAGACAAACACTTTGTATTCTCCCAGCCCCTGGCCCCCTTCCTCAAGCTGAGCCCTGATGCTGCAGGCTTGAGGATATCTCTGTTGCCCTCACACTGGGGGCTCTTTGAGGGCTGGGGGGCTGGCTATTGGGAGGTGATTGATGAAAATGGAGATGCCACTGTTTATCTGCACTGGACACAGATTTGGGACCACACAGCCACTGAACCACAGAGCCACCCTCTACCTGGGGTGGAAGACTCTCAATATAGTGCTCCTTGCCAAAACACGTGTGTCCACCAAATGACTCTCCCTCACCCCCCTTAGGCTCTAGCTCTGACCTTCTCCTGGGCCCTCCAAAGTCTTTGCCAAGGCCAGGACAACTTGTCCCCGGGGTGGGAGGGCTGTCCCCTGAGTAGTCCTAGGGTCACAGATAAAGCCACAGGCCTGGCTATCAGCAGGAAACATCTTGGCAGTACAGGAAGCTGTGGCCATTGGCCCCGCCGCGCCCGCGCCAGCCTCGGCCTATCCACGTCCAGATATTTTGGGAGCCACTATATAAGCCTGACTCGGCCTCCGGGCTCTCCTGGAGGAAGCCTCGCCGCACGTCCCTCCGCGATGCCCACTGCCCTGTAGCCGCCGGGACACAGGGCCTGGGACCTGACTCCGGGTGGGCAGCCGGGTGGGCACCGTCTGAGCACCACTGAGGGCTCAAGACCCCAGCTCCGGTGAAGCTGACCCCAGTTAAGTCTTGGTGTGGCCCCTTGCTTACTGAGTGACCTGGGCAGGCGCCTTTGCCTCTCTGTGCCTCAGTTTCCCCTCTGCACAGCCCATCTTGCCCTGTCCCAGAACACAGATCTGGTTCCAAACACACCACAGGGCCCAGAGCCCTTCTGGAGGTTCTGGGGGCAGCTGCACAGGACTGACCTATTCCTTCCCCACCTTGGACCCAACAATGTGCATTTAAAACCCAGCCTTACAGTTTCTCAAGTTCAAGAACATTCAGCCTATCCAGCGCCCAGCTGCAGGCCTCACTGGGACTCCTTACCTCTCTTCTCCTCCTGCCTCAGCCCAGAAAAGCCCCCAGGACAAGCCTGGCCCAGCTCTGCCCAAATGTTTAATCAGAACAACATGGATGCGGCTAGTCTTTCCCAGTGAAACCAAACCCGAAACCAGTTGCTGTCAAGATGACCTGACTCATAACCACAACCACCCCATGTGGTCAGAGCAGAACTGTGCACCATGGGTTTTTCAATGGGTGAATTTTCAGAAATAGATCACCAGGCCTTTCTTCCGAAGAGCCTTGGGGTAGACTTGAACCTCCAACCTTTTGGTTGGCAGCCAAGCGTGTTTGCTGCTTGCATCACCAGGGACTCTGTTCCCATTATGCTGAAGAGGGAATTGAGGCCCAGTGAGGGCGAGGGACCTGCCTGAGGTCACACAGCAGGCCAGAGGCAGAGGCAGGAGTTCCTCCCCCACTTTGTGCGCCTCACAGGGGTTGGAAAGGTTAAGCTCAGTTGGTGAGGCCGCTCAGCAGGCTGCTGGCAGGGTGGAATTCGCACCTGGGTCCTCCTGCTTCTCCCACCCCTGACTCATCAGAATGGAGCTATCCAGGCTCAGTAACTCTGCTGTGCTCCTGTGCATGTGTGAGCTTCCCGGGACCAGTAAAAGTGAAACGCAGAAGTGAAATTAAACCTGAGAGCTCGAGGGCCACAGCAGCTCTGCGCTCAGACCCAAGGCCTTTCCTGGGGAGCCAGGCGGGGGAGATGGAGCGTGGCCATGTAAAGTGGCCAGCCCACACCTGTGGTGCTCGGCAGTGCGGGTGGTAGAGCGTGCCGGGCCCCTACCCGGCAGCTGCAGCCGGCCCGTGCTGGAGCCCACCCAACCTGAATTCCGCCCAGCCCAGAGCTCGAAGGCCCACAGTGCCTGGAAAGCTGCTTTGGGCCGGGTGACCTGCAGCAAGTCACTGCCCAGCACTGGGCCTTGGGCTCCCTCCAAAGAGGGTCTCAATGTGACCATGTACCCCCTGCAGTTCTCTCTCCCCACACTCTGGTCTTCAAGGCCTGGTGGACAAGATTCCTCTTATCTGAGGCCAGATGGCCCTGAGAACGTACTCAACGGGCTGCCAAGGGGGCATCAGGCTGGCATCCCTTTGCTGACGGGACAGTCACTACCACTTCGGTCTGAGTGGACCACACCCATCCTGGCTCTGTGCCCAGAGGCCTGGGTCTACCCTCCAGGTTTAGCACCCCACGGGCCTCAGTGCCCAAAAAGCAAACCCAGGAGTGTGCATGCACATATACCCACACTCAAATATACATACTCAGACACGCATACACTAGTGCACAGACTCACACGCACATGCTTACATACTTGCAGACACTCATACAGGCACACTCATGCACACACACTTGGGACACACACACTCACCACACACTTGCACACATGCACACACATACTCATGCATACGTACACATTCCCACACTCATAATACTACACACACATACAACTCACACACTAACACATGCGCACAGCGTGCACACACACACATGAAGGTGATCTTCACGAGGCCCACTGCCATCCTCCAGCCCATTTCTAAGCAGCAGGACAGCTACCTCCTGCTGTGAGTACCCAGAACCTGGGGAGACACCACTCCCTCCTGCTCCAGCCCTCGCAGGCACACCTCGTTTTACGGCACTTTGCTTTATTGAGTTTTGCAGATACTGAGTTTTTCCCAAACTGAAGGTCTGTGGCAACAAGCAAGTCTGTTGGCACCATTTTTCCAACAGCATGTTCTCAACTGCGTGTCTCTGTATCACATTTTGGTTATTCTCACAATATTTTAAGTGTTTTCATAATGCAATGGCACACTTAATAGACTACAGTATAGTGTTAAGGTAACTTTTACCTGCACTGGGAAACCAAAAAGTTTGTGTAACTTGCTTTGTTGCAATATTCGCTTCACGGCAGCGGTCTGGAGCCGAACCCACGCTATGCCTCCGAGGTGTGCCCGTATCCCTATTAATGCAGGTCAGGGACCCAGCAGCCTGCGGCCAACCATTCCTCATCCATCCATAATACTGAGCCCACCAGGGAGCTCTGTGGTCGGGGCTGCAGAGCTAGGAATGCTGTCTCCTCCTTTGGGTGCTGGCTACACGGGCATGCTCACTTCAAGAAAGGTTATCGAGACGCACTTACGATTTGAGCACTTTCCTGTATGACTGTTACACTTTGCTAAAAAGTTTAAATGGAAGGAAAGGAAACAAGGCAGCTTGAGGGGCACTGGGACTGAAGGCTGTGTGGATGAGAGCAGGGTGGCAGGATCAGGGGATTAGAGGGAAGATGGAGGCAGGAAAGGCACTCCAGGCTGCAGACACAGCATGTGCAAAGGCATGGGGGTCATGGGGGAGTCTGCAGTGTCTGAGGATCCAGCAGAGCCCCTGAGGCTGGGGGACGGGATGTGGGACAGGCCACACAGGACCTCAAAAGCCACCCCTGGACTCATGGACATTACCCCGAGGTCAGAGTGAGGCCACCAGGAAGTTTAGGTGGAGGTAGATAGGGTGAGGCAGACACATTTAAAGGCCTCCAAGGCCTCGGACCGGAGGTGGAACTGATGGGTGACCAAGCAGGGTGTGGGTGCTGTCTTGGTTCTCCCGTGCTGCTGTAACAGAAACACCGCAGGTGATGGCTTTAACAAACAGTTTATTCTCTCACAGTTTGTTGTTGTTATGTGCCGTCGAGTCGGCCGCAACTCATAGCGACCCCTCCTTGGGTTTCCGAGGCAGTATCACTACGGAAGTAGGATTGCCCAACCTTCCTTCCAAGGAGTGGCTGGTGGGTTTGAACCGCCAGCCGTCTGGTTAGCAGGCAAGTGTCTTAGCCACTATGCTACCAGAGCTCCCACAGTTTAGGAGGCTAGAAGTCCACATTCAGGGCACCCGCTGATTGGCTGATGACACCAGAGCACGTCATCACGTAACTGCCAAACTGCTGAGAATCATGGCCCAGCCAAGCTGACACATATTTTTGGGAGGACACAATTCAGTTCATGACAAGAGCTCAGCCCAGTTGCCAGAAGGGGAGACTGAGGTCCAGTGAGGCCAGGCTGTGTGCCTATAGGTAAGAGATGGAGGCACAACTCAAACACGGACCAACTGTTGTGACGGGCTTCTTCCTATCTCACTGCCGCAAGTGTTCCCCACACGCGTGCACGGATCCCTGTGCACAAGGATGTCCTGGGTCCTGGACTGACACCGCATAGGCACACTCCTTAGAACAATCACCCACAGAGATCAGAAGGGCAGCATTTGACAGGGCAACAGCTCAGAGGGCAGGAGTGCATAGGCAGGAAGGACACAAGGAAAGGGTAACCACAGGGAGGAAGTGGGAGGAGAGCTGTTCCATTGTGGGGATTGCAGTCAGTGTCATGAAACAAAATGTGTATGAACTGTTATATGGAAAATGAATCTGCTCTGTAAACTTTCACCCAAACCGCAATTTAAAAAATTAAAAATAAAAGAAGGAGGAGAAGAATGTCCTGGGTTCTGGGTTTGAGTCCCAGTTTGATCTCACTGACCTCAGTGTCATCTATTAATGGGGCACTGGAAGGGTTACAGGGAGCTCTGGTGCCTAAGGCATCTGACTGCTAAACAGAAGGTTGGTGGTTCAAACGCACCAGCTGCTCCATAGAAGGCAGATGAAGCCATCTACTTCATAAAGATTAACTGCCTTGGAAACCCAATGGGGGTCACTATGAGTCGGAATTGACTGGATGACAGTGGGGGTTTGGGGAAGGTTACACATGCTCCTCCCCGGGCAGCCTCTAGGAGGCACTCAGTAAACAATGAGTATTCAGTGTTGTCAGAGGGGAGGGATGTGGTGGTTCAGAGGTAAAAGTCTCAGCTCCCATGCAGGAGATCCAGGTTCAATTCCCGGCCAATGCACCACCTGTCTGCAGGAGGCGAGTGTGTTGCTATGATTCTGAACAGGTTTCAATGGAGCTTCCAGACTGAAGGACTAGGAGGAAAGGTCTGGCATAGACTTCTGAAAATCAGCCATGGAAACCCTGCCGAGCTCACCAGACGAGCCACAGCCCGTCACAGGGCTGGGGCAGGGCCAGGCAGGGTTTTGTTCCATCGTGCAAGGGCCACTGTGAGTCGGGGCCGACTCCACGGCAGCCAGCAACAGAACCACGATATTTAATCTTGTCTTCACCGTGATTCCAGCCCAAGTCAGCCGAGGGGGGCGTCTGTCCCACTGAGGATGGGGGCAGCTATTCTGAGAG
>NW_006921723.1:302856-309677 GCF_000298275.1 Orycteropus afer afer
TGGGTAGAAAGAGAGCAGAAGGTAAGAGTTTGAAAAAGAAGAAATGTCCCACGCATGCAAATGCAGGTTGTGGGGCGAAACCAAGACAGGAAAGAGAGAGGGGCAGGAAGGGCCGCCTGTCATGGGGTGCCCACCCCAGGGAGCTCGGAGGGGCTCGGGGACACCACCTGGGCTCTGAGGCCCCCTCACCTCCCCCTGTGTCCCTCACGAAGCTCGGGGTCCTGCCAAACCCATTCCCACTTCCGAGAGACTTTCCTTGTGCTGCTGCTGCCTGGAGCAGCTCCAGCTCCCCACCTCCACACAGTCTGGGCAGTCTCTCTCCCCATTTCCGATCCAGTGTCAGTATCCTTGACACATGCTCACATGCCTGCAAGGCCTGCCCCCATGGTACTCTCACCGCTGCTCCACGTTCTAAAATCACTGCCTGTCTGTCCCCTGATGCTGGGATGGTGAGACCTCATCTACCTGCTCTTGGCACCCAGATGTTCTGGTAAATATTTCTACCCTGAACAATGGTGTCAGGCCTGTCTGGTCTCATTTCAAAGGACTGGGCTCAGACAATGGTATATCCATACAATGGGATATTGTTGTTGTATAGCCTCCAGTCAATTCTGGCTCACAGTGACCCTATAGGACAGAGTAGAGAGGCCCCATAAGATTTCCAAGGCATTTGACTGCTAACCCGAAGTTTGGCAGTTCAAACCCACCAGCCACTCCACAGAAGGCAGACAGAGCAATCTACTTCCATAAAGATTTACCGCCTCAGAAACCCAGTGGGGGTTACTATGAATTGGAATCAGCTTGATGACAGTGGGTTTGGCTTCTTTTGGTTCATCTTTACGAGAGCACATCACCAGGTCTTTTCTTCTGCAGAGACCCTGGGGGTTTGAACCACTGACCTTTCAGCTAGCAGCCAAGGCTTAGCCACTGAGCCACCAGGGCTCCTACTGGACTTACATTCGGCCATAGCGAGATGAAGCCCTGAGGCACACCACAGCGTGGATGAGCCCTGAAGACATTATGCTGAGTGACGTCAGTCACAGAAGGACAAACATTGTATGCTCTCACTTATATGAAATAAGCAAATCGAAACCAAAGCTTATCAGTGGTTTCCAGAGGTGGGAGAGAAAGGGAAAGGGGGAGTTTTTGCTTAGGGGGCAGTGAGTTTATGTTAACGGTGGAGGAATGATTTGGAAAAAGATAGTAAGAATGGTTACACAGCTTGAGGAAGGTAACCATACCACTGAATTGTACAGGCAGAAATTGTTGAATTGCTGTCTGTAGAATTGCGTATATTTTTACCACCAACCCCAAACCAAACTCACTGGCATGGAGTTGATTCAGACTCTTAGCAATCGCCATTGTGTTTCCAAGGCGGTAAATCTTTCCCGAAGCAGCCCGCCTGATTTTTCTTCCACGGAGCAGCTGGTGGGTTCAAACCACTGACCGTTTGTTTAGCAGCTCGATGCTTTAATCACTACACTACCAGAGCTTCCTACTTTTACTATAACAATGAAAAATAACATTAACAAAAGAAGGAAATGAAAGGAACTGGAAATTTAAGACACAGGTTTTTGGTGTTAGCTGTCATCAAGTCAACTCTGACTCTTGGCGGCCCCTCGTGTGCAGAGTAGAACGTGTCACAGGGTTTTCACAGCTGTGAGCTTTCAGGAGCAGATCTTCCCAGGCACCTTTGGGTGGACTCGAACAGCCAACTTTCCAGCTAATAGTCAAGCGTTTAACCATTGGCACCACCCAAACCCCAAACCAAACCCACAGCTGTCGGAGTCGAGTTGATTCCAACTCATAGCTACCCTACAGGGCAGAATAGAACTATCCCATAGGGATGTAAATCTTTATGGAAGCAGCCTGCCTTATCTTTCTCCTGCAAGAAGGTTCGAACTGCCGACCTTTTGGTTAGCAGCCAGGCTGCTTCACAGACTCCTAAAACAGATAGAGATGATAAATCATATCACAATCTGGGATGTACTGAGGCACACATGTCAAACCAGCCTGGCTCATTTTCCAACATGTAAATGGAACTAAAAATAAAAATCTCCTGCTTTTAATTAAAAGAAAAGAAAAATTTAAAAAGCATTAAGACCAGGTTTGCTGGTCTGATAGAGCCTGGTGAGACCCCTGAGACTATGGCCCCTAGTTACCCTTCAGGTCTGGAACTGAATCACTCCTGTAGATTCCAGCCAAACAATAGACGGACATATGGGGTGAACATTAATAATCAGGTAGATAAACTCCTTGGAGCGATCAATTGATCAGTCATGGGAGAACAGAAGGGCAGTGTTTGCATAGGGAGGCAGCTGGTGGGGGGTAGGGAGTGGATGGGAGGGAAGGACACAGGGAAGAGGTAACCATGGGGAGGAAGTGGGAAGAGAGCTGTTACCTTGTGGGGAAGTGCAGTCAATGTCATGAGACAAAATGTGTATGAACTGCTGTATGGAAAATGAATTTGGTCTGTAAACTTTCACCCAAATCACAATTAAAAAAAAAAAAAAAAAAGTCAGGCTCAGGACTGGGGCAACAGCTCAAACCCCAGCCTGTCTATCACCTCAGAGCTCCCCCCAGTTTTCTCAGCTAAAGAATGAGTCTGGGGGTGACATGGCTCCCAGGGGTCCCAAGAGATAACCTATGGAGGGCCTGGGCCCGGCACACGCAGGATAGATGGTCACTGTCATTGACCCCCTTCTCACACCTCTGCTGACCCAGGCCAGGCTCCTGCCCCCTCCTCAGGGGACAAGAGGGTACAGGTGGTTGTTGAGGCTCTCAGGGTGCTGGCAGGCTCCCCCACTTTGGCTCTTTCTAAGAAGCCAGCAGAGATAACGTTCCCCCAAAACAGGAACCAGTGGGCTGGCCGGGTGTTGCAGAAGGCCCTACGGAAGCCCCTATGAGGCCACCCCCCCAGGCCCGACCCTACCTCCGGCTTCAGGGCCCACTGGGCATGGCCTGGAAAGATTTTTATGTAAAAGTGGCCGATGCAAATCCAGGACCCTGGACTGCTTCCCCCTCCCCCGCTCAGCCAGGGGCAACAGCCACCTGGGAGAGGGGGGCGGGGCATAGTGTCCTGTGACAACCACACAGAGGGAGGAAGGGGCAGGAGGCAGGGACCCAGGGACCCCTGCTTTACGGGGGTGATCACAATGGCCGGCCCTGATTTTTTTTTTAATTAAATAAAATTCACAAACCATAAAATACACCATTTTAACCATTCTCAACTAAAGTGCACAGTTCAGTGGCATTTAGACCACCCACAAAGTATGCAATCACCAACCTCTCTCTAGTTCTAGAATATTTGCATCACCCCAAAAAGAAACCCTGTACCTATTGGCAGTCATCCCCATAGCCACATCCCTAAGCCCCTGGCAAGAACTAACCTACTTCCTGTCTCTATGGATTTGCCTCTTCTGAACATTTTATGAATGGAATCAGATACTATGTGGCCTTCTGTGTCTGGCTTCTCCACTGAGCATCATGTATTCAAGGTTCAAGTACATATCAGAACATCCTTTTGATGACTGAAGAAGATTCCATTGTGTGGATGGACCGCACTGTTTATCTATTCGTCCACTGATGGACGCTTGGGTTGTTTCCACTTTTTGGCTATTGTGAATAGTGCAGCAATGAACATGGGTGGATACGTTTCTGTGTGGGCGTATGTTTTCATCTACCTAGTAGTGGAATTGCTGGGTCACATGGTAATTCTATGTTTAACTGTTTGAGGAACTGCCTCACTGCTTTCTGCAGTGGGTACACCATGTTACATTCCTACCAGCCATGCATGAGGGTTCCAGCTTCTCTAAGCCTTGTCACCCCTTGCTGTTTTCTGTTGTTCTTATTATAACAGCAATCCTCATGGTGTGAAGTGGAAGCCCTGTTTTACAGATAGGGAAACTGAGGCTCAGAGAGGGGGCCTCGCTTGCCCACTGTGACTCAGCTCCTTAGACTCTAAGGCAGAGAGGGCCATAGGCACACCACAGGGAGAAAGCGGTAGCATGGTCTCCAGAGAATTCTCCCCAAATCCAGAGACCGAGACAGGCAGTATTGGGCCAGAGGTCATCCCATCGCAGACCTGAGGCTCCCATAAAATCTCCTCGAGGCTCCCAACAAAACCTTCCTTACATGCTCCCCAGGACGGGGAGCTCACTTCCTATAAGGCAGTCTGTTGGGATTCTCACCCTGGACAAGGTTAGAAAGTCCTTCCTTAGACTGAGCCTAAATCTCCCCCTAACACTACAGTCTTCCTTGGCTCCAGGGGCTTCAGACCCACTTGGGACCCCCTGCTCAGGAGGCAGCCTGGCAAAGGTTTGCAAACACCTCCCAGCCCTCTCGCCCTAGCCTTCTCCAATTTCACAGCCGGATGTCAATACACATAATTCCCGTTTTCAAAAGAGCTGAACAGCTAAATGCAGCATGGCATCCTGGGTGGGGTGCTGGAACAGAAAAGGGATATAGAGGAAAACCCAGTTATGTCTGAACAAAGTCTGGGGTTTAGTTCCTAGTGATTGATCAATGTTGGTGCCTTAGATTGGACAAAAACCAGAACAGACGGGTTGCCGTCAAGTTGACCCTGACCCCTGGTATATAGAGTAGAACTGAGCCCCTAAGGTTTTCACGGCCAGGACCTTTTGGAAGCAGATCTCCAGGCCTCTCCCCCAAGGTACCTTTGGATAGATTTGCACTGCCAACCTTACAGGTGGTGATTGAAAGCTTTACCATTTGCACCACAAGGACTTTTTAACCTCCACACTCCTGCCATAAACCCCACAGATTTTTTTGAGGTCCCACTGGCCTCAGGGAAAGACCGGCTCACTGGCTAGAACCTGCTGGAGACTCCTGGTCTCTAAGCCTTTGTCCAGGCAAGTCCTGCTGCATGCCCTGCCCTCCTCACCTTCTGCAGAGAAACTCATTTCCTTCCCTAAGACCTGTTATTCCAGTACCCCCTCCTCCAGGATGACTCCCTGGGAGTCTCAGCCTTTCTACTTCCCAGCCCTGGCCCAGGAGGCCCCAGGGCCTGAGAACCTCCAGCATACACCCCAGTAAATAAGCTGTTGTTGTTGTTGTTGCTTGCGCTGAAAGCCCTCATCAGCCAGCATCACGATGGGGCCTGATAACTGGGATGTTTTGTGCCAACCACCCCATGATGACACAGACCAGCTCTTCTGAGAAGTGCAAAGAGAGGTCTGAAACCACCCGCACTCGCTGCCAATAGCAGATAAGGGCACCCAAGCTGTGGTTTTTAGAGAGGCAGCACCGGGTCGGGCAAGCAGATAACACAAACAGTGCCTGGTGCAGCCGCGGCCAGGGCAAATGGCAGGGTGACAGGCACCTGGGGGCTCAGGAGGCAAGGCGTGGGGGCGCGCGCAACACTCAGTGAAAGCAGTGGGTCAGTATTGTGCACATGGGGCTCCGTTTCACAGATGGGGACAACTGAGGCCCAATTGGTTCTGTGTTCCCTTCCTGGGCCCAGCCAAGTGGTATCCGTTGCCAGATGGGCATCAAACACGCCTAGTTTTATAGACGGGGTGGGGTGGTAGAGTGAGTCCCTTTTAAGACCTGAGGTTGTGTGGAGGAGAGGTGTGGATTGTTTAGGGGGCATTTCAGGCCTCTCTGCCTAGGATGGTGGCCTCTTCTTTGTCACCAAATCAAGTCACGTGAAGGGGCAGTGTATGGGGAGCAGTTTGATCTTTCTGGGGGAAGTGGCAAAGCTCACAGCCTTGGAGGAGGCCCAGAAAGCTCAGCCCAGCTGTAGACAGAGCCTCAGGTTCCAGAATGCCTTTGTGCTGTTCCACGCAGTTTCACACTATTCCAGCTACCTCAGGAAGAGGTACACAGGCCGGAATCCACTGTATCCTGAGGCCTCTGAGAAGAGATATAAAGGCCCTAAGGCTGCAAAGGCTGGCCAAGGCCCCCTATATGTCTGTCCCATTCCAGCAAGTATCTCATTGACGGGTCTTCCCCTATTTCACTGGCCCTCCCCTTTACCAGCCCTAGGCAACCACTGATCTACTTTTTGTCTCTAGTAATGTCTTTGTCCTCATTTTTTCATGGTGTTTCTGATCCAGCCCCTTCCCATCTCTCCCATCAGTCACTCCTTGGGGCATCTGCCTCATGCTATCCTATGTCACCTCATTTCTTCCTCACACCTCTCCCATGGGGTGAGTCCTCCCCCAACCTCCATTTCACACAAACCAGGGCTCAGAGCACAGAAGCCACGCAGCCCCAAACAGCCAGGGCAGAGATCCGAACCTCACCCTTGCTCTTGGCCCCACTTGACCAGTTGCTGTGAAGTCGGTCCCAACTCATGGCAGCCCCATATGCGTCGGAGTGGAACTGTGCTCCGTAGGGTTTCAGTGGCTGATGTTCTTACAAGTCGATTGCCAGACCTTTCTTCCGTGGCAACTCTGGGTGGACTTGAATGCCAACTTTTCGGTTCGTATCCAAGCTCATTAACCATTCGCATCACCCAAACTCAAAAAAAAAAAAAAACAAACTCACTGCTATCGAGTGCATTCCAACTCAAAGCAACCCCCATTGGGTTTGTTGTGTTGTTGTTAGGTGCTGTCGAGTCATTTCTGACTCATAGTGACCCTATGCACAGCAGAATGAAACACCGACAGATGCCGCGCCAACTCCATGATCCTTGCTATGCTTGAGCCCATCATCACAGCCACCGTGACAATCCATCTCATTGAAGGCCTCCCCCTCTTTTGTTGACACTTCACCTTACCAAGCATGACATCCTTCTCCAGGGAATGGTCCCTTCTGACAACATGACCAAAATAGGTGAGACGAAGTCTGGCCTTTTT
>NW_006921723.1:311847-312927 GCF_000298275.1 Orycteropus afer afer
CTTGAAACATCCTTTGTGATGATAAATGCCATGCCATTCCTCTTCAATTTGTCATTCCCAGCATAGTAGATCATATGGTTGTCTGATTCAAAATGGCCAAAGCCAGTCCATTTCAGCTCACTAATGCCTAGGATATCAATCTTTACATCTTCCATTTCATTTTTGACAACTTTCAATTTTCCTAGATTCATACTTTGTACATTCCATGTTACGATGATTAATGGATGCTTGCAGCTGCTTCTCCTCAATTTGAGTGGTTTGTCAGCAAACGGCAGTCTCGAAAGCTTTACCTTATCCATATGAGTAATGTTGGTTTTACTCTGATGATGCAGCTCTTTCCCAGTGCTGTTCTGAGAGGCTTCTAACCTAAGTGACTCATCTTCCTCCTCTGTATTGGACAGTGTTTCCGGACTATTCATAAAGTTGTGCAGTAATATATCAGACAGTGTTTCTCTGCTATTCATAAGGTTTTCCCTGGCCAATTCTTTGAGAACTGGATGGCTTCTTCCTTCTTCCTAGTCTGTCTCAGTCTGGAAGCCGGGCTGACACCTGTGCACCATGTGCACCCCGCTGGGTTTGAAACACCAGTGGCATAGCCTCAATATGCACAGCAACACGTCACCACAGTAGGACAAACCGACAGACAAGTTTGTCTCCCTTAGCTGTTCAAAACCTGTCCAACCTCCCCCTACCTGGATCCCTACTGCTGCCTCCTCCCTCTGTCCCGGACCCCCTGGCCTTTTTCTGTCCTTCCCCCTGCTTTCCCATCTTGCCATTGGGTTTACAAGGCAGTAAATCTTTATGGAAGTAGATGTCCCTATCTTCTTTCTGTAGCAGCTGATGGGTTTGAACCACCAACCTTCTGGTTAGCAGTCAAATGTCTTAGGCACTGCACCACCCGAGCTCCTTTTAAGGGGCTCCTTAACTTCCCCACTCCTGCCTTAACCCCACAGATGCCCCACTGGTTTTGGGATAAGCCTGGCTCACTAGCTTGGCTACTATGCGAAAGATTGGGAATTTGAAGATACCCAAAAAGTGCCTCAGAAAAAAAGACCTAGAGACCTATTTCAGAAAGACCAG
>NW_006921723.1:313752-318025 GCF_000298275.1 Orycteropus afer afer
TGGAGGAAGTGCAGCCAGAATGCTCCTTGGAAGTGAGAATGGCCAGACTTCGTCTCACCTACTTTGGTCATGTTGTCAGAAGGGACTATTCCCTGGACAAGGATGTCATGCTTGGCAAAGTGGAGGGTCGATGAAAGAGGGGAAGGCCCTCAATGAGATGGATTGGCACAGTGGCTGCAACAATGGGCTCAGGTGTAGCAAGGATCGTGGGGCTGACACAGGACCAGGCAGTGTTTCATTCCGTTTTACATAGGGCCACTGTGAGCCAGAGCCAACTTGATGGCACTTAACAACAACAACGAACGGTATAGTAGGTGCACTCTGGGTCAGTAAAGCTCTTTGAAAGAGAATGATAGAGAAGGGAGGAAGGTTTTCCCTCCTTCCAGCCAGAGGCCGGGGAGCAGCTCTGAAGCCGCCGAGCTGGAAGCGTTTTGGGGAGGGGGGAGGATGAAGGAGGGAGGTAGTGAGCTCCCCATCACCCAAGCTGGGCCCCTGCTGGGAACCCCGGCCAACCTGGCTGCTCCACCGCCTCTGCCAACGGGCCCTGTGCCAGGGTCTGCCGCTCAGATGTGGCATCGGGTGCCGGGCCCCCTGCCCGCCCACGGGGCTGACGCTGGGCCGGCTGGGGTTTCCGCACCTTTGCTACCTGTCTACCTGCAAAGCCACTTCCTGCGTGGCTGCCACCCGTCTGTCTGCTGCCTCGCACCTGACTTCCCCACTGCCTGGCTAGCCCAGCCCTCCCTCACCCTCACTAGAATCCCTGTGTCCAGACTCGCAGGCCCAGTCCAAACCTTGTCCCAAAATGGGGGTTAGTAGAGCCAGCAGTAGAGCCTGGCCTTGCTACTGACCCTCAGGGTGTCCCCCAGGACAGCCAAGCCTGGGTTCATTCATCTGAGTAATGGGCATAAAACACAGCCACACCAGAAGACATGAATAGACACTTCACCAAAGAGGATATTCAGGCGGCCAACAAACATATGAAGAAATGCTCACGATCATTAGCCACTAGAGAGATGCAAATCAAAACAACAGTGAGATACCATCTTGCCCCAGCACTAGTAGCAAAGTTCTACAAGACAGAAAATAACACATGCTGGCGAGGTTGTGGAGAGATTGGGACTCTGATACACTGCTGGTGGGACTATAAAAGGATACAACCACTGTGGAAAGCAGTATGATGATTCCTTGAAAAGTTGGACTTAGAAATACCATTTGACCCAGCCATTCCATTACTAGGCATCTATCCTAAAGAAGTGAGAGCCAGGAAAAGAACAGACATATGCACACCCATGTTCATTGCAGCACCATTTACAATAGCCAAAAGAGGGAAACAACCTAGGTGTTCATCAACTGAAGAATGGGCAATCAAATTATGGTACATACACACAACGGAATACTATGCAACCTTAAAGAATAATGTAGAATCTGCAAAACACTGCATAATGTGGATGAACTTGGAGGACATTATGCTGAGTGAAATAAATCAGTCACAGAAGGACAAATGTTGTATTAATCTGTTATTGTAAAAAGTCAAGGAAAGGTTTATCTATGGAAGGAAATTTTCTTTGTTGGTTACCAGGGGTGGGAGGGGAGAGGAGAGAACGCTGTTAGATAGATAGAGATAAGTATTGATTTGGGTGAAGGGAAGGGCAATGTACCAAATGTGAGTGATCAGCACGGTGGCACTGAGGAAGAGGAAGACATAGAGAGGTACATGGGAGGTACAGACAACAAAGATGAACCCTTTTTTGTACATACAGTACTGTGTTGTCAGTGATGGCAAACATGGGTATATGGTTGGATAGATGGGTGGACAGACTGAACTATTAGGTACGTCTATGCAAGGGGAAGTGTGCCCAAGACCATGTATAGGGTTTACAGACAAGGTCTCTACAAGTGTATTTGTAATGTTCTGTAAGAATGCCCAGGTGTATAGCAGAGCTGACAAGAGACAAGGTTGTAGTCACTTCTTGGCCACAGCCAGATACCCAGAGGGAGCAAGGAGTTGAACCTGAGGGCTTGGGATCATAGTCACAGGGGACATCAAGCTCAATTGGCATAACACACTACACAAAACATTTTTCCACCTCCTACTTTGTGAGTAGTGACTAGGATCTTAAAAGCTTGCAAGCTGCTATTTAGATGCAACGATGGGTCTCTCCTCATCCAGAGCAAAGAAGAATGAAGAAAATCAAAGATTCATGGAAACAAATAGTCCAAGTGACTGGTACCCATGCAACCCTCAGCCTATATGATTATGAGACCAGAAGAACTAGATGGTGACTGGCTCCCACTGTCAACCACTTGGAGGGGGATCTATGTAGGAGATCCTGGATAGAGAGGGAGAACAATGTAGAACAAAACTCAAAATCATTTGGAAAAAAAAAGGTTTGCTGGTCCGATAGAGCCTGGTGGAACCACTGAGACTATGGGCCTGGCTGCTGTCAGGTCTGTAATTGAACCCACTCCTGTGGTTTCTAGCCAAACAAAAGACAGGCATATGAGGTGAACAATTACCTCAAGTAGATACACTACTTGGAGAGAACAATCATGAGAGAAAGAAGGGCTGTTTATGCATAGGGACATAGCTCAGGGGGCAGGAGTGCATGGAGGGAAGGACACAAGGACACACTATGGGGAGGAAGTGGGAGGGGAGCTGTTGCATTGTTGTAAATTGTAGTCTATGTCATGAGACAAAAGTGTATGTAAACTGCTGTATGGAAAGTGAATTTGCTCTGTAAACTTTCATCCAAATCAGAATTAAAACAACAACAATAACAACAAAAAACCCAGCCACACAGGATCACTGGAAGGGTAAGGCCTTTGCGCTGGCTGTTCCCTCAGCCAGGTCACACTATTCCCAGATCTTCCTGCAGTGCCTCCTCTTCCAAGAAGCCCTCCTTGAGTCCCATATCCATCCATAAGCACAACAGCACTCTCCCTCCCCCTTGCCTACCTTTATTCTTCTCAGCACCCCCTACCTGGAATTCCATTCTATGTCTGTTGTTAGCTGCTATCAAATCGGTTGAACTCTGTGCCACAAAAATAGTCATGGCTTATACTGAAAGGTTCAATGTGGGAGTAACACTGGTCCCTTGGAGTGGCCTGTGAGCTGTGTGGACTTGCTTGCATGTGGAGAGGTGGGGTTAGTTGTCAAATCCAGGTTGTTGCTGTTAGCCGCCCTCGAGTCAGCCCGACTCACACACAGTGCACTGAATCCCAGGCACAGTGTAATGAAACGCCGCCTGGTCCTGCCCCAGCCCCATGATCAAGTTCAGAATGGACCACTGTGAACCACATGGGCTTTCTTAGCAACTTTTCAGAAGTAGATCACCAGGCCTTTCTTCCTACTCCATCTTAGTGTGGAAGTTCCACTGAAACCTGTTCAGCATCTATACAGCACCCTGCAGGCCTCCACTGGTGGCTGTGTATCAGGTGCATTGGCCAATAATCAAGCTTGGGGCTCCTGTGTGGAAGGCGAGAACTCAACTGCTGGGCCACCAGTGCCTCCTTCTATGTCTGTTTGTTGGGTAATTTGCTCATTTCACCTGCGAGCTCCACAGCACAGAGGGCTTGCCCGGAAGGGGCTAGGCAAGGATTTGTTAAATGATTTGGAAAGTGAGTCCACAAATTGTTCTCCCAGGTTCAAGGGGAGAATTACATGTAGTGAAGTGATAGGAAATATGGCACAAACAGCTGGTGCTTGACTGCTAACCTAACCATGTGCCTGTCAATCTGTCTACTGTGGTAGCTTGCATGTTGTGGAGAGGCTGGAGGCTATGCCACTGGTATTTCAGATACCAGCAGAGTCACCCATGGGGCACAGGTTTCAGCAGAGTTTCCAGACTGAGACAGACTAGGAAAAACGGACTGGTGATCTCCTTCTCAAAAATATTGGCCAGCAAAAACGTATGTGTAGCAGAGGAATATTGTCTGCTATTGTACCAGGAGATGAGCCCCTCAGGGCAGAAGGCACTGAAAATACAGTTGGTGAAGAGCTGCCTCCTCAAAGTAAAATTGACCTTAATGACATGGGCAGAGTAATGTGGCATGACTCAAAATGAGAAGAAACAGCTGCAAACATCCATTAATAATCAGAATGTGGAAAGTACAAAGTATGGATCTAGGGGAATTGGGAAGTCCTAAAAAATGAAATGGAACACATAAAGATCCACATCTTAGGCATTAGTGAGCTGAAATGGACCGATACTGGCCGTTTTGAATTGATCTTTACATCAGGAATGACAAATTGAAGAGGAATGGTGTCATATTC
>NW_006921723.1:319245-323992 GCF_000298275.1 Orycteropus afer afer
CCAACCTTCCTTCCGAGGAGTGGCTGGTGGGTTTGAACCACCAGCCTTCTGGTTAGCAGTCAAATGCTTTAGCCACTATGCTACCAGAGCTCCTAGCACTCCAAGAATTGATGAAATGCCTATTGAGATGTTTAAACAAACTGATGCCATGCTGAAAGCCCTCACTCATTTATGCCAAGAAATTTGGAAGACAGCTACCTGGCCAACCGACCAGAGGTCAGTTGACCTGCCTTTGAAAGCTCATGGCCTTGAAAACCCTATAGAGTTCTACCCTGTAATACACGGGGTGCCCATGATTGGAATCAACTCAGTGGCAACAGGTCTGGGTCCGTGCTTCATAGGAAATGTTAAGGAGTTATGTGAACAAATCAGTGAGTTTTAAAAATAAAACCTGAAACCTCAAAGAACCGTTCTGCTAGGGGAGGGGTCAGGCTGGGTCCAGTCTCTTCCCTCTGCACTCCAGAAGGCAAACTTTGAGCAGGGGAACCCCAAGGCCTGCCTGGGCTCACAGCCCCATCACCCACCACCTATGCTTTCAGACAGTTCCAAACAGGGGGGATAAAAAAAGGTACCCTCTTTTCAGGCCTTTGTGACCTGCTGCCAGGAACACCCTTCCTGGTAGCCCAGGGAGGGCCCCCTACCTCCCAGTCTATGTTTGACCCCCTGTAGGGCAAGGGCCTATGGAATTCTTGGCCCTGCCTGGGAGGGGCCTAGGACTCCACTATGTAACAAATCCCTGCCCAGTATGGCTGCTTGGGATTCTGCCTCGGTTTGGATACAACCTCCAGGAAGGCCTCCAGGATACCCACACCCTCAGTGGCAGGGTTAGGGGCTCTTTCTATAGGTCCTGCCATTTCACCATGCCTGAAACCTTGGAGGTCAGGGGCCATGAGCTCACCACCTTCT
Organism: Orycteropus afer afer; assembly: GCF_000298275.1. Lineage (NCBI taxonomy): Eukaryota > Metazoa > Chordata > Mammalia > Tubulidentata > Orycteropodidae > Orycteropus > Orycteropus afer. The sequence continues at coordinate 320,152 of NW_006921723.1, forward strand.
CTCACCCCTGCACTGGGAATTTACAGGTAGTTCCACCACAAGGGGGGACATTTCTGTTTCTCAACACATAGCCAAAGACGGGGAGCCGTGAGATATTTTCTACCTGTCTGGGCCAAGAGAATGCCAGAGTCTGGCCTGGGGCAGAGCAAGGCTTAGCTGCCAGACAAGACCTGGGTTCAAATCCTGGCTTCACTCCAGGCTGTGTGAGACCTGGATATGTTATCAACTACCTCCAGCCTCAGTTTATCCATCCATCAAATGGGGCTAGGGAGAATGCTGGTACAGGCTTAGCCTGCAGTCTGTGCTCAGAGCTATTGGCTTGTATTCATATTGTCCTCCTTCTAATTATTAGTATCAGCTATTGTTGCTGTTAGTTTCCTTTGAGTTGGCTCCAACTCACTGTGACACCATGTGCAAGAAAATGAAATGTTGCCTGGTCCTATGCCATTAGCACCGTTATCAGTGCATTTGAACCCATTGTTGCAGTCACTGTGTATCTTCAGTGTCTTCCACTCTTGGAAGCTCACCTTCCAGCACCTTATCAGACAATATTCTGTTGCGATCCTTAGGGTCTTCAAAGGCTGATTTTCAGAAAAAAAAGATTGCCAGGCCTTTCTTCCTACCCATCTTAGTCTGGAAGCTCACAGCTGAGACCTGTCCACCCTGTACAACCCTGCTGGTCTTTGAAAGTACCAGTGGCACGGCTTCCAACTTCACAGCAACACCAAAGCCCCCATAGTACTCCAAACTGACAGGTGGGTCATGAGTTCTTGTGTTAGATGCTCTCTCTTTGGAGGGAGGCTGGCCCTTGGGACAGAGAGGGGACTGCAGAGGTTTGAGGATGCAAATGGTTAAGCACTTGACTACTAGCCAAAAGGTTAGCTTTTGAACCCGCAAGAGGGACCTTGGGAGAAAGGCCTGGCCATCAGCTTCTGAAAGGTCGCAGCCTTGAAAGCTCTATGGAGCACGGTTCTGCTCTGCACGCACGGGTCGCCAGGAGTTGCAATTGACTCCGCGGCAAGAAACACCGCCATCATAGGAACGAGGTGGCTGATGGGCTGGAGGGCGGACACTACAAGTTACAATTGGAGCCTGATTGGCTTTTCTCCTGGGTTCATCTGCTGACTCCTTGGAGTACCTGGGACATGTTCACAGGCCTCCCTGCCACCGTGTCTCCCCGTTACCTACCTCACTTTTTCTGCTGCAGCCACATGACTTTCCCTGAGGCTTCTCAGAAATCTGGCTCATTCCTACCTCAGGCCTTCTGCCTGGAACACCCTTCCTCTGGATCCTCACACAACTCATTCCTTCACCTCTTTCCAGTCCCAGTTCAAATGCCACTTCCTCCAAGAAGCCCTCCCTGAACGAAAGCAGTTCCTTCCATTCTCCTCACCCTATTTATGTTTCGCTGTTTTTGTCATGACCTTTAACTGTCAGATTCTATTCAATGGCTTCTCATCTGTCTCCTCACCTTGAGTGTCAGCTCTGTGATGCAGGACTGGGCCTATCCTGTTTGCTGCCGTGTTGCTAAGACTGAGTGTGATATATAGTCCCTGCTCAGTAAGCTCTGGGTGGTGCAAAGGGTTGAGTACTAGACTACTGACCAAGAGGCTGGTGATTCAGAAGCACCTTAGAAGAAGGGCCTTCTGAAAGGTCTCAGCCATTGAAAACCCTCTGGAGCTCAGTTCTACTGCGACACACACAGGTTGTTATGAATCTGAATGACTCCATGCCACCAACAAAGGTTAGTAAGCTCAGGGAACACACGAACACTGAGTCTGCATTTGGAAACCCAAAGTCTTTAGATGGAGAAGTGGGAGAAGAACGCAGCTGCCACCCCAGACTATGGACCAGAAACAGAGCCAGAGGTGGGCAGGAATATGTCCCTAACCCTGGCCCTCTGTCCCTACCCTCCCTGAGGCCCAATGACCCTCTTCTTTCTCAATTTCCCCTCTGAACCACTTCCTCCCAGTGACACCTCCTACTGAGGGGGCAGGGGGTAAAAACACATTGCGCCTGCCTGCGGGTTTGTTTTGGCCTCACCCTCCTGCAAAGGAAAGAGAGAGATTGTTCTGTGCAGAAGAGGAACAAAGCCAGGTGTCCCAGAAGGGGGAGGCAGCAGGGCCCAGGGAATAGAGGCCCCACTCACCAAATCTCAGTTGTCCAGCTAAATATTTCAATACAATATTTGTTCTTCTTTTTTATTGTGGTAAATATATATGTAGTGGGGGAAGAGCCCCGGTGGCATAATGATTAAGCACTTGGCTGCAGCCAAAAGGCTGGTAGTTCAAACCCACCAGCTGCTCTGCAGGAGAAAGATGTGGCAGTGTGCTTCTTTAAAGATTTACAGCCTCAGAAACCCTGCATCCTAGAGAGTTACTATAATGGACAGCAGTGGTTTTCTAATAACTAAAAACAAACCAATTGCCACTGACAATTGCCGTTGAGTTGCTTCTGACTTACGGCAGCTCCACTTGCTGTAGCAGAGTTGTACAACGTAGGGTTTTCTTTGCTGAAATCTTCTCAGCCACAGATCACCAGGCTTCCCCCTAAGGTGCTACTGGGTGGGTTTGAAATACCAACATTTCAGGTAGTAGTTGAGTGCAAACTGTTTGCGCCAATGGAGGGACCTTACATGTGACAAAACATTTGCCATTTCAACAAGCCTCACATGTCCAATCCAGTGACATTATGTTCAGCATGTTGTTCCACCATCACCATTATTCATTCTTATATTTTTTCCATCAGCAATATTTTTTAAAATAACACTTTATTGTGTTTTTGGTGAAGGTTTAGTCAGCAGTTTAGGTGCCCATTCAACAATTTCTACACAAGTCATTCAGTGACATCGGTTACATTCTTCACAATGTGTCAACATTCTCATGATTTCCATTCTGGTTCCATTAATCAGTTTCCCTGTCCCCTTACAGTCTCATCTTTGTGTTAAAGTCATTGTTAACCATTTGGCCATCAGCAATATTTTAAAAAAATTAATACAATTACAAAGACATTCAGATGGATGAAGTATAATTTCAAATCAAGACAGGCCCAGTGGGGTCTTTGTGGACTTTGTCTCCCTGTCATCACCCTATTCCCAGCTCCAAGAGGGTGACATGAAAGAACAACTCCAAACAGAGCCTGGGTCAGAAGCCTCTTGGACAGAAGTCATATACGGTGGGCCTACCCCTGTGCACCCCCAGGGCAACTGGGGCTCAAAAAGGGATTAGGGGAAAATGTGGAAATTGTCTGACCAAAGATGGTGCCCATCCTCCCACTGGACAACTCAGGGAAGAGGGGGACGTGCTGGGAGCCCACCCTGATCAGTGCACTGGAACAGCGGAACAGGGTGCGTGGCAAGTGGGGCCACCATGGGACAAGGGGCCGGGCTTCCACAAGTAAAGAGCAAGGGGAAAAAAAGGGAGGGAGGGGCTGTGGTTAGAAGAGACGAGACAGTTCTACGCAGGTGGCGGTGGCGTGGGTCCTGACTCAAACAAACAACTACAATATAAAAAAAAAAAACCAAACCCACGGCCATCAAATCGATTCCAACTCATAGCAATCCCCATTGGGTTTCCAAGGCTGTAAATCTTAAAGGAAATAGATTGCCCAGTCTTGCTGCCGTGGAGTTGTTGTTATGTACCGTCGAGTCGTCTCCGACTCAGAGCGACCCCTCCTTGGGTTTTGGAGGCAGTATCTCTACGGAAGTAGATTGCCCAACCTTCCTTCCGAGGAGTGGCTGGTGGGTATATAGTGAAAAATATATACTATGTAAATATATAGGAGCTCTGGTAGCATAGTGGCTAAAAGCACTTGACTGCTAACCAGAAGGCTGGCGGTTCAA
>NW_006921723.1:324125-335696 GCF_000298275.1 Orycteropus afer afer
ATTTATTTATATGTTATGTACCATCAATGGAGCTCTGGTGGTGTAGTGCCTAAGGCATTTGACTGCTAACCAGAAGGCTGGCGGTTCAAACCTACCAGCCACTCCTCAGAAGGAAGATGGGGCAATCTACTTCCATAGAGATACTGCCTCAGAAACCCAAGGAGGGGTCGCTATGAGTGGGATCTGACTCGATGGCAATGCGTTTGTTTTTTCTTTATACCATCGGTTGATGTCTAGTCCGCTCCTGCTCATGGCGACCTCACATGTGGCAGAGTAGAACTGCAGTGTGGGGGTTTTCAATGGCTGATTTTTCTGAAGTAAATCGATAGGCCGTCCTTCTGAGATGCCTCAGGGCAGACTCGAACCTCCAGCTTTTCAGTTAGCAGTCCAGCACGTTAACTGTTTACACCACCCAGCGACTGTATATCTACACATATATGCATAAACCCTTTGCACGGGGTCAATTCTGACTCATAGTGACCCTACAGGACAGAGTAGAACTGCCCCAGAGGGTTTCCAAGGCTGTAATCTTTATAGAAGCAGACTCATCTTTCTCCCACAGAGTGGATGGTGAGTTTGAACCACTGACCTTTTGGTTAGCAGAGCTTAACCACTGCACCACCAGGGCTCCTTTATGCATATTCTTATATGGAATACACATATGCATATAGAATACATGTGTACATATATAAGTACACCAGAACAAAACGAAAAAACCAAACTCACTGCCGTTGAGTTGGATCTGACTCATAGCAACCCCTCCTTGGGTTTCCGAGGCAGTATCACTACGGAAGTAGATTGCCCAACCTTCTTTCCAAGAAGTGACTGGTGGGTTTGAACTGCCAGCCTGTTGGTTAGCAGTCAAGTGCCTTAGCCACTATGCTACCAGAGCTCCTTTATATAAGTATATGTATACACATATGCCAGAATTGACTCAGTGACTAGCAACAACAACAACAACAATATGAAAATCAAGGATACAGGAAAATTGGTTAAAATAAAATTAAAAAGAGACAAAAGACCTGCCAGGACTCTAGCCAGCCTCTCCTCCTTTGTCTCCTCACAGATTTTGACTCCCTGAGACAGTGCCTCCCAATGGCAGCTGTGACCCCCACACACAGAAGATCCTCCCTAAATCCTTGGTGGAGGAAGAACTGGGCTGGGAGAGGTGGCGTGGTGCTCAGTGACTTTAGGATTCAAACTCAGGTCTCTAGGGCACCAGGCCCACCACTCTACCCATCCCTCTGCAGGCTGGGCCTGTCCTGCCTCCCCTGGGACCAATGCTGTGTCATCTGGGGGACCTCTGAGCTTCATCACCCTCCCCCATGTACCAAGCCAGTTGCCGCTGAGTCCACGCTGACTCATGGCAGCCACATGTGTGTCCGAGTAGAACTGTGCTCCACGGGGTTTCCAGTCACTGACTGTTTGGGAGCGGATCACCAGGGCTTTCTCTTCAAGCACCTCTGGGTGGACCCAGACCTCCAGCCTTTGGGTTCACAGCCAACTGTGTTACCGGTTGGCACAGCCCAAGGACTCTCTTCCCACCTGTGAAAGGGGACATTTGGGGGCAGTGAGTGGAGGATGTCTCGTGCCCAGCACAGGGCAGACACTCAGGAAATGAGGAGTTACTTTGTGGCCCTGATGCTCCCGGGTCTCGGAACTTCAGAAAATCCCCTCCTCCTTCAACACCCAGCTAATTCCGCCCAAGGCCCCCTCCCAAAGGCACAGAGGCCCAGACCCCATCCGCGCAGTGTGGAAGGTACCCAAGGCGAGAGATTGCATTTATTCACCCATTCACTAACTGAACAAGTGTTTGCCAGCACCTGCTTGAGCCAGGACTAGCTCTCAGGAAACCAGGCAGATAAAAATCCTGCCCTGAGAAAGTGGGGCAGCCCTAAGTCTCAAATGCTGCTCGCAGGAAGGTAAAATGGTGCGAGCACTTTGGATAACAGCTTGGCAGCTGCTGGAAAAGTTAAACACATGCTGACGCTTACAATACGACCCAGCCATTCCACTCCTCGGTATTTACTTGAGTGGAATGGAAGCGACAGCCATAGGAATGTTCAGAGCAGCTTTATTTGAAATTGCGAAACTGGAAACGCCTAAACGTCTATCAGTCAGTGAGCAGCAAACGGCCCATTCACAGCGCAGAGTACTACAAAGCAAGAAAATGAAGGAGCTGACCCGCTTGTTCAATGGTGCAGCTGAAGCTCAGATTCATGATGCTGAGTGACAGGGGGAAAAAAAAAAAAAAACGTTGCCATGGAATCGACTTTGACTTATAACGACTTCATAGGTGTTCTCAGGAAATCCCGCCTTTCTCCTGACGCGTCTCTGGTTATACTCAAACCTCCAACCTTTATGGTTGGCAGTCAAGCATGTCCATTGTCTGCCCCACCCAAGGAGTCCATTCTTCTGGAAGCTTTTAAGCTTTCTCAACCCTGCTAGGTCCCTCCTGCACCCCTCTGTGTCCTTGCCCCGCCCCCCCAGATTAGAGCCCGGCTCCTGGACTGCGCTCTGTCCTGGGCTGAGCAGGTCCTCACATTCATCTGCCCTTATACCTCTGATGATGAGGCCGAGATTCACCGCAGGCCCCGCCCCACCCCCCAACTGAGTCATACCACGCCAACTGAACCCTGCCGTTCCTCTCACAGGTGCTGCTACTATTCCGTTATCTCCCCACCCACTCGTGGCCACTTGGCTTCCTTGAACCCAAGGGCAGGGCTGAGATTTTTTTTTTTTTTTTTTTTTTTTAATTGAGGTGAAATTCACATAACATACCATCTGTGAGTGCAGGCGTCTGTGTGACCAGGATGCTGGACAGGTTTCAGGGCAGCTTCCAGATTAAGAAGGACTAGGAAGACAGGCCTGGGGGTCCAGTTCCAAACAGAAATCAGGCAATGAAAACCCAGAGACCACAAGGGTCTGACCCACAGCGGCACAGGACCTGGCAGTGTTCCATTTAATTGCTCACAAAGTCCCCATGAGTTGGGGTTGACTCATGACAGCTGATAACGACAGCAAAAGTAATCATTTTAAAGTGAACAGTACAATGGCATTTAGTACATAAACAATGTTGTACAACTGCCACCTCTGCCTAGCTCCAGAACATTCTCTTCACCCCAAAAGGAAATTCTGTACCCATTGGCAGTCCCTACCCATTCCCCTTCCCCAGCCCCTGGCAGCCACTAATCTACTGATCTCTATGGAGTTGCCTGTTCTGGATGATTCTTGAATGGAGTCATACACTGTGTGGTCTTATGCACCTGGCTTCTCTCACGGAACATAATGTTTTTGGAGATTCATCAGTGGTATAGACATTAAGGATCAGGACTTAATTTCTCTTCATGGCTGAGTAATATTCCATTGGGTGGAGGGAGCACACAGCCCTTATCCATTCACCTATTGATGGATACTTGGGTTGTTTCCACGTTTTGGCTGTTGTAAATGAAGGTGCAATGAACACTGGTGTACATGTGTCAGTTTGAGTCCCTGCTTTCAAGCTTTGGGTCCATACCTAGAAGTGAAATTGCTAGGTTGTATGGCAGTTCTAGGCTTAGCTTTCTGAGGCACCACCAAGCTGTTTTCCACAGCAGCTGCACCATTCTATATTGCCATATTCAAGGGCTCAAACACTGTTGTACATTGTGACTTTCAAGTAATCAGGACCCCAGTTCAAATCCAGACTCAACCAATGGGACCATAGCAACCTTTTCTTTCCCATGATGCACCCTATCTTTTCTGTTTGCAACTCCCAGTTCTGTTTCAAGAACTCCCTGTCTCCTCCTGTCCCCTGGGTCTGTTGGTCACCGAGCCCCACACTCCCCAGATCAGGGAGCATTTGGAAAAACAGAGGCAGTACCACTAGCTGGGAAAACCCTCAAGGAGAAGGCAGGCCTGAGACTTGTAGGGAAGAAGCAGAGAGGAAAGGGCAGTGCTGATGGCTGCCTGGGGGTCCCTGAGCCAGTGAGATTTAAAATACGTTTTTGCACAGAAATAACCCAAGAGCCCTTCAGATGAGGATAAAAAGGAACCTGTGTTTAAAGCCACAAGCCAAGTATTTAGGCAGCTGGCTGTGTTTAGCCTGGCTCAGAAGATCCAAAGCAGGCGTGCGGTTATGGTTGTATTCAAAAATACGTCTCCAAAGCAGCGTGCTCGGGCCTGGGCCGTTCGCCCTGTAATTCTCTCTCCAAAGAAGAGGCAGAGCTATTCCTGGCCAGGCTCGGGGACTGCTGTGGCCGCCGGGGCTCCAGGGAGGCCAGCCTGGAATGTCAAGCTTGGCCCGCGCCCTGCCAGGCCCCAGCCGTGGCCACTTGGGAGTTGACATTGAGAGTCTGTTATTATTGTACGACATTTTAATTAAAATGTGATTACCGAGGGGCCGTTGCAAGGCTGCCCAGCCCCGGGACCCCTTAACTAGAGTCCCACACACAAGCGTGTGGTAAAGTGTTGGGGGTGTGTGAGCTTCAGCAGTTTGATCTGATTTTAAGCTATTTGTGGGAGGGCTTTTTTTTAAAAAAACATTGTTTGATGTTTGCCAAATATAGCATGCTGTATTTCTATAAGCAAAATTCTGATTTAAAAAAGTACTCTAATTGGTCAGCCATGAGAAGAAATGGAGTTCTATTTCATGCTATGACGTGGATAACCTCAAAAACATGGTGCTTGGTAAGAGAAGCCGGACACAAATGACCAGTGACATGAAACATCCAGAGCAGGCAAATCCATAGAAGCCGGGGACTTGGGAGGGGGTTGGGGAATGACTCTAACAGGCACGGAGTTTCCTTTTGGGGTGATGAGAATGTTCTAGAACCAGGTAGAGGTGGTGATTGCACAACACGGTCAACACACTGGATTGTGCACTTTCAAATGGTGAATTGTGTGTTGAGTTTGACTTCAGGGTTTTTAAAAAGGCAATGTAATTGGGAGGCCCATGGTATGTGAGGGATGGAGGTTCAGTCTGAGTCCTACTGACCTGTTGGTGTCCAGCTGGTGGCCTTGGACCAGCCACCGATGTCTCCATCCTTGATTCTTCTGTGTGTCTGTGTGTGGAATGGGGAGGCTGAGATCAGGTCTCCGGGAGACCATGGTGGTCTCCTGTCCAGCTATCTCTCTACTGGCTCCAGGAGGCTGGCCAGCATTGCTGGAAGTGGGAAACCAAGGCCCAGAAAGAGAGTTAATTAACTGGGCTGCAGACTCACATGGCTGAACAGGAGTTTGAATCCCAAACTCAAATCCGTTATCCCCCCCTACCTCCCCTGAGCTCATCCACAGGGTCCCCTCACCCTGACACGTTATCTGGCCAGGAAAGGAGCCCACAGACACTCAGACCCTTTTCTGTCCCTGAGGAGGAGTGTAAATGGGACTTTGTAAAGGGAGATGAGATGCAATCCCAGAAGCTTCCTGGAGGAGGTGGCCGCTGGCCTTCCCATGTTCCTCCAGATCCCCCAAAGGCTGAGTGAGCAGAGAAGAAGTGACAGGGGTCCCTTCTCGGGCCTTCTGCAGGTACTTCCTTGGGAGGCCCTTCCTGAAGGGGCTCGTGGAGGAGACAGCAAGCAGGAGGGATCACCTGGAAGGTGGGCACCCTCCCCCCCACAGCTTCTTCAACCTCAGGCACACATAGCACTGCAGCTTATAGCAACAGATGTGTCACTTCCACATCTGTAAATTGGAACTAGCACCCCACACAGGGATGCTCCAGGCATTAGACAACTAAGTAGACGTCAGCTCACCAAGGTGAAGGGCGCAGGGTAGAGTCAAGGCTGAAGTTGGAGCCCAGAGGAACTTCTGCTCAGTTCCGGACCCTATGCCTGGGGGAGGCCCCAGCCAACCCATCACAGCACACTTCAGAGAAGGACTCCTGCCCTGACCCTCTTGCTACAGCCCTGGATGACTTCACATCACCTAACGGGTTCTGAACACTGAGCACTACTTTAAAAAAATACAAATGTCTAAGATTCTGATTGAATTGAACTTGTGGGGGCTGCAAGGAGCTCTGGCGGTGTAGTGGGTAAGGCACTTGGCTGCTAACCAGAAGGTCAGTGGTTCAAACTCACCAGTTGCTCCGCAGGAGGAAGATGAGGCAATCTGCTTCTGTGAAGACTTACAGCCTTGGAAACCCAATGGGGTTGCTATGGGTCAGAATCAACTCAAAGGCTGTGGGTTTTTTTTTTTTTTTTTTTTGGTTTTGGGGGATGCTGGAGACTCAAGATTCCATTTTATTTCTTTCAACATTTTATTTCTAAATTGTTGCAATCTACAGAAAATTTGCACTAGTGCAGTGAATATCTTTCTACGTTTCACCCAGATTTGCCAACCGCTATTCTCTCTTCATATCTGTCTCAGTGTCTCTCTCCCCATCTTTCCGTCTTTCATTCTCTCTCTCTCTCTCTCGTATGTGTAAAATTTCTTGAACCATTTGAGAGTACACTGGAATACCTTTACACCCTAAATCCTTCTCGAGCATCTTTGAAGAGCAAAGAGATTCTCCCACACAACCACAAGACAAACATCACACTCGGGAAATTTCACATTTTGAAACACTGTTATCTAATCTACATTCTCTGGCATCTGTCAGTTTGTTGTGCCGTGGTGTTTTGTGTGATGCTGGAAACCATGTCTACAGTATTTCAAATACCAGCAGAGTCATCCATGGTTGACACATGTCAGCAGAGCTTCCAGACTTAGCCAGACTAGGAAGAAATGCCTGGCACCTATTTTCCTAATTCTAAACATCAAGCAATGAGAACCTCAGGGATCGCAACAGACCTTTGTCCTACTTGCTTGCTTTGGATGTGTCACGGGGAAGGGTCAGTCACGTGGTTGGTGAAGCCGAGGGCCAGTGAGGCTGGGATAGGTTGGCCTACTGGCCACTCGTAGCTGCAGAGTCCCCCACACGCAAGGTACACAGGGCTTACTTGTGCTTACTGACTAAACTATAGTGAATAATTTCACATGTTTTTCACCACTTCACAGCTTAGTAAAGAAGCAGGAGTGAGCTCCTCACCTTGCTTCCTGGGGACTCAGTCCCTGCCAGGGCCTGTAAATTTGAACAGAGGCCTTGATGCTGTAGAAAGGGGCTGGGGGGTTTGGGAGAGAGACAGATGCCAGCCCTACCTAGAAGCAGAATCCTTCATGTGGTGAAAAATGCGAAATTGTCGGTACAGATTAGTAAGGAAGCACAAGTACGCCTGTGCTTACCTTGCTTATTGGGTAGTCTGACGTTAGCCGCAATGGTTGTTGGAACGTGACTGCGTTGTGACAATTCCACAGGACTGGGTGGCATTTTGTACGTGGGGTCCAGGTGAGTGGGAGCCAACTCAACAGCAGCTAATGGCCACAAGGATCTGCATGCTGTGGTCAAATTGTCACCTGGCCCAGTAATACCCTTTAAGGCAACTTTTCCTTTGTTATTCAGGCTCCCCAGGCTCTCCCACCAGGTGTAGCTGTTAAGTTCTTTTGCCTCCTACTCAGGGACATTCCTCACCTTCCTAGTCTTCACAGCTTTGATGACCTGGGGAGTCTGGGTGCAGAGGGTCTGTATCTCTTTGTGACCTGGTGCAGGTGGTGTGTCTTCGGTGGCAGCCACAGAAGCGACGTCCATTTGTCCCCCTGCTGTTGATGTTAACTGCAGCCGTGTGGTTCAGGTGGTGGAATTGATAGTTTAAAAAACTCCCGAGCTCGCTGCAGCAGCGCATATACTAAAATTGGATGATTAGCATGGCCCCTGCTCAAGGATGACACGCAAATTCGTGAAGTGTTCCATATTTTTAGGGCCCCAAATTGTGCACATAAGATATAGACGACAGAGGCTAATACCAGTATATCCACAAAACTGCATTACCATTAACACCAAACACCAGGCTACAGATAAATACATAGACAACTGAGAAGATCAGATGGAGGTCAGTGAGCAGGAATATACTCAGACCAATGATAGAGTCAGCTGAGGCTAATCTTGCACAGATACTACTGATGATACAAAATACTCACAATCATTACTAAACAAGCAAAAGAAGACAGACACAGAGCTATCCCTCACAGACAGCCAGACACCGTGGGCGAGAGATCCACCAGATCTGCCGACTCAGGACCATAGTACTGGGGCCACCAGACTCAACTGGCACAACAAAAATCTTGTTCCACAACCTACTTTGGTGAGAAGTGACTGGAGTCTTAAAAGCTTTCGAGTGGCCATCTAAGATCCAGCTAATGGTCTATCATCAGAAGCAAAGAAGAGTGAAGAAAACCAAGGGCTTTTGGAAACAATCAGCCCCAGGATATGATGGACCTCGAGACCAGAAGAACTAGATGGTGCCCGGCTACCAATGCCAACCACTCAGGAAGGGATCAAAACTGGAGATCCTGGATAGAGTGGGAGGAAAAACGTGGAACAAAATCCAAAAACACAACAATGACCAGAATTACTGGTTGGATGGAGTCTGGTGGGACACCCAAGAGTATGGCCCTGAGATACACTTCCAGACTGGGATAAAACTCACTCCCAAGGGCTGGGCTCTCAGGGCAACACAGTAATAAGACTTACATGCAGACCACCAACCCAGGGCGATGCACCCATATACTCTTTGGAGATACATCCCTTGGAGCAATCAACCATGGGGGCCAGAGGGTCAGCATTCACATGGAGAGAAAGCTGGACAGACAGGAGTACATAACTAAGAAGGGCACGGGGGGTGGAGTTGTCACTGGGAAGGGAGAGGAGGAGAGTGGGTTAGGGTAGGGGATGGTAATTGGGGAGTGAAACCAAATGTTTATGAAATGTTGAATGTAAAACAAATTCTGCTCTGTAAATTTGCACCTAAAGCACAATGAAACACATAAGTAAAAAAATAACTCCCTCAAACCAAAAAACCCAACTCAGTGTTGTTGAGTTGAATTCTGAGTCACAGTGACTCGATGTGAGACAGAGTAGAACCGCTCCACAGGGGTTTTTTGGCTGTAATCTTTATGGAAGCAGATTGCCAGGCCTTTCATCCATGGCACAGCTAGGTAGGTTTGAACCGCCAACCTCTGGGTTAGCAGTCAAGTGCAGACTGCTAGTGTGCAGAAGTAAGCAGGGCTGGGAACTATGTGCTTTGATCTGTTCTCTGCAAAGGCAGAAAAAGTTACCAAGCCCCTCTAGCTCCCTTCTCTTCCATCTCAGGACTCCCTCACCCTGGTGTCATATCTGACCAAGCAAGGGGTCCCCAGAGGGTTGAGACTGTTCCCTGGCCCCAAGGAGGGATGTAAAGGGAACACAATCCCAGAGGCTTCCTGGAGGAGGTGGCCCTGAGCCACGCCCTGCAAATGAGAGGCTCTATCACCCCTGTGTGCCCAGTGCCACCCCAGGGCCCAGGGTCATGCTAGAAAGTCTATAGGGACTTTGCTTTAAGCTCCCCCTGAAGGACAGCCCAGGGGACTCTCTGCCTGCCCTCATCTGTTTAGGCTTATTTGTGATATCTGATTTGTGGTGATTTTCCTGCAGAGTGGGCGACCATACTCATTTTCCCATCATGGGGACCAGACGTCTCTGCGTCCTCCGAACTTTACCATCTCCGGGCGATAGGGCCAGATTCTTTTATCTTGTCCCCAAGCTTTGGAGTTGGAACCACAGCTATTTGGGAATCGGAGAGCTGTAATTTCTGCTGCTCGGAGGGGCCTGTGGGGTGAGCCATCCTGAGGGCCCAAGGCAGGGAGCAGGGGGACAGCCTGCTGGCTTCTCTCGCTGAGCCTCAGTTTACCCATCTACCAAAGAGGCGAAAAAGACCTCTTCAAGGTGTTTTTTTAAAAAAGCAAAGATGTCACTTTGACAACTAAGGTGTGCAGCTGACCCAAGCAAGCACACTTTTCAACTGTCTCACACACGTGCAGAAGCTAGACAATGAAAAAGGAAGACTGGAGAATGGATGCATTTGCATTCCAGGGCTGATGAAGAATTATTGAATGTTCCATGGGCTGCCAGGAGCATGAACCAATCTGTCTTGGAGGAAATACAGCCAGAATGCTCCTTAGAAGCAAGGGTGGTGAGAACTCATCTCATTTATTTCAGTCATGTCGTCAGCACAGACCAGTCACTGGAGAAGGACATCATGGTGGGGAGGGTGGAGGGTCAGTGAACATGAGGAAACCCTCCAGGAGACGGACTGACACGGTGGCCGCAACACTGGGCTCAAACATGCCAACAATCCTGAAGATGGTGCAGGGACCATTGTCGTTCTGTTGTCTGTGAGGCCGTCAGGAGCTGGAGCCAACTGGAAGGCACCAACCACAGCAAAGCGTGAGTAATTCACACCTCCCCGGAGCGAGCCAGCGAGATGCTCTTCCTGAGTCGGCCTTCAGTCAGGGCCACGTCTGCCCTTGTGAGGAGGGCTGGCCTCCATGTCTCTCCTCCCTCCATCAAACCAGGTCAGGGGGTGATTCTGACCACAGGGGACGCTGGGCAATGTCTGGGGACACTTTGGGTCAACGTGACTGGGAGAACTTGTGTTATTGGCATCAAGCTGGTAGAGACCAGGGGTGCTACTCATCACCCCACAGTGCACAGGAGGGCCCTCACCACAGAGAATGATCGGGGTCCAAATAGCAATGTCAAGGAGGAGAGACTCTATGTTATTATTTGGGAAAAACTCCAGTTCGATCCCTGCTCACACAGCACTCCCAATGGGTTAAAAGGAATACTAATAATAGGAGCTCTGGTAGCGTAGTGCCTAAGGCACTTGACTGCTAACCAGAAGGATGGTGGTTCAAACCCACCAGCCACTCATCAGAAGGAAGATGGGGCAATCTACTTCCATAGTGATACTGCCTCGGAAACCCAAAGGGGGGTCGCGCTATGAGTTGGGTCCGACTCCACAGCACATAACAACAACAACGACAATAATAAAAATAATAACAGTCCCACTGCCATCATGTTGATTTCGAGGAGGATGAGAGGGTGTAAACCAGAGGGACCCTCCAGCCTCCGTGATTTCCTTCCTTTTCTCCCAGACTCAGTGTGTGGATTGCAGACGACCATGGAACGCAGAGTCTTTTGGGGGTCCGTGGAATCCCCAAACCCAGCGGTTCTTACCCCAAGCTGTTCTGTGCCTCCAGGAAACATTTGACAATGCCTTGAGACACCTTTGGGTGTCCTAAGATGATCTGTGGGGAGGGGTGCTACTGGCATTGAGTAGGTGAAGACCAGGGATGCCACTCTGCACCCTACAGTGCACAGGACAATCCCACCACAGAGAATGTTCCAGAACCAAAGGTCAGAGGTGCTCAAGTGGACAAACCCTAATGTAAGAGGACCATCTTTCAGGGGGGCTGGGGTGGCCTCTCTGACGAGGTGACATTTGAGCTGAGACCTGAACACCCACCCCCAGCCCAAACGAGGCTGAGGGCACTGCCAATGCACACATGTTAGGTCAGGGTGAGCTGGCTGGGGAGGAGTAGCTGCAGGCCTGGGAGGCTGGAGAGGGGAGAGGCAGGAGGCCACGGTGAGGAGCCAGGTCCCAGGGTGTCTGATGCAGTGTGGCCTGCCAGCAGGTCTGGAGCAGGGGACAGACAAGGTCTGGTGACACTTCAGAAGAT
>NW_006921723.1:345662-407540 GCF_000298275.1 Orycteropus afer afer
CAGGGGTCCAAGATTATCTTCTGTGTCTGTGTTAATTGGTTTCCCTTTTCTTTGTTGAAGAGGGTCTGTGCAATCCTTCTGCCTAGTCCGCCATCTTGCCTAGTTCTGCAGGTCTTAGGGTCTCTGTCTCAACCACTCAACTCTGCCCTTGTTGCATGAAAACAGCCCCAGACGACTGACTCATCAGTGAATGAATGTGGCTGTGTGCCAATAAAACTTTATTGATGGATTGAAATTCAAATTTCATGCAACATTCACATGTCATGAAATATTATTCTTCTTCTTTGGATTTTTTCCCTAACCATTTAAAAAATGTAAAAACCATTCTTTTTGGGGAGTGACGGCTAAGGGCTTAGGAGTTCCTTTTGAGGGTAATAAAAATGTTCTAAAAATGCATTGAGGTGATGGGTGCACAGCTCTGTGAATATATTAAAAGCCATTAAATTGTACATTTTCAGTGGGTAGACTGTATGGTGTGTGAATTCTATCTCAATAAAGCTGTGATTAAAAAAAAAAAAAAGAGGAAGGCAGAAAAAGCAGTCTTAGCTCGAGGGCTGTGGAAGACCAGGCAGTGGGGCAGATTCACCCTCGAGCTGCAGTGCGAGACCCCGGTTCCATGCCATGCTGGAGCCGGGGATGACCATGCATGTGAAACCTGACATGAAAGAGCTGGTGGAGCTCAGACGCAAGGTGAGTTTGCTCCCAAACTGGGTGTGGAAATGCCTGCTCCTGGTGGAGAATGGGGTTCCCTAGGGGCAGGGAGCCCCAAGTTCCCCAAGCCCCAGGAGGCAGAGACAGACTGTACCAGGTTCCCCAGGACTGGGCAAGTGAATGAATGAGTGAGAGGGTGTATAAGTGGAGAGGGGTGCCACTGGCATCCACCATGATATCAATCAGTGTTCCTGCTTTAGCAAGCCACACCAGGGGGTCCACAGAAGTAAGAGACCAGAAGATACTCACAGTTCCTGTGGCCCCCAGGAGCCAAGCAGGCAAGAGCAGCAAGACCCCACCAGGTCCCCTCCTCCCCTTGAATTGTCCCAGAACATGATGTGACCCAGTCTCCCCTTGCTCTGAATTCCTGCAAGGACCCCCTCCCTTGCCTTTGAGTCAAGGCTGGACTCCCAGACCCTGCGTGGGCTGACCAGAGCCTTCTCACCACTTGGCTGAGCCTCTTGGTCTTTGTACACACTGTTCCCTGTAGGGACTGCCCACCCCGCCCCTCCATCCCCATCTCCATCTGGCCTCTTGGACTAGGCCTTCATCATCATCCATTCCTCTGGGAGTCTTCCCACATTCCACCTGGTCCTCTCTTCGGGCCTAGACCTTGGTCCCAGAGGGATCCTCGCAGTACACAGATCAACCATGTTCCTCCCCTGCTCTAACGCCTCTCATGGCTCCCTACTACCCTCAGGTTGGAGCTTGAGGTTCTCTGTGTTCACACAAGGACCATCACCTGCCTGGACTCCAGCTTCCTCCTGCAAAGGTAGGGTTGGGGAAGGATTACTTAAGGGGAGAGGCTGTCAGGGCCCAGCCCTTAGAAGGACTCTGTGCCTTCTGTTAGAGACATCTGAGACTCCACATGGGTCTCAGACATCTCTCAGCCTCAGCACTGTTGACATGTGGTTCCAGATCATTCTCTGAGGTGGAGCTGCCCTGTGCACCATAGGGTGTCGAGCAGAATCCCTGGCCTCCACCCACTTAATGTCAGAAGCACCCCCCCCATTGTGATAACCACAAATGGCCCCAGGCATCATGAAATGTCCCCTGGGGGCAAAATTGTCACTAGATGTGATAACCAAACATGTTACCAGATATTGTGCAATGTCGCCTAGGGTAGGGGTCGCAAAATTACCCCCAGTTGAGAACTCTAGGATAGAAGGAAAGATAGACAAGATTTCTCACAGTGGCAGCATCTCTCGGCTTCTGCGCTGTCGATATTTGCTTCCGGACGGTTGTCCAGGATGGGGCCGTCTGTGTACTCCAGGGTGTTGAGAAGTATCCCGAGTTGTCACACACTCAATGCCAGCAGCAACCCTTCCCCCAAGTCATGACAACCAACAATGTCTCCAAATATCACCCAGGGTCCCTAGAGGGCAAGATCATCCTCGGTTAGGAACCGTTGGAATAGACAGACTGACAAGATCTCTCATGCTAAGTGGAGTCTTTGAACTTTGGCACTGGCTGGCACTTGGTTCCAGACCCTTCTCAGGGGTGGGGCTGTCCCATGCCCTGTAGGGTTCGAACAGCATCCCAGCTTCTGCCTGCAAGATGCCAGGACAGACAGATCCATAGAGAGAGAAAGTAAATCACAGCGGGTAGCAGCGGCTGGGGCCAGGAGGGACTGTTAATAAGTACTGGTTTGTTTTGGGGGCTGATGGAATGTTCTGGAAATAGACAGAGGTGGTGACTGCACAACATTGTGAATGGACTAAAAACCATTGAATTGTGCACTTTAAAATGGTTTATTGTATGCTATGTGAATTTCTCCTCAATAAAAAATAAATGACTGAAAAAAAAAAAAAAAACTCAGAAGTATTAAAAAATCCACCAACACAAACATTTATCTGTCCAGCTGGAGACTGGGGCTCACAGCTCTTCCACATGGGAAGGGGCCGTGGAATCGGGGGTCCCCTGGGCCACAATCTTGGGCCAATTTGTCACTAATACCGGTGCTGTCTTCTGGCTGGCCGAGGGCCAGGCCTCACCAAGTTTCCTGCCAAGACTGGAAAAGGGGCCCAGCCGAGCAGTCTCAGGCCTGTTGTTCTCAGCAGTCCCGGGAGCCGGGGCCGCGTGTTAGCAGGAAACTCAGCCAAGAGGGTTTCCTGCGCGTTGGAGAGAGGAAGCTCTGTCATATGCTGGGAGGCCCTGGTTAAAAATAACCCTGGTATATAAAGACGGCCGAGGGGTCCAGCTCCCTCACTCGCGCCGGCTGCCCAGCGGCTGGCCGCCCAGCAAGCAGGTGGCTTTCTGGCCTAAAAAGGGCCAAACCTCATCCCTGGAGCCTTCAGCCAAGAGTCCAGAGGTAACCTCACATCCAGAACACAGAGTCCGGGGGCTCTGTGGGTGTTTTGTGTTAAATCACGTTCGTCCAGAAAACAAAGCAACCTCGAGGCACTGCCAGGGGAGAGGAAGTGGGAGCTGTCGAGCTGCGGTTTGGGCCAGGAGCGTCAGCTCTGGTGGCCGACAGCCAGAGTTGGAATCCCAGCCCTGCCACTGAACCCCTGGGCCTCAGTTTGCTCTTCTGTAAAATGGGATAGCGGTGATGGTTACACGACATGGTGAATGTCATGGGATTTTACACTTAAAAGTGGATAAAATGACAAATGTTTTGTTATACATATTCTACCACAATAAATTTTATTTTTAAAGAGGAAGATATACATACCACAATGTGCATAAGCTTTGACAACATTCTGCTCAGTGAAGCAGAAAAAACCCGAGTTCATTGCCATGAAGTTGATTCTGATACTTGGTGACACCCCGTATGACAGAGCAGCACTGAGTGCCACGGGGTTTTCTCGGCTGTAATCTTCATGACTCGACAGCACCTAACAACAGCAACAACCTTTATAGAAGCAGGTCACCAGGCCTTTCTTCCTCAGTGCTTCAAGGAGGATTCAAACTGCCATCATTTAGGTTATAGTTAAGCATAAACCATTTGCACTGCCTGGAAACTGTGCTTAGTGAAAGGAGACAGATGGAAAAGGCCACATTGTAGGATTCCATTTATATGAAATAGCCCCCTCGGTGATGAGAAAGTTCTGGAAATAAATGGTGATGATGGTTGCTAAAAAATAAATAAATAAATGAGCAATAGTCATAAAGACTGTATTTTTAGTCAAATAACGCAAGCGTTATACCTTTTTTTTTTTTTGGCCAACCACGTCCTGCCCCCAAGTTATTTTCATAAGCATGCTAATTTTCTTTACAACAGCTGGTAAAAGAAATGAGCATTTTGTGCTTACAAAAATACTTCTGGGGCAAGCACAGCTGGCAAAATACGTATGACACATGCATTATGTGAATCTTTACAGTGAAAGATAGAGGTGGAGGTCGTACAGCATTTGGAATGTATTTAATGCCACCAGACTTTACACTTAACAACAGTTACAATGGCAAAATTTATATTTTACCCAGTTGAAAAAGGAGATGGGGTTTCTGTTTAGGGTGAGAAAAGTGTTCTGGAACTTGTTAGAGATGGTGGTTACATATCATCGTGAATGTCCTTAATGCCACTGAATTGTGCACTTTAAGATGGTTAATGTTATGTTATGTCAATCTCACCTCAATAAACAAATTACTGTTGTTATTGTTGTTGTTATGTGCCGTCGAGTCAGACCTCACTCATAGCGACCCCTCCTTGGGTTTCCGAGGCAGTATCACGACGGAAGTAGATTACCCCATCTTCCTTCCGAGGAGTGGCTGGTGGGTTTGAACCACCAGCCTTCTGGCTAGCAGTCAAGTGCCTTAGGCACTATGCTACCAGAGCTCCTAAACAAATGACTAGAAAAGTTAAAAACAGAAGCATAAAAAAATCCATCAACACAAACATTTGTGTAGCTGGGAGTGAGGGGCACACACTTTTTTCCCACCAGGAGAAGGGGTGGTGGAGTCCCCTGTGGGGATGAGAGCCTTCTGGAACTAGATAGAAGTGACGGTTGCACACCATTGTCAATGGACTTCATGCCACCGAATTATGCATTTAGAAATGGTGACAGTGCTAAATTTTGTTATGTGAATTTTACCACATACATACAAAAACAGGCCCTACATTGTTTGAAGCGTTAAAGACAGGAAAGGTGCTATAGTGGGTGGTATAAAAGGGCTCCAAACCAAACTCACTGCCATCCAGTCGTTTATGACTCATAGCAAACCCCAATGGGTTTTGAGGCTGCAAATCTTCAGAGAAATAGATCACGCAGGCTTCCTTCCGCGGAGGAGCTGGGGGGTTTGAACTGCTGACTTTCTGGTTAGCAGTCAAGTGCTGTATCCACTACGCCACTAGAGCTCCTGATAAAGGGGCTGGAGATTACTATTCACTGTTATCATTATTCCCAGGGTCTTTACTTCCCTGGAGTGCCTAGGAGGTGCAAACAGTTATTGTTCTCAGCTGCTAACTGAAAGGTCGGCAGTTTGAGTCCATGCAGAGGCACATCGGAAGAAAGCCCTGGCAATCTGTTTCTGAAAATTCAGCCACAGAAAACCTACAGAGCACAGTTCCACTCCGACACACATGGGGTCACCGGCCATCAGAATCTACTCAAAAGCAACCAGCGGTTACTTCCTGGGCAGAGCACATCGAGTGTCATCACACTGAATCCACACTCAACCCCATTAGATAAGTTCTGTTGTCAAAAATCCTCACCACTGGACCAATAAGCAACATCATGACAAATGGAGAAAAGATCGAAGTTGTCAGAGATTTCGTATTACTTGGATCCACAATCAACGCCCATGGAAGCAGCAGTCAAGAAATCAGACATCGTATTGCACTGGGCAAAATCTGCTGCAAAAGACCTCTTTCAAATGCTGAAGAGCAAAGATGTCTCTTTGAAGACTAAGGTGTGCCTAACCCAAGCCATGGTATTTTCAGTCACCTCATATGCATGTGAAAGCTGGACAATGAATAAGGAAGACTGAAGAAGAGTTGATGCTTTTGAGTTGTGGTGTTGGCAAAGAATGCTGAAAGGACCATGGACTGCCAGAGGAATGAACAAATCTGTCCTGGAAGAAGTGCAGCCGGAATGCTCCTTGGAAGCGAGAATGACCAAACTTGGTCTCACCTACTTTGGTCATGTTGTCAGAAGGGACCATCCCTGGAGAAGGATATCATGCTTGGTAAAGTGGAGGTTCAGTGAAAAAGGGGAAGACCCTCACTGAGATTGAATGACACAGTGTCTGCAACAATGGGCTCAGGTATAGCAGGGACTGAGGCTGGTGCAGGACCGGACAGTGTTCATTCTGTTGTATACAGGGTCGTTATCAGTTGGAGTCAACTGGACGGCACCTACCAACAACAACATAGTCACCTCCTTCACAGGAGCAGCAATAGAGGCTCAGCACCTTTTGACTCAAGACTGCGCAGCCAGGAGACCCCAGGGAACTGTCTCCAACATTGCACTCCACAACTCTGAGTGTCATGCTGAATAATGCCTGGCTCAGGTCACCCTAGTCCCCGCCCTGATGAAAGGAGCAGAGATTTGAACCAGGGTCTTCCTGACTTCCAGAGGCCCCCTTCCTTCTACTCTACACTTACAAATTACACTTTAGGAGTTAGGAGGACTAGGCGGGGAGATGGATGTTTGTCCTTTCATAGGTAGGTTTTTGTGTTCTGAGCTGGGAGGAGGTTACTGTTAGGTGCCATCAAGTTGATTCCAACTCACCCGTGTGACAGAGTAGAGTTGGTTAGAATAGGGTTTCTTATGGTGTAATGGTTATCACTCTGGACTCTGAATCCAGCGATCCGAGTTCAAGTCTTGGTGGACTTGCTAAGTTTTATGGGAGCTCTGGTGGTGTAGTGCCAAAGGCATTTGACTGCTAACCAGAAGGCTGGCAGCTCAAACCCACCAGCTACTCCTCAGAAGGAAGATTGGGCAATCTACTTCTGTAGAGAAACCGCCTTGGAAACCCAAGGAGGGGTCGCTATGAGTTGGAACCTACTTGATGGCACTGAGTTTGGTTTTGTTTTGCTTTAGGTTGTAATTTTTACAAGAGTAGATCACCAGGTCTTTCTTCTGCAGAGTTGCTGGGTGGATTCGAACTGCAAACCTTTCAGGTAGCAGCCGAGTGCTTAACCATTGTGCCATCTTACCTTCCCATAAAAGGCTGTGAGAGCCATTGGAGCAGCTAGCTACCCCAGTGGGAAGAGCAAAGCCCATGTTTTGGGATAAATACAGCACTAGGGTTTGCAGCTTCTAATCCTGGCTGGGTCATACTGATTGGGAAAAAGAGAGAGAAGTCACAAATTACCAATATCATGAAGTAAAGAGATGACCTCAATAAAGAATCGGTATATACTAAAAGGATAACTACACTAATGCTCACTGCACGACCTTTCACAATGTCCAAAAGGCAGAAACAAGCCAAGTGTCCATCGACGGATGAATGGATAAACACAATGTGGTCCATCCACACAACAGAAAGTTACTCAGCCATAAAGAGCAATGAAGTCCTGATTGCATGCTGCAACAGGAGCTCTGGTGGCATAGTGCCTAAGGCACTTGACTGCTAACCAGAAGGCTGGCAGTTCAAACCCATCAGCCACTCCTCGGAAGGAAGGTTGGGCAATCTACTTCCGTAGTGATACTGCCTCAGAAACCCAAGGAGGAGTCGCTATGAGTCAGGTCCGACATAACAACAACAACAACAACATGCTGCAACATGGATGAACCTGGAAAGCATCATGCTAAGCAAAATCAGTCAGTCACAAAAGGACAAACATTGTATGAGTCCATTTATACAAAACAGACAAATCTATGGAGACCAAAGCTTAACAGCGGTTTCTGGCGCTAAGAGGGTAGGAGCCACCCTGGGGCACAGTGTTTAAGTGCTTGGCTGCCAACCTAAAGGTTGCCAGTTCAATCTCACCAGCCACTCCATGGGAGAAAAATGTGGCAGTCTGCTTCCAAAAAGATTTCAGCATTGGAAACCCCAAGGGGCCCTTCTCCTCTACCTTGTTGTTGTTGTTATGTGCCATCGAATTGGATCCAACTCATAGTGACCCCTCCTTGGGTTTCTGAGGCAGTATCACTACGGAAGTAGATTGCCCCATCTTCCTTCTGAGGAGTGGCTGGTGGGTTTGAACCGCCAGCCTTCTTGGTTAGCAGTCAAGTGTCTTAGCCACTATGCTACCAGAGCTCCCCTCCTCTACCTACAGGGTCACTATGAGCCAGAACTGACTCGAAGGCAATGAGTTTGTGTGTTTGATTTAGGCATGGGCGGAAAGGGGAAAGGGTGAGTCTCTTTTTAGGGGGCTTTGGCTTTATGTTAATGGTAGTGGGGTGATTTGGAAAACAATAGTGAGAATAGTTGCATCACTTAAAGGATTTAATCAATGCCACTGAATTGTATGTGTCAAAATTGTTGAGATGGTGTGATAGTTAAGGCTGTGTGTCCTCTTGGCTGGGCCATGATTCTAAGTGGTTTAGCAATTATGATGTAGCCATCACCAATGATGAGATCTGACATATGTAATGTGATGAGACCTGCTATGAGCAGTCAATCAGTTAAAAGGGAGTTTCCTCAGGGGAGTGACCTGCTGCCGGTGCAGATGGAAAAACTCTGGCAGAGCTTTCTGGCTCTTTGCTCAGGATCCTGCACCTAGCTCATCATCACCTGGCCTTGAACCACTGACCTGCCGCATTGTCTGCTACTCTTGGGATTGTTGCCTTTGTAGCCAGTGAACCAACAGCCTGCCATTTTACCAGCCAGCCTCAGGCTTGTCAGTCCCTGCCTCTGTGGGAGTCAGGAGACGCCTCCAGCTTGATGTCTGACTCATGTACTTGGGACTTGCCAGACACTACAACTATGTGAGCCATCTCCCTGAGATAAATTTTTCTCTCTCAGTATATATATATATGTATATATATATATGCTTCATTGGTTTTCTTCTCTAGAGAACCCAGCCTGAGATGGATGACACTTGTTTTGTTATGTGTATATTCATCACAGGAGCTCTGGTAGCATAGTGGCTAAAGCACTTGACTGCTAACCAGAAGTCTGGCGGTTCAAACCCACCAGCCACTCCTCGGAAGGAAGGTTGGGCAATCCTACTTCCGTAGTGATACTGGCTCAGAAACCCAAGGAGGGGTCGCTATGAGTCGGGGCCGACTCGACGGCACATAACAACAACACCACATTCATCACATTCAAATTTTTTTTTAATTTATAAAAAATATAAGAAGCACATGTTATGAACAACTTTATGCCAATAAATTCAATGACTCAGATGAAATGAACACATTCCATGAAAGACACAATGACCAAAACTCACTTGAGAGGAAATAGAGAGCCAGTGCAGTCCTATCTCCATTAAATAAATGGAGGTCGTAGGTAAGAACCTTCCCACAAAGAAAACTCCTGGTCCAATGATGTCACTGGTGAATTTCCCCAAACATTTAGGGAAGAAATAACATCAATCCTACATATCTTCATGAAACTGAAGAGGAAGGGACATCTCCCAACTCATTCTAGATGGGGGGCTGCCATGGGGTGTGCTGGGACTCCCCTGTGTGCGTGCCGTGCCGTTGGCCTGTCTCTTCAGGATGGCACCAGGCTCCCCTCACCCTTCCAGGGGGATGTTTTCTTCTGCTATTCCCCGCTGAGGCTCAGGAAAATGAAAGAAACGTTCTCTCCAGAAATCCGATCCAGACATGCCGGCTCCCTGAATGGCTCCTTTGTAGCCTGCGTGTTGCCACAATTAGCGCCGTCCTTCTCTGCGGCCTGCACGGCGCGGCCCCTGGCGCTGACGCCCCTTTCAGAAGTTCACCAGCTCTGACTCTAGGCCTATTTTTAACTGGGGGTTGGGTGGGGGGTTGCTATTGGTTGACACAGTAAGAGTAGAGGGTGGGTGTGTATGCGGCCACAAGCAAGCCAAGGGGGAGGGGTCCATATGATGCAGCACTCAGAGTCCTGGGCGATGGGGAGAGAGGCCCCAGGTCACAGCTCGGCCTCAGTTTCCACATCTGCCAAATGAAGGCCCGCTCTCTTTCCCTTCCTCTCTCTCTCTCCTTCTCTCTCTCTCTTTCTGTCTCTCTGTTTCTCTGTCTCTGTCCCTCTCTGTCTGTTTCTCTCTTCTCTGTCTTCAAATGTACTTCTCTCTCTGTCTCTGACTCCCTCTTGTCTCTCTCTCTTTCTGTCTCTCTGTTTCTCTGTCTCTGTCCCTCTCTGTCTGTTTCTCTCTTCTCTGTCTTCAAATGTACTTCTCTCTCTGTCTCTGACTCCCTCTTGTCTCTCTCTCTTTCTGTCTCTGTCTCTTTGTTTCTCTCTGTCTCTGAATCTGTCTCCCTTTCTCTCTCTAATCATATTGCTCGCTCGCTCTCTGACTCCCCTATGTCTCTGTCTCTGCCTCTATCTTGCTTTCTCTCTCCAATTCTCTTTCTCTCTTACTCTGTCTCTCTCAATCTGTCGCTCTGTCTCTGTCTCTTCCTATCTCACTCTCTCTCTCTCTCTCTCTCTCAGCACCTGTCCCAGGGGAAGTGGTGTGTGCCTACACAGCTCGGCCCAAGCAGGGTGAGCGTTTTACATTCCCGAACAAGGCGGCCATCTCTGCTGTCTCCTCTTTATTACTAAACCAAACCAAACTCACTGCCATCGAGTTGGATCCGACTCACGGTGACCCTTCCTTGGGTTGCCGAGGCGGTATCACTACAGAAGTAGATTGCTCAACCTTCCTTCCAAGCAGTAGCTGGTGGGTTTGAACCGCCAGCCTTCTGCTTAGTAGTCAAGTGCCTTAGGCACTACGCCACCAGAGCTCCCTCCTCTTTATTAACTGGAGGAAATATTGATTGATTCATTCATTCATTGCAAAAGTACCCACCTAGGGCACACTGTGAGCCCCTCCATATCCTGTTCCCGCTGCACAAGGTGACTTCTGTCTCCTTCAAATATTTCCCAATGAGCTGGTTTCTTTGTCATTCAATGTTCTTAATTAAACAGATAGATTTCAAGGCCCCTCCAGGAAGGGGCTACAAGTTCCTGCCAAGATGCCCAGGGGTTCTGACTTCTCCAGGTGTTGGTCACAGCTAAGCCCCAGGCAGGGGTCTTGACTCCTTTTGCTGACACCTGGTGGGCACCTCATTGCATCACAAAGTGGAAACTGAGGCTCTGAGGGGCAAAGTCACTCACCCAGCCAAGGGGGTGGCACTTGGCTCCAGGAACGAAGGTCTTCACCAAGTACCTCCTGATTTGGGGGACTCAAGCTTTTTTTCCCAGGAACCTCTCAGCTCCTGAATGCAAGGTCTGTGCTGGTGGCTGGGCCCTGGCCTGGAGTGAGGACCATAACCCTAAGTCCCAGTTGGAAACACGTCCCATGATGGCTCTTCTGTGGGCCCACTCCCCTTCAGAGATTGCTCTCAGGCAAACTCCCCATCCCAAGCCTGTGGATGGAATTTCCCTGGAAGGGTACCCTGGGCTTGGGGGCATGGCAAGCCCAGGTTGGAGGCCCAGCTGATGAAGCACCAAGAGACTAAGCTCCCTGACCTCACAAGCCTCAGATGTCCATTTCCATATGGGACATAGCTGTGGTCCCTGGCCCCAGGTCCAATGGGATCTCACACAGTACCAGGGAGCAGCTGCTCATGGAAAGAGGGTCTCTGAAGTATTGATTTGGGTGAAGAGAAGGGCAATGTACCA
This sequence comes from Orycteropus afer afer, assembly GCF_000298275.1. Classification (NCBI taxonomy): domain Eukaryota; kingdom Metazoa; phylum Chordata; class Mammalia; order Tubulidentata; family Orycteropodidae; genus Orycteropus; species Orycteropus afer. Next base: position 357,015 of record NW_006921723.1, read on the forward strand.
ACAGTGAGTGACCAGCATGGTGGCAATGAGGAAGAGGAAGACATAGAGAGGTACACAGAAGATACAGACAACAAAAATGAATCCTGTTGTATGCATAGTACCATGTTGTGAGTGATGGCAAGCATTGATCTACGGGTGGATAGATGGCTGAACAGGCTGAATGATCAGTCTAGGCAGGGGGCAATGTGCCCATGACCATGTATAGGGTTGGCAGACAATGTTTCTACATGCATATTTGTGTGAGTTGTAAGAACATCCGGGTGTATAGTAGCACTGACAAGGGGCAAGATTGTGGTGGCTACTTGGCCACAGCCAGATACCCTAAGGGAGTGAGCAGTTGGGCCTGTGGGCCTGGGACCATGGTCACAGGGCACATCAAGCTCAATTGGTATAATGTACTACACAAAAATGTTGTTCTACATCCTACTTTGAAGTAGTAATTGTGCCTGTAAAAGCTTGCAAGTGGCCATCTCGATGCAACAATGGGTCTCTCTTCATCCAGAGCAAAGAATGAAAAAAACCAAAGATGAGTGGAAATGAGTTATGCAATCCTCAGCCTATATGACCATGAGATCAGAAGAACTAGATGGTGCCTGGCTACCACTGTCAACCACTTGGAGGGGGATCAGTGCAGGAGATCCTGGATAGAGTGGGAGAACAATGTGGAACAAAAGTAAAAATCATTAAAAAAAATACCAGGTTTGCTGGTCTGATAAAGCCTAGTGAGACCCCTGAGACTATGGCCTCTAGTTATCCTTCAGGTCTGGAATTGAACTCACTCCTGTGGCTTCCAGCCAAGTAATGGCAGATGGGTGAACAGGCATATGGGCTGAACATTTACATTAGGTAGATACACTCCCTGGAGAGATCAAACATGGGAGAACAGGAGAGCAGTGTATGCACAGAGAGATGGCTTGTGGGGCTGGAGTGCATGGGAGGGAAGGACACAGGGAAGAGGTAACTGCAGGGAGGAAGAGAGCTGTTATATTGTGGGGAATTACAGTCAATGTCTTGGAACAAAATGTGTATGAACTGCTGTATGGAGAATGAATTTGCTCTGTAAACTTGCACCCAAATCACAATAAAAATTGAAAAGAAAGAAAGAGGATCTCTGCCCCTGCATCCCCTCCAGCTCACCTTTCAGGGGCCCTAGCCATACACCTGTCCACAGTCCAAGGTTCCTCTTAGTCAGCCCTTGCCAGATGTGCCTCTTTTCTTTTTCTTTTTAACAAAACTTGAGGTGAAATACACATAATATAGAACGAATCATTTTACAATGTACAGTTCAGTGGTATTTAGTGCATTTATACCATGTTGTACAACCACCAACTTCATCTAGTTCCAGAATACTCTCATCATCCCCAAAGGAGACCCCATGCCCATTAACACTCACTTCCCATTCCCCAGGCAGCGACTAGTACACTTCCTGTGTCTGGGGATTTGCCCATCTGGTTATTTATTTCATGTAAATGAAGTCATGCAGTGTTTGTTCTTTTGCATCTGACTTATCTTACTGGAATTATGTTTTCAAGGTTCATCCGTGCTGTGGCATGTATGAGGACTTCACTTCTCTTTTTGGCTGAGTAATATTCCATTGTGTGAATGGGCCATGTTGTGCTTATCCATTCGTCCATTGATAGACTTTGGGTTGTCTCTGCTGTGGGCTATTATGAATGGTGGTGTTGTGACTATGTGCACTCATGTTTTTGCTTGAACACCTGCTTTAAATTCATTCGGGTCCTGTGGTATTTGAGGTTATGTGTCAACTTGGCTGGGCCTGGTTGAGTGGCTGAGCAGCTGGATATAGTTATTCCCCATGATGAGACTGGCAATCAACTCCATGATGGAATCTACTGGAGCAGCTGAGTAGCTGCCTTAGGGATGTGGTCTGCTGCCAGCATATTAGGAAAAGCCTTGAGAATGGCTTCCGCAGCTTTTGGCATGTTTGGGCCCCGCGTGTAGCTGAGTCTTCATTCAGCACCCTGCCACACACTGCTGATTTTGGGACTTTTTCTGGACTTGAACTAGTGGCCTGGCATGTTGTTGGATAATCTTGAGACTGTGCCTTTTTACTTGTTGACCTTGGGTTTGCCACTCTCAGCAGCCAGCAGCTGCCTGAAGTTAAGAGAAGCCTCCAGCTTCAGTGGGCCAGGAGCAAGAGGCAGAGCTGAAGCCCAAGGTTGAGGGGCTTTTGCCCAGCCCCTAGAGCCTGGCACCTCGAACTTGGAGTTCTAGACTCATAAACTGTAAGATGGGAGCCCTGGTGGCATAGTGCCTAAAGCATTTGACTGCTAACCAGAAGGCTGGCAGCTCAAACCCACCAGCCACTCCTCAGAAGGAACACTGGGCAATCTACTTCTGTAGAGAAACCGCCTTGGAAACCCAAGGAGGGCTTGCTATGAGTCAAATCCACTTGACGGCAGTGAGTTTGGGTTTTTTTTGTTTGTTTGTTTAAACTGTAAGAGAATAAACTCCTGCTTGTTAAAGCCACCCATTTGTGGTATTCTCTGTTAAAGCAGCACAAAGGAACCAAAGCAGACCCACACCTAGGACTGGAAGTTGTAGGTCATATGACAAGTCTATGTTGAACTTTTTGAGGAACCTGCCCATTTTTTTCTCCCCATTGGCTGATTTTTGAAAGTCAGTCTTCAGGCCTTTCTTCCTCGTCGGTCTTAGTCTAGAAGCTCCACTGAAACCTGCTCAGCATTGCGGCAACACTAAGCCTCCACGGACAGATGAGTGGTGGCTGAGGATGGAGGGCCCTGGCTGGGGATCGAACCCCAGTCTCTCACGTGGAAGGTGAGAATTCTATCACTGACCCACTACTACCACCTTACCCTCCTCAATTTTGACCCTGGAGAGATTAAGTCCAAATTTCCCATGCCCCTTGGGCACACAGGATGTCCACACTACGCCACCCCTCCTCCAACAGCTGCCCACCAGGAACGCCTTCCTCTTAGGTCAGCTTCTCTCAGCCCTCAGCTTCCTCACCCATACATCAGGCTGTGCTGACAATTTAAGGAGATGATGCAGCAAAGCCCCCAGCAGTGGCCTGGCAGCCAGTTAGACTGCAAGCCAAGTTCACTCCCACCCCATTTCTCCCTCATCTTTGTCTTCTCCTTGGTGTTGGGTTGCCAGATAAAGCACGGGCACCCAGTGAAACTGGAATTTGAGATAAACAGTGAACAAATCTTGAGCATAAGTATATCCCATTCCATGTGCTATTTGGTGCCATCAAGTTTGCTCCAACTTGAAAACGTTACATATAACAGACAAAATGTTGCCGGTGCTCACAATTCTTTGCTATACCTGAGCCCACCATTGCAGCCACTGTGTCAATCCATCTCGTTGAGGGCCTTCCCCTTTTTTGTTGACCCTCCACTTTACCAACATGATATCCTTCTCCAGGGAATGGTCCCTTCTGACAACATGACCAAAGGAAGTGAGACCAAGTCTGGGCATTCCCGCTTCTAAGGAGCATTCCAGCTGCACTTCTTCCAGGACAGATTTGTTCGTCCCTCCGGCAGGCCATGGTATGTATATTCAATATTCTTCAACACCTCAATTCAAAGGCATCAATTCTTCTGTGGTCTTCTTTATTCGTTGTCCAACTTTCATGTGTATATGAAACAACTGAAAATACCATGGCTTGGGTCAGGTGCACCTTAGTCTTCAAAGTGACATCTTTGCTTTTTAACACTTTAAAGAGATCTTTTGCAGCAGATTTGCCAAAATTTTCATTGCTTACCTGAAATTCAGATTTCACTGGACCTCCTGCAATTTGTCTGCTAAATCTGGTCACCTGTCTTTGTGACAGCGCCAGCATTCAGGTCGGGTGTCGTCAAGTCAATTCTGATTCAGCGGCCCCATGTGACAGGTCGAGCTGTTCCATGGGTCTCTTTGGCTGTAACATTTACGGGAGCGGATTGCCAGGCCTTTCTTCTGCAGTGCTGCTGGGTGGTTCAACACCGACCTTTTGGTTGGCAGGTGAGCACTTAAACCATTGTGCCACCAGAGCTCCTTACAGGGGTGTCTGGGGAAGCGTTGTGTGATTGACCCCAGCTGCACTGGCTAAATCCTTACCAGGGCCTGATCCACTGAGAAAGCGGAGTCAGGGGCTGACTCCCCAGAGGTTCTTCGAGAAATGTCTGGTGACAAGGAACCTGTTAAGACTCTGGGAAATCTTTGAAGGTCCAGGTCGCTCAGATGACAAATGATCTAAATTCGTCCCCAACCCCAGACCCGCCGGAAGGCCAGTGAGCACAAAGTGTTGCTGCGAGAAGAGCCACCTCACTCAGGTCCTGACTCCCGAGCACTCGGGTCTGATTCACACTTCCATGTATTCAACCACGGCTCCTCAGAACCGGAAGCGTCACCACGAGGGGCAGCTCAGCCCCAGGAGTGACACTACTCCTCAGTTTTTCCCAGAATCCAGCTTCCAGGGGCTCACGGAAATGTTGTAATTTCTTTTAAAATCACAACTTAAGAAAGTGAACTCGTGGGATAGAGAAAGCGGTTTTAATTTTTTTCAGGGGGGCAAAGAGTTTAGGACTTGTGAAAATCTATTAAATTATTTTAACTTTTTTTTTTTATAAGTGAAGGAAATTGTCCTATTCCACGTGATATATGTTGTTATCTTGTTGTAAAGCTCCTGGGTGGTAAGAATGCTTTGCACTCAAACCAAAAGGTTGGTGGTTAGAAGCCAACCAGCAGTGCTGTGGAAGAAAGGCCTGGCAATCTGTGTCTGTAAAGATGACAGCCAAGAAATTCCTGTGCCACTGTCGTGCTCTGTACCACCTGGGCTCACCGTGTCTCGGAATCAGCTTGCCAGCAACAGATTTGTCTCGGTTTCTTCAGCGGTTGCTGTTGGCCACACTGAGTCGGTGCTGACCCGTGCCAATCTTTGTACAGCAGAAGGAAGTGTTGCTTAGTCCTGCTTCATCCTCGCGATCACCAGAATGTTCCAGGCCATGGCTGTGCGACAACCCGTCTCACTGAGGGTCTCCCTCACTGTCCCTCTACTTCATCAAACATGATGCCCTGCTCTAGCAACAGGTCCCTCCTTATGATGTGCCCCAAAAAGGAGCCCTGGTGGCGTCGTTGTGAAAGCACTCAGCTACTAACCAAGAGGTTGGTGGTTCAAACCCACCCAACCCACCAGCTGCTCTGCAGGAAAAAGATGAGGTAATCTGCTTCCATAAAGCTATACAGCCTTGGAAACCCTATGGGGCAGTTCTGCTCTGTACTAAAAGATCACTATGAGTCGAAGTTGACTCAGTGGCATTGGGTTGGGTTTGGATGATGTGTCCAAACATCAAGCAAGTTCAACAGTGTTCTATTGTGACCCATACTGTTGTTGTCATTGGCTAAGTTTTTGAAATAGATCTCCAGGCCTTGCTTCCTCATCTGTCTTAGTCTGGAAGCTCCAGTGAAATGTGTCCAACATGGGTGACCCTGCTAGTATTTGAAATACTAGTATCATAGCTTCCAGTATCACAGCAACCTGCAAGCCACCACAGTGCAACAGACCAAGAGATGGGTGGTGGATTTTAGACATGTTTCTACTGAAAAATTATGCACTGTTTATCTGAAATTCATATTTAATGGAGCCCTGGGTTTTATCTGTCAACTCTCACACCGGGCAGAGATCCAAGGCAAAAGCAACAGTGCTTAAGGCCCTCAGACGTCAAAATGCAGCACAGACCTTCTCCAACAAAGATCTAAATACTCTCGTCACAAATTTGCACTATGACACCAGGGAAAGTTCCTCACCTGTGGGCCAATCAACATCCAGAGGTACTGCTTTGTGTTTTCAGATGTTGGGAGGGACAGGGGATCAGGGATCCAGCATATGCTACAACCCATTTCTCAGATGACAATACTGATGTTCAGAGAAATAAAGGAATTTGGCCAAGCAAGTTTGGGGCTGGTGGGTTTGCATCTTTTTGATGTCCCGGGCCCATGGGTGGTAGAAGTTGTCTACACTTTCCATTGTAAATAAGCTCATCAACAGTTTGGTTTCAATTCCAGGGCATCTGTGGACCCTTCTATGGAGTCTCTGGATGAGGGATCCTACCAGCGTCTCAACTACTTACTGAAAGTTTGGCAGTTCAAACCTACCCAGAGGTGTCTTGGTAAAAAGGCCAGACAATCTGCTTCTGAAAGGTCACACAGCCTTGAAAAGTCTGTGGAGCAGTTCTACTCTGCACATGTGGGGCCGCCAAGAGTTGGAATCGAATTGATGACAAGGGTGGGCTCTTTCCACCACCTGTCTCTCCATTTGTCATACTGTGGTGGCTTGTGTATTGCACTGATGCCGGAAGCTATATCCCCAATATTCAGATACCGGCAGGGTCACCCACGGCAGACAGGTTGCAGGGTTTCCAGACTAAGACAGACTGGGAGGAAAGGGCTGGCAATCTACTTCCAAAAACCCAGCCAGTGAAAACCCTGCAGCGCACAGCACAGGCCTGTCGGTAAGGGCTCTGGGAGACGAGCCCTCTGAGGTGGAAGGCACTTTAAATGCACAGTGGCTGCAGCCATGGACTCAATTACAGCAATGCTGGGAAGGATGGTGTGGCATTGGCAACACGTCATTCTACTGTCACCATGAGTTGAAGCCAACTCCACAGCACCTAAGAACAACCAAACCAAAACCAAACTCACTGCCGTTGAGTCAGATCTGACTCATAATGACTCCTCCTTGGGTTTCTGAGGCAGTATCACTATGGAAGTAGATTGCCCAACCTTCCTTTCGAGGAGTGGCTGGTGGGTTTGAACCATCAGCCTTCTGGTTAGCAGTCAAATACTTTAGGCACTATGCCACCAGAGCTCCTCCTAACAACAGTGGACCCTTTATGGTTCATGCAAGTGAAGACACTGGGGTCAGGATCAGAGCTCCAGAACCAGGCAATGTAAATTCAGGTTCAATGAGAGCAGCTGTGAGCATCAGGACACATCTCGTAGCCTTGTTATACCTCAGTTTTCCCCTACAAGATGGGAGGAATATCATTGGGTCCCCCAGTTCCATAAATAAAGGGGACTCCATATAGAGCTTGGCACATGTTGTTGTTATTTGCTGTCAAGTCGGACCCGACTCGTAGCGACCCCTCCTTGGGTTTCCGAGGCGGTATCACTACGGAAGTAGATTGCCCAACCTTCCTTCTGAGAAGTGGCTGATGGGTTTGAACTGCCAGCCTCCTGGTTAGCAGTCAAGTGTCTTAGGCACCATGCTACCAGAGCATGTAGCAGGTCTTTAATTAATTAGTAGGTCTTTAATCAATGTGTGTGTTTTCTTCTCCCATTCCCCAGACCCTTGCCACCACAAACTCTCACAACACACATGTCACCTGTCCACCAGTGTTCATTGAAGCACTTTGCACAGTAGCCAAGAGGAAACAACCCAAGTGTCTACCAACAGATGAGTGGGGAAACACAACGTGATCCATCAGAGACAAGGGAATAGTTACTAGACGTAAAGAGAATTGAAGTCCTGACGCGTGCCACAACCTAAATGAATCTAGAAAACACCCTGCTGGGTGAAACAAGCCAGTCACAAAATGACAAATACTATATGACCTCACTTACACTCATGTGGTGGTTAAGTTTGTGTGTCAACTTGGCTGGGCCTGGTTGAGTAGCTGGGCAGCTGAATGTAGCTATTCCCCATGGTGAGATTAGTAATTAACTCCATGGTGGAATCTATTGGAGCAGCTGAGTAACTGCTTTGGGTTTGTGGTCTGCTTCCCGTATGTAAGAAACAGCTTTGGGAATGGTCTCTAGCTTATGGCACGCTTGAACCCTGCATGTAGCTGTGTTGTTGTTCAGCAGCCTGCCATGCTCTGCCGACCTTGGGACTTAAAATGGACTTAAATTAATGGCCTGCCATGTGGTTTGGTAACATCAGGACTGTGCCTTTTTACTTGTCAGCCTTGGGCTTGTCAGCCTTAGCAGCCAGCGGCTGTCTGAGTGAAAAAAAGCCTCTAGCTTCAGTGGGCTGGGAGCAGGAGGCAGAGCTGAAGGCCAAGGTTGAGGGGCCCCTGGAGCCTGGCACTTTGAACTCAGACTTAAAGCCTCCAAACTTGGGGAATAAACTCCTGTTTATTCAAGCCATCGCATTTGTGGTATTTCTATTAGAGCAGCACTAGGTAACCAGAACAATGCAGTACCTAGAAGAGGCAAATATACACACACTTAAGTGTGTTAGTGGTTATAAGGGGGAGGGGAGAGGGAGGGGAGTGTGTTGCTTGGTGGGCACTGATGCTTAGTGTTCAAGGTGATGGGAAAATTGGGAAACAGATAGTGGTGGTTGATGGTTGCACAACACGACCAATGTGATCAATGTCACGGAATTGTATATGTAAAACAATGTACTTGTAAATGCTTTGTTATATATATTTTTACCACAATAACAAATAAATTTAAACACATACACTCGTCTGCATAAATGCTGGGCTGGCCATTTTCAGCTCAAGACTTTCACATCTCATCCAGGAGGGAAAAATAAATTAAAAAAGGAAAATTCCCTCTTACTACACATATTTCCCAAAACTGCCCTTTCGATGGAAAAGTTTGCATGTCTTAAGAAACCCTTGACTGTTGAACTTAGTTCTGCAATGAGAGGCTATTTTTGGGTGACTGGGATATACACTGGTAGACCCCAAGAAAAGAATTGAAGCCGTTTGTCCCTGTCAGTGTGTCCAGAGTGACCAGCGTGATGGGGAGGGGGTAGGGGAAAGAAGTGGTCAGCCTGCCAGGAGCACACGGAGCCTCCCAAACTGTTCTGGAACATTCTTCTCCTAGCCACCCACAATCGTTCGGCCGGGCCTGGGCCTCCAAGTTGTTGCTGTACGAGCAGTTGTTTTCCGTTTCATTTCTCTTCTTCTCCTTTTTTTCCTCTCCAGTCACAGTTGTTTTCCCTCTCTCGAAGGTGCTCAGTCACATCTCGCCTCCTGCTCTCTCCTTCAACACGCCGTTCTGACCTTGCTTGTAAACAACTGCTCCCCACCTTCAAGTCAGCTCTTAGGGTGATGCTGAAAAAACTATAGGGAAAAAAAAAAAATAGAAAAAGGGAGTTTTCCAAAACTCGACTCAGGACTTACGTAACTCAGCGTTTATGCAACGGGCCCTGGAAACAAACAGAGGCACTTCCCCCAGCCGCTGGGCCAAGCGAGGAGTTGGCAGAGGTTGGATGTGAGAAGGGCGAGCGGGCTCTGGCAGGAATTCCTGACTCCTCCACAAAGGTGATAAGGGGTTGGCAGTCCAAGTGCATATTTGGAATACGTTGGCAAGGCCAGCTTCTTGTAAACTGTTGCAGAACTGCTGTGGAAAGGGCTCCTCCCCCAACCACAGGGCACTGAGACCTGGGCATGTCCGTTGGGCACCCACTGTGTATATTCAGATTTCCCCAGTCCCCCGGAATGTCCTGTGGCACCCCTGGCCCATGGTGACCCCTGTGTGTCAGAGTAGAACTGGGCTTCACACGGTTCCCCATGGCTGGTTTTCCAGAAGTAGGTCCCCAGACCTTTCTTCTGGTGCACCTCTAGGGGGGACTGGAACCTCCGACCTTTCAGTCAGCAGTCAACTGTGTTCATTGTTGGCACCACCCAGGACTTGTGGAAAGAAAGGAAGGCAGGGCCAGGGCCACGTTCGAGACCCTCTTACCTCACCCAACTATTTTCTTCCCAGGCTCCACCAATCAGGGATCGAGACCTTGAGAATGGTGATCATGTGAAGTGGGAGGACCCTTGGTCAGCTCAGGCTTGGCACCGACATCCTGTCTCACAAAAGTCTATCTGAGCTTCACTATCGAGACTGGTCCCAAAGCAGCCGATGACACTCTCAAATGCTAATCATGCATTGTGCTCTGGATTTTTCTTTTCCAAGAATAAATTTTAATAAATTTTATTTTTTCGAGTAGTATAAGGTTTGCGGAACATTTGTGCACAAAGCACAGAGTTGTCACACACACCCCCACCTCCCCATGTACACTGCTTCTCCTGTGACTAACATCTGGCTCTGTGTGGTATGTTTGTAGCAATGAATGAGCCAATATTGATACGTCATTATGAACTAAAGTCCACCGTTTGCATTGGAGGTCTTGGGTGACGCAAACAGCGAATGCCCTCAGCTGCTGTCTGGAAGGTTGGAGGTTTGAGTCCCCTCCGAGGTACTTCAGAAGAAAGGCCTTGTTCAACTAGACTCTTCTGATCTTTCGTATGTCAGACCTACATGCAAGGAAAAGTAGAAATTGCATCCTTGGACTTGGCGGATAGTGGCCTGGAGATGAAGAGTCCAAAGGTACAGGGATGGCTCAGACCCCCAGGTGTGTGGGCCCCCAATGCCCTCATCTCTTCTCAGTACCTCTTTAAAAGCAAGATAATACAGTTAGATGGGGGGGGGGGAGTTGTTCTTTTGATTTTTGCATTTTCTTTCGATGACATGTACTCTTCGATTTATTTATTTTTTAAAATGGTATCTGGCTATCATCCCCTAAAGCACCCTTTCTCACTGAAAAAAAAAGAAGAACAAGAAAGAGCTGGCCATCTTATTCTGAAAAATCAGCCATTGAAAGCCCTGTGTTTTTTCAGCTCACAATGGCTGGCAAAGTTCAACGAGACAGAAAATAACAAGTGCTGGTGAAGATGTGGAGAGATTTGGGCTCTCATACACTGCTGGTGGGACTGTAAAATGATACAAGCACTGTGGAAATCAAGTCCTTAAAAGGTTGAAAATAGAAATACCATTTGATCCAGCAATCCCATTACTAGGTACAGATCCTAAAGAAGTGAGAGGCAGGACACAAACAATTACATGTACATTCATGTTCATCACAGCACTATTCACAATAGCAAAGAGATGGAAACAACCTAAGTGCCATCAGTGGAAGAATGGATAAGCAAACTACGGTACATGCACATAATGGAATACTATGCAACCCTAAAGAATAATGAAGAATCCCTGAAACACCGCATAACGTGGATGAACTTGCAGGACATTATGCTGAGTGTAATAAGTCAGTCATAGAAGGACACATATTGCGTGAGTCTGCTATTTTAAAAAGTCAAGGGAAGGCTTACACATAGATGGGAACTTTCTTTGTTGGTTACCAGGAATGGGAGGAGAGGGGAGGAGGTGAGGGGAGGCTAAATTCCTAGAGAGGTTGAAAAAAAATTACATATATATATAAACCAAACATTATTACTGGTTACCAGGGGTAGGAGGGAGGGGGAAAGGGGAAGCCTTTTTATGCAAGGCATTGAGTTTATGCTAATGGTGGTGGAATATTTAGGAAAAGGATCCAACAATGGTGACATGCCATGAAAAATGACATCAATGTCTCTGAGCTGTAAATGGGGAAGTTATGTCTTGGTGAGTATGTTTTCACCACAATAAAAGAAAAAAAAAAAACTACCTATGGAACACAGTTGCCCTCTGACACACGTGGGGCTGCCAGGAGTCAGAGTCAACCCAACAGCAGCAGCTGTATCTTTGCATTACGTTTGCTGTTGGTGTTGTACAGTCCTGCAGGTTTTGACAAATGCCTAATGTCACGTGACCATCATTACAGTGTCGCAGAGAATAGCTGCACTGCCCTAAAATGCCTGTGCCCTACCTATTCACCTACTCCTTCCCCACAAAACGCTGGCAATCCTTGGTCTTTTTACCATCTCTGTCATTTTGTCTTTTCCAGAATGTCACATAGCTGCAATCGCACAGAGCATAGCTTTTTCAGACCAGATTGTTTCTTAGCAACATGATGTAAGCCCGGGTCTTCTTCCTGCAGAGTCTGAGGGCCTGCTTTTAGGGAGCGGTAGTGGGTCTCATTTTCCGTGCAAGAGAATCTGGTTCTACTCCCAGCCAACGCATCCCATGCTCAGCCTCCACCCACCTGTCCGTGGGGGCTTGTGTGTCACTATGCTGCTGAGCAGGTTTGGGCAGAGCTTCCAGACTAAGACAGAGCAGGAAGAAAGCCTGGCACCGGACCTCTGAAAACAGCCAGTGATGCAAACGCTGTGGGCCACACGAGGCAGATCCACACCTGACCGTGGGGATGGCGCAGGAGGGGTGGTGTTTCATTTTTTGCTGCATCAGGTCTCCATGTGTTGGGGGAGATTCGACCACAAAGCACAACAGCCACTACTCATGGGTGCTCATGGAGGGTTGGGTGTTTTGCTTTAATAAGAATTTGTTCATAAAATGATGGAAACATGTTGGGAAAGTATTTATTGCTGATCTAGAAAACGAAGCTCCTGTTGAACAGACGGGAAGAATTGGTCCTAGCAGGGAGGTTTATACCTCTGACACACACACTCACACACACTGACCACATTTCACAGTGGTTTCTCAATGTCGTAATTCGTTTGTGTATACATGTATATTTATATGTAAAATTGTTTTCATGAGTGACCTTTAAAGGGTCTAATGTTGAATTACACTCTCAGAATTTAAGTTTGTTTTTTTCCATTCATCACTTGCAATTTTGCAGTTTCCACTCTCAGAAAAGAAAACTCCCAGAAGGTTATATATATTTATATTTCATTTATTTATTCATTAGATAGACAGACAGATACCATCAACTCAGCTCCCACTCACAGTGACCCTGTGTACAACACAACAAAACTGGTCCCTCCTCATCCTCACCATCACCAGCAGGTCTGAGTCCACCATGTGGTTATTGCACCAACCCATCTCCCTTGCCCTCCTGGTCCTCCGTGTCACGAAACACAATGTTCTCCTCCAGCAATTGATCCCTCCTGATGATGTGTCCAAAACAAGCAAGTTGGACAAGCTTCCATTGTGACCTCTAATGCTTTCACTGGCTAACTTTTGGGAGTAGATCACCAGGCCTTTCTTCCTAGTCTGCCTGAGTCTGGAAGCTCTGTTGAAACCTGTCCACCTTGGGTGACGCTGCGGGCGTTTGCAGTACAGGTGGCAGAGCTTCCAGCATGACAGCAACATGCAAGCCCGCACAGCATGACAAACTGACAGAAGGGTGGAGACATTAGTCATCAGAAAAATGCAAATCAAAACCACAATGATATGCCACCTCACCCCCACTAAGATGGCTAAGACCACAAAATAAAATAAAACAGAAAACAGCAGGTGTTGGCAAGATTTTAGAAATTGGAACCCTTACCCATTGTTACGGGAATATAAAATGGAGAGGCTATTGAGGAAGTTTGGCAGTTCCTTAAAAAGTTAAACATACGATTACCATGTTGCTGTTGTTAGGTGATGTCCAGACCATTTTGACTCATAACGACTCCATGTGACAGAGTCACAGCCCCATAGGGTTTTCTAGGCTACAATCGTTTACAAGAGCAGGTTAACTAGGTCTTTCTTTCCAGGAGCCACTGAGTAGGTTTGAATCAGCAAGCTTTTGGTTAACAGCCAAGTGCTTAACCATTGCACCACCAGGGCTCCTAGAACTACCATATGACTGAGCAATTCCCCTCCTAGGTATATACCCAAAAGAACTGAAAGCAGAAATGCAAAGAGAACACCAGTGTTCGTTGGAGCACTATTTACAATAGCCAAAAGGTGGACATAAATCAAGTGTGCATCAACAGATGATGGATAAACAGAGTGTGGTCCATCCATACAATGGAATATCACTCAGCTTTAAAAAGGAATGAAGTCTTGATGCATGCCACAACACAGCTAAAGCTTGAAAACATTAAACTGAGTCAATTATAAGTCAATTATTGTTGTTGTCGTAAGGTGCTGTCGAGTTGCCTCCACCTCATAACGAGCCTATGTACAGCACAAGGACACACTGCCCAGTCCTGTGCCAGCCTCACGTTCCTTGCTATACCTGAGTCCATCATTGCAGCCACTGTGTCAATCCATCTTGTTGAGGGTCTTCCCCTTTTGTGTTGACCTTCCACTTTACCAAGCATGACATCCTTCTCCAGGGAATGGTCCCTTCTGACAACACGACCAAAGTAGGTGAAATCATTCTGGCTGTACTTCTTCCCAGGACAGATTTGTCAATGATAAATTATATTTGTCAATTATAAATTATCAAAGGACATATACTGTATCATCCAACTTACATGAAATGTCTAGAATGGGCGAGTGTGTAGAAACCAGAGTTGATTAGTGGTCCACAGGGGCAGGTGGGAAGGAACGAGAAAGGAAACCCACTGGTTAGAGGACGCTAAGCTCCCACTTAGGTGATGGACAAATCTGGAAACAGATGGTGGGGATGGCTGAACAGACAAAGAGTGGATGGATGATGAACGCAATCAATGTCACTGAACTGTACGCATAAAAACGGTTGAAATGGCAAATGTTTTGTTGCATGTAAATTTACCACAATTTAAAACACACACACAGCACAAGATATCACTTCACACCTACTAGGATGGTTACGATCCAAAAGACACAAAGGGAAAAGGTGGATGTCGAGAAATTGGAACATTTATCCAGTGTAAAATGGTGCAGTCACTATAGAAAACAGTTTGGTGACTGCTCAAAAAGTGAAACATAGATCTATCATTTACTGTCTTTAGTTACTGTTGAGTCGATTTCAAGTCACGGTGCCTCCATAGTGCAGAGTGCTCCATAGGGTTTCTGATGGCTGTGATCTTTCAGAAGCAGACCACCAGTCTTTTTTTTCTGAGGCACCTCTGGGTAGCCACATTCGTCTGTCAGATTATCATACTATGGTGGCTTGTATGTTGTAATGATGCTGGAAGCTATGCTATTGGTTTTTCAAATACCAGCAGGGCCACTCATGGTGGACAAGTTTCAGCAGAGCGTCTAGACTAAGAAAGACTGGGAAGAAGGACGGGGCCATCCACTTCTGAAAAAATTGGCCAGTGAAAACCTTATGAATAGCGGTGAAACACTGTCTGATATAGTACTGGAAAGCTTCGTGAAGAGCAGTGAAACATTGATATGGTGACAGAGGAGGAGGCCCTCAGGTGGGAAGGCACTCAAAATATGACTGGGGAAGAGCTGCCTCCTCAAAGGAGAGTCGACCTTAAAGACATGGATGGAGTCAAGCTTTCAGGGCCTTCACTTGCTGATGGGTCACAACTCTAAATGAGAAGAAACAGCTGCAAGGATTCATTAATAATAGGAACATGAAATGTACAAAGTATGACTCTAGGAAAATTGGAAGCTATCAAAAATGAAACGGAAAGCATAAAGATCGACATTCTAGGCACAACTGAGCTGAAATGGACTGCTTTGGGCCATTTTTGAATCAGACAATTATATGGTCTACTATAGGAGCTCTGGTAGCATAGTGCCTAAGGCACTTGACTGCTAACCAGAAGGCTGGTGGTTCAAACCCACCAGCCACTCCTCAGAAGGAAGGTTGGGCATTCCTACTTCTGTAGTGATACTGCCTTGGAAACCCAAGGAGGGTTTCCTTAGTCGGGGCCGACTCGATGGCAAACAACAACAACAACAACATGGTCTACTATGCTAGGGATGATAAATTGAAGAGAAATGGCATTGCATTCATGGTCAAAAAGAACATTTCAAGATCTATCCTGAAGTACAATGCTGTCAGTGATAGGATACACCTACAAGGAAGACCAGTTAATACCACTATTATCCAAATTTACACACCAATCACTAACTCTCAAGATGAAGAAATTGAAGATTTTTACCAACTTCTGCAATCTGAAGTTGACCAAACATGCAATCAAGATGCATTGGTGATTGGAATATAAAAGTTGGAAACAAAGAAGACTCATCAGTAGTTCGAAAATATGACCTTGGTGAAATAAATGACACTGGAGATTGCATGATAGAATTTTGCAAAGCCAATGACGTATTCATTGCAAATACCTTTTTGCAAAAACAAAAACAGCAACTATACATGTGGACCTCACTAGAGGGAATACACAGGAACCAGATCAACTACATCTGTGGAAAGAGGCGATGGAGAAGCTCAACATCTTCAGTCAAAACAAGGCCGGAAGCTCACTGTGGGACAGACCATCAACTGCTCATGTGCAAGTTTAAATCAAAGCTGAAGGCAATTAAAGCAAGTCCACAAGAGGAAAAATATGACCTTGACTATGTCCCACCTGAATTTAGAGACCAGCTGAATAATAGACTTGACACACTGAACACCGATGACTGAAGACAAGACGAGTTGTGGGATGACATCAAGAACACCATATATGAAGAAAGCAAAAGGTCATTAAAAAGACAGGAAAGGAAGAAAAGACCAAAATGGATGTCAGAAGACTCTGAAACTTGCTATTGAATGGAAAGCAGCTAAAGTGAATGGAAGAAATGATGAAGTAAAAGGACTGAACAGAAGATTTCAAGGGGCAGCTTGAGAATACCAAGTAAGTAGTATAATGATTGTGCAAAGAAATGTGAAAAACCACAAAGGAAGAACACACTCAACATTTCTTAAGGCGAAAGACTAAAGAAAAAAATGCAAGCCCCAAGTTGCAATATTGAAAGATTCTATGGGCAAAATATTGAATGATGCAGGCAACATCAAAAGAAGATGGAAGGAATACACAGAGTTATTGTACCAAAAAGTTCAATCAACGTTCAGTCATTTCAGGAAGTGGCATATGATCAATAACTGATGGTATTGAAGGAAGAAGTTCACCCTGCACTGAAGGAATTGGTGAGAAACAAGGTCCCAGGAATTGATGGAATACCCACTAAGATGTTTCAACAAATGGATGTAATGCCAGAAGTCCTCACTCATCCATGCCAAGAAATTTGGAATACAGCTACCTGGCCAATCAACTGGAAGAGAACAATACACCCATTCCAAAGAAGGATGATCCAGTAGAACTTGGAAGTTATAGAACCATATCATTAATATCATGTGCAAGTAGAAATTTTGCTGAAGATAATTCAAAAATGGCTGCAGCAGTATATTGACAGGAAACTGCCAGAAATTCAAGCTGGATTCAGAAGAGGACATGGAATGAGGGATATCATTGCTGATGTCAGATGGATCTTGTCTGAAAGCAGAAGATACCAGAAAGATGTTTACTTGTGCTTTATTGACTATGTAAAGGGATTCAACTGTGTGGATCATAACAAATTATAGATAACATTGTAAAGAATGGAATCGCGGAACCCTCATGCTCATGAGGAAACTGTACCTAGACCAAGAAGGATCATTTGAACAGAACAAGGGGATACTGCCTGGTTTAAAATCAGAAAGGATGTGCATCAAGGTTACGTCCTTTCATCATACTTATTCAATCTATATGTTGAGCAAATAATCTGAGAAGCTGGACTATATGAAGAAGAATGCAACAGCAAGATTAGTGGAAGGCTCATTCATAACCTGCCATATGCAGATGACATAATCCTGCTTGCTGACAGTGAAGAGGACTTGAAGCAGTTACTGATGAAGATCAAACATTACAGCCTTCGGGATGGATTACACCCCAACATAAAGAAAACAAAAATTCCTCACAAGTGGACCAATAAGAAACATCATGATAAGAATCATGGGAGAACATAAGGGCTGTGTGTGCACAGGGAGACAGCTCAGGGGGCAGGAGTGCATGGTTGGGAAGGACACAGGGAAGAGGTAACTATGGGGAGGAAGTAGGAGAGTTGTTGCGTTGTGGAAATTGCAGTCAACGTCATGAGACAAAGTGTGTGTGAACTGCTGTATGGAAAACGAATTTGCTCTGTAAACTGTCACCCAAATCACAATAAAAATTACAAGAAAAGAAACATTATGATAAATGGAGAAAAGATTGAATTTGTCAAGGATTTCGTTTTACTTAAATCCATAGTCAACACCCATGGAAGCAACAGGCAAGAAAATGATACGTTGCATTGGGCAAATTTGCTACAAAAGACCTCTTTAAAGTGGTGAAGAGCAAACCAGGCAGTGTTTCTGTTCTGTCCTCCATAGGGTTGCTATGAGTTGGAACGGATTGGACAGCACCTAACAACAACAATCCCGATACCTGTGGATAGGTCCCATCTGGAAGTAAGATTTTCTTTGTTGTGCTAATGAGGCCGTACCAGTGTAGGCTGCACCTTAAACCTACTCACAGTTGGGATATATGGAATCCCAACCTTCCGGAGCCATGGAGGTTACATGAACCCCTGAAACCATTATTGTCCTGAGATAATCTTTAAACCTTTAACCAAAACTATGCTCTGAAGTCTTCTTTGAACCAAACTACAGTTTAGCTTAATTAGTAAAGTGTGTCTACCTTGAGCATTGTGTTCTTTGAAACCATCATCTGGGTGAGATCAAATTGACAACAGCAACTCCAAAGGTTAGGTGAGAAGCTCATTGGGCAGCGAAGTCATGGTCATGGTGGTGGAGTGATTGGGAAAAGGACAGCAAGAATGGTTGTTCACACTTGGAAGGGGATCTATGTAGGAGATCCTGGATAGAGAGAGGGAACAATGTGGAACAAAACTCAAAATCATTTAGAGAAAAAAAGGAGGGGGACCAGGTTTGCTGGTCCAATAGAGCCTGATGGAACCACTGAGACTATGGCCCCTAGCTGCCCTTCAGGTCTGGAATTGAACTCACACCTGTGGTTTCCAGCCAAACAAAAGACAGGCATATGAGGTGAACATGTACCTGAGGTAGATACACTCCTTGGAGAGAACAATCACGGGAGAAAGAATGGCTGCTTATGCACAGGGAGACAGCTCAGGGGGCAGGAGTTCGTGGAGGGGTGGACACAAGGGAAGAGGTAACTGTGGGGAGGAAGTGGGAGGGGAGCTGTTGCATTGTGGTAAACTGTAGTCAATGTCATGAGACAAAGTGTATGTGAACTGCTGTATGGAAAGTGAACTTGCTCTGTAAATCTTCACCCAAATCACAAAAAGAAAAAAAAAATGGTTATACAACTCGAAGAATTTAATCAGTGTTATAAGAATTGTACACGTAGAAATGGTTTGGATGGTATATCTTCTGCTGTGTGTCTTTTCACCAACAATTAATGAGTTCAGTCTTTTTTAAAGAGCAGATTAGGCACCACAGCAAGCAAAGACAAATGGAGAGTGACAGCCGGCACGTGGAGAGGGCCAGCGAACAGAGGAACGCTGAGCAGAATGCCGGAGAAGCTGAGACAAGTCTCTTCCCAGAGCCAGCACAGAGAGAGCTTTCCCCTAGTCTGGCGCTCTGGATTCAGACTTCTTGGTTCCTGAACTGGGAGAACATAAACTGTCCTTTAAAGCCACCACTAACTAGCACGATTTCTGTTCCAGCAGCACCAGGAAACTAGAACAGGGTACAGGGAAAAGCAAGCCACTGCTTCCTCCCCAACTGCACCCACTGGGACCCAAGGGACGCTGTCGTCTCTGTATCAGAGCTCACAGGGGCAAAAGCAGGGTAAGATGGGGACTGTCTTGGCTGGCTCTATGATCTGCATAAACACTGGTGGTGCAGTGCCTAAGGCATTTGACTGCTAACCAGAAGGATAGTGGTTCAAACCCACCAGCCACTCCTCAGAAGGAAGACTGGGCGACCTACTTCCGTAATGATACTGCTTCAAGAACCCAAGGAGGGGTTGCTATGAGTCAGATCTGACTCAGCATAGTGAGTTTTTGGTTATGACCTGCATAAGCCCTGGAGTAGGTGTGCCTATGGGTGCACACTTTGGGATTTCATTCCCTAGATTAAGTTACATTAAGTGGCAAAGGTGAAAGGATTTTGCAGAAGTAATTAAGGTCCCCAATTCTTTGATTTTTAGTTCATCAGAAGAAAGAGTAAGTAATCAGGCGGTCCTTCAAAAGAGGGGCTAGAAGTCAGAGACTCAAAGGAACAGGGATATGGTCATAGTATCTTGAGTGAGCCTGGCCTTATCAGGAAGGTCCTTTAAAAGAGGGTCCAATGTGGAACAAACTCAAAATCATTAAAAAAAAAAAAAAAAAAATTGCTGGTCCATCTATGTAGGAGATCCTGGATAGAGAGGGAGAACAATGTGGAACAAAACTCAAAATCATTTGGAGAAAAAAAAGGTGGGGGGGACCAGGTTTGCTGGTCTGATAGAGTCTGGTGGAACCACTGAGACTATGGCCCCTAGCTGCCCTTCAGGTCTGGAATTGAACCCACACCTGTGGCTTCCAGCCAAACAAAAGACAGGCATATGAGGTGAACATTTACCTGAGGTAGATACACTCCTTGGAGAGAACAATCATGGGAGAATAGAAGGGCTGTGTATGCAGGGAGACAGCTCAGGGGGCAGGAGTGCATGGAGGGAAGGACACAGGGAAGAAGTAACTATGGGAAGGAAGTGGGAGGGGAGCTGTTGCATTGGGGTAAGTTGTGGTCATTGTCATGAGACAAAGTGTATGTGAACTGCTGTATGGAAAGTGAATTTGCCATGTAAATTTTCATCCAAATCACAATTTAAAAAAAAAAGAAAGAAAGAAAGAAAAAAGTTTGCTGGTCCAACAGAGTCTGGTGAGACCCCTGAGACTATGGCCCCTAGTTACCTTTCAGGTCTGGAACTAAATTCATTTCCTGTGGCTTCCAGCCAAACAATAGACAGACATATGGGTGAACATTTACACCAGGTAAATACATTCCTTGGAGCAATGAATTATGGGAGAACAGAAGGGCAGTGTTTGCACAGGGAGACAGCTCGGGGGTGGGAGATGGGGTGGGCAGGAGTGCATGGGAAGGAAAGACACAGGGAAGAGGTAACTCCAGGGAGGAAGTGGGAAGAAAGCTGTTGCATTGTGGGGAATTGCAGTCAATGTCATGAAACACAATGTGTCTGAACTGCTGTATAGAAAATGAATTTGCTCTGTAAACTTTCACCCAAATCACAATAATTTTTTTTTTTTTTTAACAAAAAGAGGATCCAGAAGTCAGAGTCTTGAAGCAGCAGGAAGACACTTTCCTGTGGATCTTGAAGAAGCAGGTGGAAGTGCCCTGTGGCAGGGACCTCGAGGAGTAGAGGGCCTTGGAGCTGGACTCCTCCTAAGCACCTGGATTCTGCCAACAGCCAGTGAGCTTGGAAGAGAACCCGGAGCCTCAGGTGAGGACACAGCTTGACCACCACCTTGATGACAGTCTGGCAAAACCCCGGGCAGAGGAGCCAGCTGCATCGTGCAGGACTCATGGCCCACAGAAACTGTGAGATGGGAAAACTGTGTTGTTTTCAGCCCTTAAAAAAAAAAAATTCAGGGTATAATTCTACAGAGGTAATCTTTCTGGAAAATTCAGCATGTTGGTGTTATTTTCATCCTCTATATCTTTATTTGAAGAGTCCTGGTGGTGTAACAGTTAAGCAACCTTTGTCTGCTAACCAAAACGTTGGTGGTTTGAACCCACCCAGCAGCTCGGTAGGAGAAAGACCTGCTGATCTGCTCCTATGAAGATTACAGCCTAGAAAACCCTGCAGGGAAGTTCTACTCATGGGGTTGCCATGAGTCAGAATCGACTCAACAGCATATAACAACAACATACCTTTATTCGGGAGATGCTTGGTTGCACGAACGGTGAATGTGCTCAGCTGCTGACCAAAAGGTGGAAGGTTCAAGTCCATCCAGAGGTGCCTTGAAAGAAAGGCCAGGTGCTCTTCTTCCAGAAAACCAGCCATCAAAAACCCTGTGGAGTCCAGTTCTCCTTTGAGACACACAGGGTCACCATGAGTTGGGGTCAACTCAATGGCAAATGGGCTCTGGTTGTATATCCTGGTTTATCTTAATCTATTTCTTCTGTGATCTTATGAGGGGTCTGTTAAAGCATCCTATCATGATTGTGACTTTGACCTTTGTCATATATTTAGAATGGTTTTGACTTTATGTATTTCATTGCTATATTATTTTCTGGATATGAATTTACAACTTGCATATTCATGGAGGTAATATTCTTGGTTCATTTAAAATATGCCTCTTCATTCCAGATGGGCACTCAGATGGGATGACTAGGGCCCCTAGAACCTACTGTGCACTCTCATAGGGTGGCCAAGCCCCCAGGACCCAGCAGACACTCACACTAAGTGACCAGTAGTCACCATAACCCATGAGACACATGTGTCAGGTAACTGGGACCCCAGGACACAGAGGAAGAACAGTCACATGAGGTGACTTGTACCCACCGGAACCCAGTGGACCTTTTTATGTGGTGACTGGTGTCTCCTGGATCCAGTGGATACTCACACAGGGTGCTCAGGGCCCAGGACCCAGCAGACATTCACACAGAGTAACTAGGGCCCACTGCAGCCAGTGGATGCCCGCACAGGGCAACTGGAGCCCCAAGGATCTGTGGGCACTTCCACAGGGCAAATGGGGCCCTTGGAGAAGCAGAACAAAGAGATAGGTTTCTGGAAGCCAAGAGGGCCAGTGCAGAACCAGGATGAGTAACACGGGGGAGCTGTTCCTTCCCCAACACTTGCAGGGACATGGGAGTGGGAGAACTGGGTGCAGGATGGCCCCCTGACAGAACTGTGGCTGTCAGTCTTGGCTGAAGCCACCTGAGGCCTCCTTACAGTGAGGAACCTAAGGAGCAGTCCCCAAGTCCCTCTGCTCCCGCCTTTAGGCCTCCCGCTGGGGCTTCCCACATCAGCAATGGCTCAGCATAGGAAACGCTTCATGGCTTCCCCGTGTTCCCTACTCAGTCTCATGTCTCAAGACTCAAGTCACAATACTGAAGATTATATGAATAAGGAATTGAATGGCACAGGAAGCATCAAAGATGGAAGACATACACAGTCATTGTACCAAAAGGAATTGATTGGCATCCAACCGTTTCAGGAGGTAGCATATGGTCAAGAACCTGTGGTACTGAAGGGAGAAGTCCAAGCTGCGCTGAAGGCATTGGCAAAAAACCAAGGCACCAGGAGTTGATGGAATACCCACTGAGATGTTTCAACAAACAAGCGCGGTAAATCTGGAAGACCTGGCAACCCGACTGGAAGAGATCTGTATTCATGCCCATTCTAAAGAAAGGTCATCCACCAGAATGCAGAGGTTAATGAACAGTATCATTAAGATCACGTGCAAACAAAATGTTGCTGAAGATAATTCAAAAATGGTAACAGCTGTACATCAACAGGAAATTGCCAGAAACTCAAGACAGATTCAAAAGTGGAAGTAGAATAAGGAATATCATTGATGACGCAAGATGGATCTTGGCTGAAAGAAAAGAATACCACAAAGATGTTAATTTGTGTTAGAAAGATGTTAATTGGTGTTTTATTGACTAGGCAAAGGATTTTTTTTTTTTTTTTTTTTGCGATTTGAGTGAAGATTTACAGAGCAAATTCACTTTCCATACAGCAGTTCACATACACTTTGTCTCATGACATTGACCACAGTTTACCACAATGCAACAGCTCCCCTCCCACCTCCTCCCCACAGTTACCTCTTCCCAGTGTCCATCCCTCCATAGGCTCCTGTCCCCTGAGCTGTCTCCCTGTGCATAAGCTGCCCTTCTTTCTCCCATGATTGTTCTCTCCAAGGAGTGTATCTACCTCAGGTAAATGTTCACCTCATATGCCTGTCTTTTGTTTGGCTGGAAGCCACAGGTGTGGGTTTGATTCCAGACCCGAAGTGCAGCTAGGGGCCATAGTCTCAGTAGTTCCACCCAGCTCTATCGGACCAGCAAACCTGGTCCCTGCCTTTTTTTCCTCCAATGATTTTGAGTTTTGTTCCACATTGTTCTCCCTCTCTATCAAGGATCTCCTACATAGATCCCTTTTCAAGTGGATGACAGTGGTAGCCGGGCACCATCTAGTTCTTCTGGTCTCATGGTCATATAGGCT
Organism: Orycteropus afer afer; assembly: GCF_000298275.1. Classification (NCBI taxonomy): domain Eukaryota; kingdom Metazoa; phylum Chordata; class Mammalia; order Tubulidentata; family Orycteropodidae; genus Orycteropus; species Orycteropus afer. Next base: position 380,711 of record NW_006921723.1, read on the forward strand.
GCAGATCAGATGGTGTACCAGTTGCTAGGACTAATTGTTTCCATGAATTTTGGTTTTCTCCATTCTTCTTTGTTCTGAATGAGGAGAGACCCATCGTTGCATCTAGATGGCAGCTTGCTAGCTTAAGATCCCAGTCGCTACTTGCCAAGGTAGGAGGTGGAACAATGTTTTGTGTAGTATGTTATGCCATTTGAACTTGATGACCCCTGTGACTATGGTCCCAAGCCCACAGGTTCAACTACTCAGTCTCTCTGGGTAGCTAGCTGGCTGTGACCAAGCATTGACCACAACCTTGACTAGGCAAAGGATTTGACCTTGTGGATCATTACAAATAATGGATAACATTGGGAAGAATAGGAATTCCAGAACACTTAATTGTGCTCATGAGTAACCTGTACATGAGCAGAACAAGGGGACACTGCATGGTTTAAAATGAGGAATGATGTGCGTCAGGCTTGTATCCTTTCACCATCTTTATTCAATCTGTAGGCTGAGCAAGTGATTTGAAAAGATGGACTATCTGAAGAAGAACATGGCATCAGGATAGGAGGAGGACTCATTAATGGCTCGCAAAAGCAGGTAACACAACTTTGCTTATGGGAAGTAAAACCAAAAAAAAAACACAAATCACTTTCTGGCTCATAGCGACCCCCATTGGGTTTCCAAGGCTGTAAATCTTTACAGAAGTAGATCACGCAGTCTTCCTTCTGCAAAGCAGCTGGTGGGTTTGAACTGCTGACCTTCCACTCAGCAGTTAAGTCCCTTATCCACTACACCACCGGAGCTCCTCACCGGAAGTAAAGAAGACTTAAAATACTTACTGATGAAGATCAAAGACTACAGCCTTCTGTATGGATTACACTTCAACAACAACAACAAAAAAAAAAACTTCACTACTGGACCAATAAGCAACATCATGGTGAAGGCAGAAATGATGGAAGTTGTCAAAGATTTCATTTTACTTGGTCCACAATCAACACTCACAGAAGCAGCAGTCAAGAAATCAGATGATATGTTACACTGGACAAATCTGTTGCACACGACCTCTTCAAAGTGTTAAAGAGCAAAGATGTCACTCTGAGGACTAAGGTGCTCCTGACCCAAGTCATAGAATTTTCAATTGCCTCATATGCATGTGAAAGCTGGACCATGAATAAGGAAGACCACAGAAGAACTGATGCATTTGACTTGTGGTGTTGGCAAAGAATAGTGAATATACCAGCCACTGCCAAAAGAACAAACAAATCTGTCTTGGAAGAAGTACAGCCAGAACGCTTCTTAGAAGCGAGAATGGCCAGTCTTCGTCTCTCCTACTTTGGTCATGTTGTCAGGAAGGACCAGTCCCTGTGGAAGGACACCATGCTTGGTAAAGCACAGGGTCAGCGAAAAAGGGGAAGACCCTCAACAAGATGGATTGACACAGTGGCTGCGATGATGGGCTCAAGCATAGCAACGATTGTGAGGCTGCAGGTACTGGGCAGTGTTTCCTTTTGCTGTATTCATCCGCCACGAGTGAGAGCCCGCTCGGTGGTCTCAATCCGCCGTGAGGGAGATCCCGCTCGATGGTACCTAACAACAACAATTTATTTATCTATCTGTCTGTCTGTCCGTCTATCTATCTTTCATCTATCTATGCACTTATCTATTCCAGTGGTCCTTACTGACCCAGGGGACACTTGCGTATCAGGCAACTTTTGCGACTATCACAACTGGTGGAGTGCGGGTGCTACTGGCATCAAGTGGGCGGAGCCTAAGGAAGCTGCTCAACATTTACTGTGTACAAGGGGCCCCACCACAGAGAGCGATCTAGAACCAAATGTCAAAGTTGTGCAAGTTGGGAAACCCAGTTTAGGGCCCCCTGTACCTAGTTCTCACTCCCGCCTTCCGGGAATATATTCTGAGGGTGAAATTTAACCACAAAGTCTTCCTCTCCCAGCAGGGTGGGGTGTTGGCAGTGCAGGCAGACCTCAACTGCTGTGTGACCTTTTGCAGGTACCTCACCCTCTCTGAGCCTCTGTCCTCCTTTAAGGATGGTGCAGACAACATTACAGACATGTTGTACAGATTAAGTGAACTCTGAGCATTCAAATGTCTCGTTTGATAGTCTTTAGGCTACAGATTAGGAAATACACTTCAGGCAAACCCCCCAGGGGGGTCAGCCTCTCTCAGAAATATTACTCATTAGAGGCTGTGAAGCTTCCACATTGGGAGGAGAAGACAACCCATTACCTGGTTCCAAGCTCTGCAGCTGGCCAGGCTCTTCTCCATCCATTCTCCTCCCTTCAAATACAAACATGAATAGATAAGAGTGATGGTTGCACAACATGATGAATATAATTAATGTCACTGAACTGTACATTTGAAGAATGTTGAAATGGCAATTAGTTTGTTACATATAGGTATCTACCAACCAGTGGCCATCAAGTTGACCCTGACTCATGGTGATGCTGTATGTGTCAAAGGTGACCTGTGCTCCATGGGGTTTCCAATGGCTGATTTTCTCAAGCAGAGCACCAGGCCTGTCTTCCAAGGCACACTGGGGGGACTTGAACCTCCAGCCTTGCACTTAGCAGCCAAGGGTGTTAACCATTTGCATCACCCAGGGACTCCACAATTAAATGAGAAATTTAAAAAATCCGTCTTCCGGCCCCTCCAGCCCTCTCTTTGCACACAGCTTCAAGGGCTTCATGGTTTAATTAGTAGCCTTATATCAGCGCTGGTTTCTAGTTTCTTAGGCAAACACACAGTGGTTGTATGAGATGTTACCCTTGGGGGAAGCTGGGTGAAGAGTACTCAGAAACACTCTTGCATCTTTGCAACATTTCTGCAAGTATCAGGTTATTCGAAAATAAAAAGTTTATTTTGAAACAACAAACACAACTCTAATCTAAGGAGCCATTGTTCATCTGCCGGTCTGTCCCACTGTGGTGGCTTGCGTGCTGCTGTGATGCTGGGAGCTATGCCACCATGTTTCAAATACCAGCAGGGTCAGCAGACTTTCCAGACCAAGACCGACAGAGATGAAGGGCTTGGTGAGTTACTTCTGCAAACCAGCCAATGAGAACCTGATGGAATCTGACAACAGAACATTAGCCATCTCACTTGCTTTTGTCATCAGGAGGATTGATCACTGGAGGAGGGCACCGTGTTTGGTGAAACAGAGGGCCAGGAAGAGCCAGGGAGACCTTCAGTGAGGTGGCCACAACAGTGTACTTGGACATGCTGGTGACCATGAGGACAATGAAGGACCAGACATTTTATTCTGTTGTATATAAGCTCCCCATGAATCTGAGTTGGCACCAGCTATCTATCTATCTGTCTGTCTGTCTGTCTATCTATCTGGCTTGGTTACCTAGTGCTGCTCTAACAAAAGATACCACAAATGGGTGGCTTCAACAAACAGGGGTTTATTCTCTTACAGTTCGGGAAGGTAGAAGTCCAAGTTTGAAGTGCCAGCTCTAGGGGCCACATGAAAGCCCCCTGACCTTGGGCTTCATTCAGCTCTGCCTCTTGCCCCTGGCCCACTGAAGCTGGAGGCTTCATTTAACTCAGACAGCTGCTGGCTGCTGAGGTTGACAAACCCAAGGTCGACAAGTAAAATGGCACAGTCCCAAGATTATCAAACAACACGGCCGACCACTGGTTCAGGTCCAGGAGCAACCCTAAGATCGGCAGGCAACATGGCAGGCTGCTGAATGAAGACTCAGCCACACGCAGGGTCCGAGCGTGCCAGAAACTCAGAGACCTTTCTGAAAGCTGTCTTCTTACATACTGGAAGCAGACCACAGCCCTAAGGCAGCTACTCAGCTCTCCAGTAGATTCCACCCTGGAGCTGATTGCCAATCTCACCATGAGGAATAACTACATCCAGCTGCCCAGCCACTCAACCAGGCCCCGCCAATGTGGCACACAACTTAACTACCACTCTGTCGATCTGTCTGTCTGTCTGTCTGTCATCTATCACCTATCATCTATCTATAAAAGGGAGCAGTAGGCATCTCCTGCCTCTGACAGCTCCTAGATCCTGGTCACATTCACATGATTCAGAGATGATTCTGAGCTGTAAGGAGCTCAAAGCCGGGGGGGGGGCAGTGGACAGTGGGGGGAGTGCCTGCAAATAATGCAGTGCCGCAGTGGAGCAGAGGGGGACTCAGTGCTACCTTGAAGGGCATTCAAAAAGCCTCTGGTGTTGCTGGGAGGCAAGGGGGCTCCCAAGGTTCTAAGGGACCCATCTCAGAGGGATAGACTTGAGGGGGCCAGCCTCAAAGGGGTCCAGGAAAGCAAGAGCCAGGGAATGCCACCAAGATGCATTTGGGAGAGGATCACCAAATTCAGCAAATAAAACACAGGACACCCGGCTAAATATGAATTTTGGATAAAAGTGAAATGATTTTTTCTTTTTTTTTTTAGCGTAAGTATATCCCAAATAGTATATGGGACATACTTATACATTTTTAAAAAAAACATGCACTATTTGGGACATATTTATACTAAAAAATCATTCCTTGTTTACCTGAAGTCACATTTAACTGGGATGTTGTGTTTTATTTTCTAAATCTGGTGACCTCGATGAATGTAGGCAATCAAAGGGGCAGGACACAGACCCATGCCCTGGGGTGGGGAGAGTGGGGGCGGTGCTCTTGGATCAGCATCAGGTGTCTGGATTAGGTGCCTGGGCGGAAAGGGCCCAATGAACCAGAGTAGGGAATAAAGAAGAGCGGAAGGGATGGCAGGGAGAGGAGGTAACAGGCTCCGTCCGCTCTGTACAGACGGTGGTGTGCCTTGATGATGATGATGATAACGATGATGACCACTGCATCTCTTTCACGCATGTGTTTCGTTTCACCCTGGCACTCTGTGGACACAGCATGCTCCCTGCATCCTCTCATGCCCAGCACTGGACCCAGCAGTCAGAGACCCCTGCATCCCCACCTGCCAACTCCTGTCTGTGTGTCTGGCTGTTCTAGGGCCACCATAAAGGAGGACCACAAACTGAGTGGCTGAAACCAAGAGACACTCGTCTTCTCACAGTCTGGAGCCCAGCAGTCCAAAATCAACGTGTCAGCAGGGCCACGCTCCCTCCGGACGCTCTAGAGGGACCCTTCCTCGCCTCTCCCACCTTCCGGTGGCTCCGGGCGTCCCTGGGCTTGCACTCCAGCCGCTGCCTCTGTCGTCACAAGCCATCTTCTGTGTGTATCTCTCTCTCCTCCTCTTTTATAAGGACACCACTCAGATGGGATTAGGGTCCACCCTACATCCAGCCTGAGCTCATCCCAAGACCCTCAAGCTCATCACATGTACAAAGGGCTCTATTGCCAGGTCACAGTCACAGGTACTGGGGTTAGGATGTGAGCATGACTTTCTGGGGGACATAACTCACCCGACACCATGGGAGCAGCAGGCGTAAACTTGTGACTACGTCTCTCCTTCTCTGTTCTTGTTAGCTGCCACCAAGCTAGCTTGGACTCCTGGTGAACCCACACACAATAGAATGAAACTCAGCTTCATCCTGTGTTATCCACACGATCGGCTGCAGATCAAACCATTGATCCCTACAGGGATTTCACTGGCTGCATTTCACAACTTGATCACCAGGCCTCTCTTCCTAGTCCCTCTTAGTCTGGAAACACTAAGGAAACCTGTTCGGTGTCATAGCAACACACAAGTCCTCCCTGAGACAGGAAGTGGCTGCGGAGGGGGTGCATTGACTGGAAATCTAACCCAGGTGTCCCTCATGGAAGGCAAGAATTCTGCCACTGAACCCCAATGCCTAACTTTCCTTCTCAAAGGAATTTTTTTTTTTTCCTATTAGAGCCTGTCTTTCTTTAAGACTTTTCTACCCGTTCCCCCCGCCCATCACCACCAAATTCAGGTCTCTGGGTAGTACAAATGGTTCGCTCTCCGCTACTAATCAAAAAGCTGTCAGTTTGAGCCCATCCAGTGGTACTGCAGAAGAAAGACCTGGCAACCTGCTTCTGGAAAGATTACAGCCAAGAAAACCTATGGAACAGTTCTACTGTGTCACACATGGGGTGGCCGTGAGTCATAACCAACTTGATGGGAACAGGTTCAACGAGTTTCCCCTATTCACTTGGAAAAGCGCTCATAGGGCTTGCACTGTGTGGCAACATCCAGCCGGGGTTGGTGCTACCCATTTTCAGAGGAGGTTGCTTCCTTTCTGGGACAAGACAACTCTGCGGCTCTCAGTCCTTTGCCCTGAGATTGGTGATGGCTGGAGAGGACATGGTGAGGGCAAAGCAGAAGGCTGACCTCTCTGCCCCTCCCTCACCCTCCTCATCCCTTGGACATCAAGCAAGCACAGTGAGCTTGTCCCCTGGGCACGTGACCTGAGCTGCTGGCCAAATTCCCAAAGCCACTTAGCAACTGAAGAGCCAGAGAGAGGAAATGTTGTTGTGGTGGTGGTTATGTGCTGTCAAATCAGACCCGACTCATAGCGACCCCTCCTTGGGTTTCCGAGGTGGTAGCACTACGGAAGTAGATTGCCCAACCTTCCTTCTGAGGAGTGGCTGGTGGGTTTGAACTGTCAGCCTTCTGGTTAGCAATCAAGTGCCTTAAGCTCTACGCTACCAGAGCTCCTGAGAGAGAAAATAGTGAAGTGGTATTGGGGAGCAGACAGAGCTGGGCCCCAACCCCCATCCTGAGCCTCAGTTTCCCCTCTGCAGAGGGGCCTGATGTCACCGTCATGCATATGAGTATGTAACAAACATGTCCTGTCCAATAGCAAAAGAAGCCCCGGGTGGTGAATGTGCTTGTTGCTAACTGAAAGGTTGGCGGTTCTAGTCTACCCAAAGGCACCTGGGCAGAAAGGCCTAGTGATCTCCTTCCACAAGGTCATATTAGTTAGAACCCTAGTTCTACTCTGGCACACACGGGATCACCGTGAGTTGAGGATGATGTGACTGGCAACTGGCTGGTGGGACAGCAAAGGGATAGAGTCTGCACTCCTCAGCCAGCCCGTGGGCTTGTTTCTGGTGGGGGGAGGTTGAAGCATCTGTCCCTGGAAAGAGGGGTGAGAATGTGTGGGGAAGAGAGAGAGAGTGCTGTCATGTGGCAGAGGGAAGAAACAAGCCTGTGTACACAGAGACTGCAAACACACGTTTTCAGAGAATAACTATTCCGGGGCTGGGGGTGGTGTGCAAGCATATCTAGAAGTCCCCAGCGCTCCCTCCAGCAAGCTAAGCTTTTAAACGGATCCCATTGGACAATTCCTTAAAAGGTGAAGCGTTGAATTACTATATACCCAGCAATTCTGCTCTCAGGCCTCTAACCGAGAGAAATGAAAACCGACTCAAGACACTTGTCCACTCAGACACTTGTCCACCAATATTCAGGGCAGCACTGTTCCCAACAGCCAATAGGGAAAAAAAAAAAAAAAAGCCAAGAGTCCATCAACATGAGTGGATCAACACAATGCGGTCCATCCACACAATGGAATATTATTCAGTCATCAAGAGAAACAAAGTCCTGCTACATGCTACAACACAGATAAACCTCAAAAACATTATGCAGAGTGGAAGAATTCAAACACGAAAGGCCACATAGTGCTGTTGTTGCTGTTATGTGCCACTGAGATGGTTCCTAGTGACCCCGTGTACAACAGAACGAAACACTGCCCAGTCCTGTGCCAGCCTCACAAACGTTGTTATGCGTGAGCCCTTCATTGAAGCCACTGTGTCAATCCATCTTGTTGAGGGTCTTCCTCCTTTTCACTGACCCTCCGCTTTACCTCCCCCAGGGGCCGGTTTCTCCTGAGAACATGACCAAAGTACATGGGATGAAGTCTGGCCATTCTCGCTTCTAAGGAGCATTCTGGCTGTACTTCTTCCAGGACAAATTTGTTCGTTCTTCTGGGAGTCCATAATATATTCACAATTCAAATGCATTAATTCTTCTGCAGTCTTCCTTACTCACTGTCCAGTTCCCACATGCATATGAAGCTACTGGAAATACCATGGCTTGTGTCAGGCCCACCTTCGTCTTTAAAATGACATCTTTGCTCTTTATCATGTTAAAAAGTTCCTTTGCAGCAGATTTGCCCAGTGCAATACGTTGTATAATGTCTTGACTGTTGCTTCCACAGGCAATGATTGTGGATCCAAGTAAAATGAAATCCTTGCCAACTTCAATCTTTTCTCTGTTTATCATGATGCTGCTTATTGGTCCAGTCATGAGAATTTTTGTTTTCTTTATGTTAAAGTGTAATCTACAATCTGATCTTTGATCTTCATCAGTAAGTGCTTCAAGTCTCCTGCACTTTCAGCAAGGAAGGTTGTGTCATCTGCATATCGCAGGTTGGTAATGACTCTTCCTCCAATCCTGACCCTGGGTTCTTCTTCATCTTGTCCAGCTCCTCAGATTATTTGCTCAGCATACAGATTGAGTAAGCATGGTGGAAGGTTACAACCCCGACACACATCTTTCCTTTAAACTGTATCCCCTTGTTCTGTTTGAATGACTACCTCTTGGTCTATGTACAGGTTCTTCATGAGCACAATTAAATGTTCTGGAATTTCCATTCTTTGCAATGTTATGCATAATCTGGTATGATCCACACAATCAAATGTCTTTGTGTAGTCAGTAAAACACAAGTAAACGTCTTTCTGTTGTTTTTTGTTTTGAGCAAAAAGGGCTTCTGGCATTGCATTGTTGAAACATCTCAATGAGTATTCCATTAATTCCTGGAGCCTTATTTTTTGCTAGTTCCTTCAGTGCAGCTTGGACTTCTTCCTTCAATACCGTTGGTTCTTGATCATATGCCACCTCCTGAAATGATTGAACATTGACCAATTCTTTTCGGTACAGTGACTGTGTATTCCTGCCATCTTCTCTTGATGTTTCCTGTATTGTTCAATATTTTGCCCATAGAATCCTTCAATACCACACCTCAAGGCTTGAATTTTTTCTTTAGTTCTTTCAGTGTAAGAAATGCTAAGCATGTTCTTCTATCTGGTTTTGTAACCCCAGATCTTTGAACATTTCATTGTGATTCTTTGTCTTCTTGAGCTGTCCTCTGAAATCTGTTCAGCAATTTTACTTCATTTCTTCCATTTGCTTTAGCTGTTATCTGTTCAAGAGCAAGTTTCAGAGTCTCTTCTGACATCTACTTCAGGTTTTTCTCCCTTTCCTGTCTGTTTAATGATCGTTTGCTTTCTTCCTGTATGATGTTCTTGATGTCATCCCCAAACTCGTCTGGTCTTTGGTCACTGGTGTTCAGTGCATCAAATCTGTTCTTTACATGGTCTCTAAATTCCGGTGGGATTGCTGAAGGTCATATTTTGGCTCTCATGGACTTGTTTGAATTTTCTTCAGCTTCAACTTAAACTTACATATGAGCAATAGGTAGTCTGTTCCACAGCCGGCCCTGGCCTGGTTCTGACTGATGATATTGAACTTCTCCATCATCTATTTCCACAAAGGTAGTTGATTTTGATTCCTGTGTATTCCATCCAGTGAGGTCCACATGTATAGTTACTGTTTATGTTGTTTAAAAAAAAAAATAAAAGGTATTTGCAATGGTCTTGCAAAATTCTATCATACGATCTCCAACATCATTTCTATCACTAAGGCCCTATTTTCCAACTATCAATGTGTTTCCTTTGTTCTGAACTTTTGCATCATGAGTGCATGTTTGGCCAATTTCAGACTGTGTAAGTTGGCAAAATTCTTTAATTTCTTCATCTTTGGCTTTAGTGATTGGTGCGTAAATTTGAATAATAGTCATATTAACTGGGCTTTCTTGTAGGTGTATGTAGGCTATTAGCCTATCACTGACAGCATTGTACTTCACTGTACTTGAAATGTCCTTTTTGACCATGAACGAGACACCATTCCTCTTCAATTTGTCATTCTAGCATGGTAGACTATATGATTGTCTGATTCAAAACGGCCAATACCAGTCCATTTCAGCATACGAATATGAATGCATAGGATATCAATTGATTCCATTTCATCTTTGACAACTTTCAATTTTCCCAGATTCATACTTAGTACATGCCATGTTCCAATTTTTAATAAATGCTTGCAGCTATTTCTTCCCATTTTGAGTCATGCCACATTAACAAAAGAAGGTCCCAAAAGCTTCACTCCATCCACATCTTCACTCCGTCCACATCATTGAGGTCACCTCTACTTTAAGGAGGCAGCTCTTTCCCAGTCATATTTTGAGTGCATTCGCCTAAAGCATTTGACTGCTAACCAGAAGGCTGGTGGTTCAAACCCACCAGCCACTCCTCAGAAGGAAGGTTGGACAGTCTACTTCTGTAGTGATACCACCTCAGAAACCCAAAGAAGGGTCACTATGGGTCAGATCTGACTTGACAGCAGTGTGTTTGGTTTTTTTTTTTTTTTTTTGGTCTAACCTGAGGGGCTCATCTTCCAGCACTGTATCAGACAATGTTTCACCGTATCCCTAAGGTTTTCATGGCCAATTTTTTCAGAAGTGGATTGCCATGTCCTTCCTCCCAACTGGCCTTACTCTGGAACCTCCACTGAAACCTGTCCACCATGGGCAGCCCTGCTGGTATTTGTACCAGTGGCATAGCCTCCAGCCTCACAGCAACATGCAAGCCACCACAGTACGACAAACTGACAGACGCGTGGTGGACGTGAAATATGCAGAACAAGCAAATCCATAGAGACAGAAAGCGCGTTAGTTGGTTGCCAGCAGCTGGGAGAAGGGGATAAGGAATGACTGCTAATGGGGACAGGGTTTCCTTTTGGGGTGATGAGAATATTCCAGAACTAGATAGGTGTGGTGGTTGCACAACATGGCAAATGGACTAAATGTCATTGAATTATTTATTTTAAATTTTAATTCTTTTAGTGAGTTATATCTGTTTTTTTAAAAAATTACAAAGTGGGAAAAAATGGATCTAAAAGATATTTATGCACCTTTCCTCTTGGGGAAAAAAAAAAAAAAATTCCAGGCATCCAGAAATATGCAGTCACGAAAGATGTACAAGTGGAACAACATTAGAGGAGGCTGTTGAACAATTTGGAACCAGTACATCAAGCTTCTCCTGTCAGCAGCCCCATCATTACGATAACATGTTAATGAGGATCTAATGATATAATAATAAGGTTGTTATGATCTTCCTGCCTGTTACGAAGTGGAGTTAAGCAATAAGCTTGAGGCCATTCTCCCAGGAAGGTGCAGACTCAGGATTCAAAACAAGGTCAGCTCCTCCACCTGCCCGTTGTATGAGCAGAGGCGATGCTCCCTGGGGAGGGCGTGGCTTTGTGCAGCTTGTTACCTGTAGGAGTGAGGACAGAACCCTCCCTGAAGGTAGGAGGCAAGTCAAGGAGACAGTGCTGGCTTCTAGGGAGAGGCCAAGGGTCTCCTGGCTGCCAGGAACATGAGGCTCAAACACAGGCTCCCATGCCAAGGCTCTGGGGCCACCCTCCTTTTCCCACCAAGTCAGAAGTGTCACTGTGTCTGGCATGTGAGCACAAGAACACATGGGCCAGCAGAGAGGGCAGGACACCAGATGCCTCTGCCTGGCAGGGCCTGCTGGAGAGGCCAACAGATCTGCCCAGTCACTGCCCAGAGGGATGAGCCCAGGGCCAACTAGGGTGGGCGGCCAAGACACCCGAGGTGAAAACTGTCCATCAGCAAGGGAGCAGACAAACAAATGCCAACAACAGAACATCACTCCACAATGGAAAGAAGAGAACCACGGATACACACAGCAATACCAATGCGTCTCAAACACGATGTGCTGAGGGAAAGAAGCCAGATGCAGAAGACTTCATGCTGTTTGATGATATTGACATGAAATGCCCAGAAATGCAAATCCATAGACCAATCAGGAGTCCCCGGGTGGTGCGACGGTGAACACGCTCAGCTGCTAGTGGAACGGTTGCAGGTTTGAGTCCACCCAGAGGTGCCTTGGGGAAAAGCCCTGGTGATCTGCTTCCAAACAATTAACCCTTGAAAACCCTGTGGCGCACAGTTCTTCTCTGACACACGTGGGGTCGCCTTGCACGGGAACTGATCGATAATAGACCAATTGCTAGAAAAGGCCATCACGAGCCTCCATTAAAGGCCTCCATGAGATGGACTGACACCATAACCACAATAACGGACTCAAACACACCAATGAGCATGAAGACCGTGCAGGACCCAGCAACGTTTCCGGTGCGCACGGCCTCACCCGAATCTGGAGCCAACTTGACAGAAACTAACAACAACATGGGCTCAGAAGGCAGCTGACTGGCCACTGGGGTTGGGGGACAGGGTGGGGATTGGCTGCACAGGGGCAAGAGGGATGCTGATGAAAACGTTCCAAAGTGGGACTGGGGTGATGGCTGCACAACTCTATGAATTGCTCTAAAAAAAAAAAAAAAAAAATCACTGAATTACACACTTGAGATTCACCACTGTGTACATTATACCTCAGTGAATCTATGGCAACAAGACAAAGCCCCAAAGTGCAACTGTTGGCCTAGGTGACAGCCAAAAGGGGACCAAAAAAAAAAAAAAAAAAAATCTCCACTAAAAATAAATAAATCTTTTACTTAGATTTCTTTAGTAATAATAAACTGTGCCTTGATGGTCAGGAGCACGAGGACCTCGAACGGTGAAATCCAAGAACGTCTCCGGTTTCATCTCTCTCCTCAACAAGGCCCCTCTGTCTTCAGGTTTCTTTGTCAAAGGTCTTTCTTTCCCACCTGTCCCCCTCCACAGACCAGGTTAAAAAAACAAAACAAAAAAAAACAGTTACTGTCCAGTGGGCTCCGACTCCCAGTGACCCCATGTGTCAGAGCAGAACTGTGCTCCACGGGGTTTTCAAGGGCTGTTTTGTCAGAAGTCAATTGCCAGGGCTTTCTTCTGAGGCACTTCTGCATAGACTTGAACCGCCAGCCTTGCAGTCAGTGGCCAAGTGCTTAACCATGTGACCCACCCACAGCCTCCCAACAAAAGTTACTGAAGGCCTTTTCTGGGCCCTTTTTCTTTATGTATGATCTCTCCTCCTTCCATAACACATGCTTGAGCAGGTGTTCTTATGCCCCTTGGATGGAAGAAGGGTTGAGGCTCAGAAAGGCAAGGTCATTCACTCAAGGTCATTTAGTGGCAAAAAGGAAAAAAAACATCACTATTAACTTGAGGTGGCAGTCATGGTTTAGTGGTAGAATTCTCACCTTCCACGCAAGAGACCCGGGTTCAATTCCTGCCAGTGCCTCAGAGCTCCCAGCTGCGAACCCCTGCCCTTTCATTCACCCACCTGTTAAACAATCCCACTATGAGGGTCAGACCAGAGCACACATGCCGCAACTCAGCGCAGGGCCTGGGACGCAGTGGGTGGTTAACAAATGTCGCTCCCTCCCCTTCCTCTGTCCTCGACAGGACCGGAGCAGGCGTGGCCTGGCTAGCGAGCAGCCGGTGAGGGGTTCTCGGCAAAATCCATCCGCCATCCCCCAAAGTAAAACCCTGCACCTGACCCCACCCCCCACTACCGCTATTTGTTAATAAAGCAGTAAAGAAACCCCAGAGTCAGTGAGGGGAATGGGGTAAGTGTCGCCTTGGTGATAAGTGGTGGTCCGTGATAAGAAGCTGGCCGGAGAAACGCACATCTTTGCAACACTAGAGCGAACTCTGGCAACATGTTGTGAAAGTCTTGCGCAAACCTCAGCAGAAACACCCGGCCCGGCCGCTGGGAGTCATCGCCGGTGTTGCTGTAATGTGATGATGACTCTAATCCCTCCAGAGGGTGCAGAACTTGTCTTGAAAACTCAGCTGTATTTGACATGACGTGTTTTCTGCAGGATTCCTGAACGGTTGCTCTTAGGGGCTGGGCCAAGGAAGTGCACACAATAGCTATTTGGGCTGAAACAGCCCTAGGCCACTGGCTGGTTAGGGGAGTGCAGGACTGGATCTAAGGAAAAGGAACTGCCATTTTCTTGATGGGGTAGTGGTGGTTCGGGAGTATAATTCTCACCTTCCCTACAGGAGACCCTGGTTCCATTCCTGGCCATGGCACCTCATGTCCAGCCCCCACCCATCTGCCAGGATGCTTCCGTGTTGCCAGGATACTGAACAGGTCTCTACAGAACTTCCAGACTAAGACAGACTAGGAGGAAAGGCCTGGTGATCAGCTTCCAAAAAAATAGCCAATGAAAATCTTACAGATCACAAGAGTCTGATCTGCAACTGATCATGAGGCTGGCACAGGACCGGGTAGCGTTTCGTTCCATTGTGCATGGGGTCACCATGAGTTGGGGGGCCAACAGGACAGCAGCTACCCACAGCTATGTTTATGTATATGCATGGAGTCTCTGAGTGGGGTAGATAGTTAACCTGCCGGGCTGCTAACCAAAAGCTTAGCAGTTTCAGGTCTACCCAGAGGTACCTTGGAAGAAAGGCCTGGCGACCTATCTCTGGAAATCAGCCAACAAAAGCCCTAGGGAGCACAACAGTCCGATCCACACCGGATCATGGGAACGACGTGGGATTGGGCGGCATTTTGTTCCGTTGAGCATGAGGTCCCTGTGGATTGTGGCCAATTCACTGGGAGCTAGCAACAAGTGTTTGACAAATGAAGAAGTGAGCCCAGGGAGGAAAAACACTTGCTCAAAGTCTCACAGAGGGGGATAAGTGGCCATGGCCAGCCCTGTGGTGGCCTTCTGGGAGCCTGGCCTTGGTGGGAGGGTAGAGGGGACTCTCACCTCCTCTGGTGCTTGCACGTGGCACTTTGGCCCCTCTGGGTCCCCACTGCCAGCAAACAGGGCTTACCAATGAGTGCTGAATAATACACAGGTGGCTCGTGGTGGAGGTGGAGCCCTTCTGAGACTGCTTGCAGACAGGAGGGTCTAGGGTGGTCCGTGGGGCCTCAGTGTTGTGCTATCTCCACTGCTGTGGTGTGCAGCTGGTGTCCAGGGCAATGCCCCCCTGACTCCAGAGAAGGCAAAATGGCCAAGGAAGGCAAAGGAGGCCTGGGGAAACCCACCCCACACACACATCTTTGGCTGTGCCCTGGCCTCATCTCATTCGCTGAGGACCCCAGCCTGGACCCATCATTGTGCCCCCGCCCTGGACCGTGTGGAGGCTCAGAGTCATATGTAGAAGCGGCTGAGAGTCCAAGCTTTCCGGTCAAATGACATCAGCTTGCTGGAACTGCCTCTATATCCTCACCAGGAGTGTGGGGCAGAGGCGGACTGCAGCCAGAACACCTGCAACCCAGAGCAGTGGTGCCTGGAGTCCAGAGACCAAGTCCCAGCTCCAGGTTACCACCTTGAGATTTTCTCCTTCTGATACCCAAGTGGCTCTGCCTTACTTCCTCCAGGTCTCAACTCAAATATCACCTCCTCCGTGAGGCTTTGGAGCCGAAATTTCACCAACTCCTCCCCTCCACTTCCTATCCCCCTCCCTTCTTTATTCTGGACTGTATCCCAACACAGGTCCTTGGGTGGTGCAAACGGTTTGCACTAGAGCACTAACCGAAAGGTTGGCAGTTTGAACCCACTCAGCAGTGCCACGGAAGAAAGGCCTGGCAATCTGCTTCCATGAAGTTTCCCAAACCAAAAAAACTCTGTGGCTGCTAAGTGGATTCTGGCTTATGGCAATCCCATGTGTTCCAGAGTAGAGCTGCTCCATGGGGTTTTCTTGGCAGAAGCCGATTGTCAGAACTTTCTCCACAGCATTGCTGGGCAGATTGAAATAGCCAGCCCTTAGGTTAGTCGTCGCGCACAAACCATTCATACCACCCAGGGACCCAAGGAAGCCCCATGGAACGCAATTCTACTCTGTAATCCATGGGGTCGCCATGAGTCCTATCCCAAAACACAATATGTGTGCATTATCTTGTTTATTCTGTCTTCTGTCCTTTTTCTGTCCGTCCTTCCCCACTCCTCTCCCAGAGTGGAAGCCTCTGAGGGTAGGCATTTGGCTGCTGTGTCCCTGTGTCTAGACAGTGCCACACACAATCACAGCGGGAGAGTGACAGGCACTGGTGCAGAGGCTGAGGTGAGGAGGGAAGGAGGTATGCATGAGGCTCTCAGAGCGGTCCCCTGGTGTTGGGAGGAATAGTTGTCACCTGTCCTCTGAGTCTATACATCACCCAAGGCAGTAAGATCCTGGGTTGAACCTTGAGCTCCTCCCAGCCCCTTGGGCCTCAGTTTCTCTGATCAGAAGGGATGATTTGGGGAAGGGGTGGTCTCTAAGACCAAATGTTTCTAGTTGATGTCAAGTAGGCTTTGTACAGGGTGCTGGGCATTGGTGTAAGAAGGCTGGCCAGTGATCCCTTTTTCAGAGACTGGGAGCTCTCTCCCCCCTCTCAAAGATGCCCCAAGGTCTGGGTCCCCCTCAGAAGAGGAGGCCCAGTCCCTCCACATTAGGGGTCTTGAACACCGTGGTGGGCCATCTTCCCAACCATCAGGAATCCTAGAGACCTCTTCACAGTGGAATCCATCTCCTCATCCCTCAGGGGTCCCAAGGACACCCCTCTCTTTGGAAGTCAGAGATGGCGGGTTCCACTCTCCCAATGGAGCTCTGGTAGCATAGTGGCTAAAGCACTTGACTGCTAACCAGAAGGCTGGCGGTTCAAACCCACCAGCCACTCCTCGGAAGGAAGGTTGGGCAATCCTACTTCCGTAGTGATACTGCCTCGGAAACCCAAGGAGGGGTCGCTATGAGTCGGGGCCGACTCGACGGCACATAACAACAACAACAACTCTCCCAATACACCAGGGACCCAGGAAACCACTCCAGAGCCATGGGCTTCATCTCCTCAATCATAAGAGGTCCTGGGGAGCTGGGCATCTCCCCACCATCAGGTGTCCTAAGAAGAAACAACCCTCCTCTTCGAGGTCGCAGCATCCAGTCTCCCAAGCCAGCGGGGGTCTGGGGAGGCCGCCGGACCCATGTGGCCATCAGTGGCCAGGGTCCCCTCCTGTGCCTCCGCGGCCTCACACATGCAGGAGCGGGGGATCCCTGGACATCCCACCGCTGTTGTCTGCGCGTGTTGACGCCGTCGCCCAGGAGACAGGCAGGGGCGGGCGGGGCAGGGGGCGCGGCCTGGCTGCGCTAGAGATGCCTGGCCCGCAGAGCACATAGCCCAGGCGGCCGCAGCGGCCCTGCCGCCGCCGCCCGCCGGCTTATATACTGCGGCTAAATTTAGGCTGCGCCCCGAGCTCGTCCCCATCCGGGACGCGTTTCCGCCGCCGCCGCCGTGGCCCGGCCCCCGCGCGCGCGCGCCTATAAGGCTGGGCGGGCCCGCGGCGGCCGCAGAGCTGTCCCGCCCGCGCCCCGACCCACCGGCCCGGCCGCCGCTCACCTCTCCCGGTCCGCTCCCGCGCTGCCCGGGCCATGGCGCTGAGCGAGCCAATTCTGCCGTCCTTTGCCACGTTCGCTAGCCCGTGCCGCGAGCGCTGCCTTCAGGAGGTGAGGGCGCGGCCGGAGCGGCCCGGGTGGCGGGCATGGGCAGTCGAACGCGGGCGGCGGGGACCAGGGCCGGCGGGCGCAGGGAGCAACGGAAGGTGGGGGGGGGGCAGAGATGGCGCGCGAGTGGGGAGGCAGAGAAGGCAGGGGGCACGGGGTACAGCAGGGTCAGTGGGCACAGAAGGCAATCGGGCAGTAGAATGCGGGCAGCCGGGACAGCAGGCGCGGGAGGCAGCAAAGCAATTGAACTCAGGCGGAGGGGGCAGCAGGAAAATCCGGACGGGAGGCAGCAGGGCAGTAGAACAGCGTAGGGACAGCGGGCACAGGGAGTCGCAGGGAAGGTAGGGACTACGGGGACAAGGGACAGCGGGCGCGGGAGACAGCAGGGAAGGCAGTGACCGCGGGAGCCGGGTACATAGAGCTTGGAGGTGGTAGGGCACTAGAACGCAGGCGGCGGCGGCAGGAAAATAAGAGCGGGGGCGGGGAGGCAAGAACAGCTGGCTCAGGAAGCATCTTACGTGAGGCAGCGGGGTAGGTGGGCTTGGGGCGGTCTAGAAGTAGAACACAGGCGGCGGGGACGGCAGGGACATCAGGACAGCTGGCGGCGAGGAAGGCAGGGATCGCGGGATGGGAGTGGAGGGACGGGGAACAGCAGGCACGGCGGGCGCGAGGGGCGACAGCAGTGGCGACCAGGGGTCAGCCGCGCGCTCATGCCCGCGCTTGTCGCCTGCAGCGATGGCCGCGCGCCGAACCCGAAACGGGTGGCGCCGACGACGACCTCAACAGCGTGCTGGACTTTATCCTATCCATGGGTTTGGACGGTCTGGGTGCGGAGGCCGCCCCGGAGCCGCCGCCGCCGCCGCCTGCCTTCTACTACTCGGAGCCCGGCGCGCCGCCACCCTACGGCGCCCCCGCGGGCGGCCTGGTGTCTGAGCTACTGAGGCCGGAGCTTGACGCACCGCCGCCGCCCGGACCACAGCCAGGGCCCTCTCTGCACGGCCGATTCCTGCTGGCGCCACCCTGCCGCCCGGTCAAGGCAGAGCCGCCGGAGGCCGACGGCGGCGCCTACAGCTGCGCGCCCGGCTTGGCCCGCGGGCAGCGCTGCCTTAAGCGCGAGGGCGGTCCGGGCACCGCCTGCATGCGGGGCCCAGCTGGCCGCCCGCCGCCCTGCGACACGCCGCCGCTCAGCCCCGACGGCCCCGCGCGCCTGCCCGCGCCTGGTCCGCGTGCCACCTTCCCGCCAACCTTCGGGGGTCCAGGCTTCGGCGCTGCGCCCTCGCCCGGCCTGCACTTCGCGCCGCCCGCAGCCGCCGCCTATGGTCTCTTTGAGGATGCGGCCGCCGCTGCCGCCGCACTGGGCCTTGCGCCTCCCGCCGCCCGCGGCTTGCTCACACCGCCCGCCTCCCCGCTGGAGTTGTTGGAGGCGAAGCCCAAGCGCGGCCGCCGCTCCTGGCCCCGCAAGCGCACGGCTACGCACACCTGCAGCTACGCTGGCTGCGGCAAGACCTACACCAAGAGCTCGCACCTCAAGGCGCACCTGCGCACGCACACAGGTGGGGCGCGCTGGGGACCCTCCTGGGGGCGTGGTTTAAGAGGTGGGGTAGGACCAGGTGGGGACCCCATTGGGGGACAAGACTGAGGACTGCCTGGGAGTGTGTGGCTCAGGAGGTGGGGGAGGGGCTGGTTGAGAAGCCCCTGGAGACGTGGCTCAGGAGGTGAGAGTAGGGATGTTCTGGGGACCCCCCTGGGTGTAACTCAGAAGGTGTGGTAGACCCAGGCACGCTGGGGACCCCTGGGGATGAGACTGTGGACCGACCCCCCAGGGAGTATGACTCAGGAGGTGGGGGTAGGGATGTGCGTTTAGGACCTCTGGGGACCAGGCTGAGAACCCCCCTGGGGGCGTGGCTCAGAACTTTAGGGAGAGACCTTTCGCTTAGGATTCTCTAGGGGCGAAGTCAGGAGGTTGGGAGTGGGAGCACTTGCCTAGGGAGCCCTAGGTGCTCAAAATATTTCATAGGCATGCTTCCTGGCACTGGGAAGGGGTTTTTTTGTGTGCCAGTCTGGTCACTATCCGGGTGTGGGGCGAACTCCGGTACAGGACTAGACAACTAAGTCCAGGTAGAAAAACTGAGGCACACCCTGTCCTCTCCCTGCAGGTGAGAAACCCTACCACTGCAACTGGGATTCCTGCGGCTGGAAGTTCGCGCGCTCTGATGAGCTCACGCGGCACTACCGCAAACACACGGGCCACCGGCCCTTCCAGTGCCACCTGTGCGACCGCGCCTTCTCGCGCTCCGACCACCTGGCGCTGCACATGAAGAGACACATGTAGCCAGGACGCCTTCCACCCTCCGCGCCGGCAGTGGCAGGTCCCACGCGCCGGCGTGCCCCCCTCTTGACTGTGACTGGTAATTTATTAGGGCCAGAGAACTGGGCCAGGCACAGCGTGGCCACCGAGGGACTCCCCAGGTCTGCCGACCAGGCCCCCAGCCCCCACTGAAGGCCCGGTGGGAGAAGATGCTCACATCCTCCTTGACAAGTTTTGTTTTCAAAATGGTGCAATAATTTAAGTGTAGTCTTCCCCGCTCCGGGTCTACACTAGAGGCTCGAGGCTCGACGCTCTACGCCTTGTGAGAAATACAGCCTTAATGTGTACTGTCTGCGACGTTTTTATATAATATTGTACATAGCGACTCTGACAGATTTGGTATTAATGTAAATAGGAAGACAGTGGGCATTTTGAACGCCTGTTTTGTTTTTATAAGAAAAAGATTTTTTTTTGCTGTTTTTTAATAAAAAAGAAAAAAAGAAGTTTTGCATCTTTCCGAAAATCACAGTGCTAGTCTGCCTGCTTGAGGACTGGGGACAGCTTTCATGGAGGGCTGCCTGGCAGAAGTGAGTGGCATGGGTCTGTGCAGGGACCTGTGGGTTTCCCTATAAATTTAAACACTGCATTTTAAGACTGAGGGAAGGTTATTTTAAGGTTGTTCCCTGGGCCATAAATTGCCTCCTTTTCCCCAGGGCTGGGGAAAAAGCCAGTCCGACTGACGTGGCAGCCTCCTCAGGGCTGAAAAAAGCTAGCTTTTGGAAACTTTTGAGGTTTTAGCCAAACTTCTGGGGTGTGCAGGCACAGATAGGGGTCTCCAATCCTCCTAGGGAGCTTAAATTCCTGGGTTACGTTTGGACTGTCTGCTGTGTTCTGTTTTCTACTAATCTTGTTACTAACTAAAGGTTGGCAGCTGAGACCCTCCCAGAGGCACCAGGGAGAAGGGCCTTGTCATCTTTTACCACAAGTCCACAGCCATGCAAGCCCCGTGGAGCACGGTGCTACTCTGTGCAACTCCTGGTGCTGCTGTGGTTTGGAATCAGCTTCAGGGTAACAACAGCGTTTTACCTTTTACTAGCATTTAATAATAATAATAATAAGCTCCTCATCCTATTAGAAAAATAAGAAACCCACATTTGAAAGCTAGGCATGGTGCCTTTTCTAAATGAGAAAACTAAGGCCCAGTGAGGTAGCTATGGTATCGTGGAGTTAGGGGCCAGCCTAGCTCTGTCTGTCTCCCCAAATTCTCCCAATCCCACTAGCAGGAATGACTCTCTGTTCCTTGGGGCTCCCCCCAGCCCCCTGCAGATGACATTGTCTGAATGGATCACAGTGATGGCAGAGCCCCTGGAAGACCCCTGCACCCCTAGCCCAAGCATCTTCTCTGGCCAGTCCCCCTGCCACCCTTTCTCAGAGCCCTCTGGGTTGCCATGGCCACCAATCATTGCACAAGTTTCCAGAAAGTGAAAACAGCTCGTTGAAGCAGCGCCTGTTTTTAAAACACTCTCGCCCCCATTTCAACAGAGGCTGGGATTTCCCCCATCCTCCCTCCCCCTGGAAACAGCTGAGGGCGTTGGGTAATCCACGAAAAGCAGAAATGGAGCTGACAATCTGATTCATCTTTCTTGGGTAAATAGCTGGGCCCACTTCCGCGGGCTGGAGGACGTGTGTGTGTGTGTGTGTGTGTGTGTGTGTGTGTGTGAGCTGCTGTGCCCTCTGGTGCAGCTTCTGCAAAAAAACGGTCCCAGAACATGGCAGTGGCCCCAGGCCCTGGACATGCACCTCCTGGCTCAGATCTGGGCTTTGAGAAGCTGGAAGAGAAGAAAGCCTGAAAGGGAACTTTTTTTCAAAGGGTCTCCAGGTTTTCTAATGAGTTTAAACTTAGAGTTCAAGCTATTTTTCTTGCTTGTTCAAAAACATTGCCCAAGGTTCCCCTTGCCTCACCCGAGTTGAGCGAGAGAGAGGCCAGCTGAAACAGGACTGAAGCTGTTAAGTTTCTGTTTCTTTGAATGCTTCCAATGTGTAGAATAGAAAGTGTCACCCTCTCAACCAGTTGTGTTTGAGCAGGAGACAGTGGGTCAGGCAAAGGGGTGGCCCCTTTCTGAATCCCAGAGTCCCTTTGTGGTGCAAACAGTGAACGTGCTCAGCTGCTAACGGAAAGGTTGGGGGTTCGAATCTACCCAGAGGCGCCTCCAAGGAAAGGTCTGGCAATCTACTTCTGGAAGACCCTATGGAGTAGTTCTGCTCTGATGCACATGGGGTTGCCATGAACTGGGGCGGACTCTACAACAACTGGTTTGGTTTGGGGTTTTTTTTTTCTGAATCCTGAGTTTCAACTTCCATTAAACATCTGCTGAGTTGGTGGTTCAACTAGGGGCCACTTGGTCTTCCACAAGGGGTATTTGTTAATGTCTGGAGACTTTTGTGATTGTTATACACAAACGGGGGTCATACT
Source organism: Orycteropus afer afer (assembly GCF_000298275.1). Taxonomy (NCBI): domain Eukaryota; kingdom Metazoa; phylum Chordata; class Mammalia; order Tubulidentata; family Orycteropodidae; genus Orycteropus; species Orycteropus afer. The sequence goes on from NW_006921723.1 coordinate 402,887, forward strand.
GACATTGAGAGGGTAGAGCCAGGGCTGCTACTCAACACCCCACAGTGCACAGGCCAGTCCCCAGCACAGAGAACAGTCCCCAGATGTCAGCAGCGCTGGGGGAGAGAGATCCCGTACCGAGTACTTGGAAAAAAAAACTTGAGTTCGATCTCTGCTAACAGCACACATCAGAATAACTCCGAAGGGCAAAGGGGTTAGAGGGCACTGACCAGGGTGACCCTCCAGCTCTGTGATTGCCCTCCTCTCCCCCTCCCCCTCAGTGTGTAGATTTGACTGTGTGCAGTACCCTAGGCTGTCAGTAGGTCAGAGGATCATGAAACACATTCTCAGGGGTCAGTGGAATCCCCTAACCCAGAGGTTCTCACCTGGGAATGATTCTTCCTCCCAGGGGACATTTGACATTGTTTCTGGGGACATTTTGGGGTTGTCATACTTGGGGAGGGTGCTACTGGCATCTGGCAAGTGAAGAACAGGGATGCTACTCGACACTCTACAGTGCACAGCAAAGAATGTTCCAGAACCAAATGTGAATGAGGCAGATCTTGAAAACCACCCTGGATCCTAAAAGGCCAGCTCTGCTTTTGTTAATGAGGAGGAAGCCCTGTCCCAGGAAGCAAGCTTGGCTGGCAAATGTAACCCAGAGGCAAGTGTTTAAATAAAACCTCGCAGCCACACTCACCCTCAGAATCCATGTGAGAACACCGGGCACCTAAATCCATTCTCGCCCCATTCAAGAAGTCCTGGTGTTAGAGAAAATGCTAAACATCAAACATGAAATAGGAAACTTTCCCCAGCACACACCACCACCATGTTCCAAGCCAGCCCCAACCAGAGGTTTTTGGAGGATGGAACCTAGTCAGTGGCTGGATTGCTATCAGTTGGCTGTGATGACCTTTGCATCCTTTTTCCCTCAAAATGACACGCCTTTTCCATAAAAGTGTTTACTGGGGACAGTGGTCTTCCAGTGCTAGAATTGCTTTCCGTGAGGGAGAGCCAGGTTTAGTTCCCAGCCAGGGTACCTCATGCACAGCTCCCACCCATCTGTCAGTGGAGCCTTGCACGTTGCTAGGATGCTGACCAGGTTTCAGTGGCGCTTTGAGACTGAGACCAGGAAGAAAGGCCTGGTGACTGATTTGTGAAAACGCTGTGGAGCACAATCATCTGATCTGAAATGGATCACAAAGACGACACGGGGCAGTTGTGTGTGAGGCCACCATACATTGAGGGCTGACTCGATGGCAGCTGACAACAAGCATTTGTGTTATCATTTTTACTGAGTGTATAATACTCCGTTTGGCCATACAAGGAGTTGTCTATGTGGTCCTCTGCTACCTAACATTTGGGTTCTTTCTGACTTCTTCTTACCATGATCACACAGGCACTGTGCATATATATATATATATATATTTGGCCATATTTCAGATTGTCCCTCTGGAACTCCCAGCAATGCACAGAGATTTGGGGTGGGGGTGAGGGTCTTCTGACCTGGGAGGGACCCCTAGTGATAGAACCCTTTTCTGCCAGCTGCTCCCTGTATCTTAGGGGGTCCCCAGGCACCCAGGCTGCAGACGTTTGTGTGGGGGAAGGGGCGTTGTCAGAGAGTAAGGTGGGACCTGCCGATCCCTGACTCAGCACCTGTACTGTCAGCTCAGCTGACACAGCACCGAGGCACCACCGAGGAGCCTGGAGGCAACGGGGAGCGCAGCTCGAGAGGTGCCAGCCCTCGGTGGCTCCCAGGCCCCCGGCGTCCATGCTGCAACACTTACTTCTGGAACAGTCTCTGGGCGGGAGCCATGCTGCACGGTAGGGCGTTGAGTGGCATCCCTAGCCTCCACCTACTTGTAGCGGCCCTCCTCCTTTGTGATAACCACAGACGTCCCTAGACATTGACAGTGCTCCCGGGGGCAAAGCTGCTTGAGGTGAGAACCGCTGTTTAGCAAAGCCACTTCTTTCCCATGGGAGCCCTCAGATCTGCTGGGCAGCACTCCCTGCCTCCGTTTTCTCATGTGGAAAGTGGGGACAGTGCAGCAAGGGTAGAAAGAGATCAGCATGCAGCCCTGGGGCGGGCCGGTAGGGCGTCTGCCCCAATCGGAGTGGCTGCCAACTCCAGGGCGCTCGCCCTGTCTCTTCCTCTCCTCTCCCTGTTTCTCCTTCTCCTTCCCTCCCTCTCCTCCCTCCTGCTCCTCCCTCTCTGAGCTGCCCCCTGTCTTTCTGTCTCTCTTCACCTCTCCTCTGCCTTCCTGCCTCTCACTAGCTGGATCTCGCCCCTTCCCCTTATACCTCTCTCCCCTTCTCTGTCTCTCCTCTGTCTCCTTCCTTCTCCCCTCATCCATTCATTCCAGATGCCCTGGCTCACTCTCTCTCCCCATCCCCCATATCCCCTCCATTCACTCGTTCATTCAGCAGAAACTGCACGCGCCTGATCTCTCTCCCCCTCCCTGTCTCTGTCTCTCTCCCCACCCCATGCATTCATTCTGCAGACGCCCCAGGTGCCCCCCTCCTCTCTGTCCGCCCCCACACACACCCTTTCATTCCGCAGACACTCCAGGTGCCCTCCCCTCTGTCTTTCTCGCTGTCTACCCTCCCAACCCCCACACACACTCATTCATTCAGCAGACACTCCACGTGTCCTGGGGAAGCAGATGTGACTCAGAGCTGACTCAGCCTGGAGCCTCTGCCCAGAGCCAACGTCAACATATGCTGTCGAGTGACTAGAGCTGGCACTCCCGGGGTGCCGTGTTAGATGCTGGGGTGGCTCCTCTCTCACCTGAGCATTTCCAGAAAACTCTCCCTTCCCCTCTTCCCAGGAGCCCAGAAGCACAAAGTGGGCTCAGAGAGGGGAGGGCTTGTGCAGAAGCCTGAGCTGCTGTGGGTGGAGCTGGGCTAGAACTGGGGCTGCCCACCACCATCCACCACTCTCCCCCGTGGTGCAAACGAATCGAGCACCCTGACTTCTCCACACACATGGATCTGGGGCTCTTGGAAGCCAAGTTGCATTCCTTCGAGGTTTTCTTCTTGGGATTCCCAGCTGAGGGTCCTGGGCAGCTCATTTTCTGGGGACGTCTTGGCTGGCAGAGGAGCAGAGTCAGGAAACACAGGCATTAGGCCTGAGGAGTTGAACAGAAGCTCGAGGACAGTGGGCACGTCACAGGTGGGACACAGGGACGGGCATGCAGGCCAATATGGAGATTGCTACAGGCCAAGGGCCTCGTGGATATTACCCTGTTTGATCCAGAGGGCTTCAAATGAGGATCTGGACTGGGCAGATCTGCTGCAAAAGACCACTTTAAAATTTTACAATGGAGTTCCTGGGTGGCTCAGATGGTGAAGTGCTCACCTACTGGGTTGGTGGTTTAAACCTACCCAGAGGCACCTCAGAAGAAAGGCCTGGCCATCTGCTTCCAAAAGGTCACTGCCTTGAAAACCCTATGGAGCTTGTTGTTGTTGTTGTTATGTGCTGTCGAGTCAAACCCGACTCATAGCGACCCCTCCTTGGGTTTCCGAGGCAGTATCACTACGGAAGTAGGATTGCCCAACCTTCCTTCCAAGGAGTGGCTGGTGGGTTTGAACCGCCAGCCGTCTGGTTAGCAGGCAAGTGTCTTAGCCACTATGCTACCAGAGCTCCCCTATGGAGCTTACTAGGTGTATATCCTAAAGAAGTGAGAGGGACTATAAGCTTTCACCCAAATCACAACAAAAATTAAAAAGAAGAAAAGAAGTGAGAGGCAGGACACAAACAGATACATGCACACCTATGTTCATAGCAGTCCTATTCACAATAGTAAAGAGATGGAAACAGCCTAAGTGCCTATCAACCAAGGAATGGATAACCAAACTGTAGTACATATACACAGTGGGATACTATGCAACACTAAAGAAAAATATACAATCTATAAAACACCATATAACATGGATGAACTTGGAGGACATTATGCTGAGTGAAATAAATCAATCACAGAAGGACAAATATAGTATTAGTTCATTATTGTAAAAAATCAAGGAAAGGTTTATATGTGGAAGGAAATTTTCTTTGTGGGTTACCAGGGATTGGGGTGGGGGGAATTCCTAGACAGGCTGAAAAAAACTATACTCACACACAAACACCCACCCACCCACACACACACACACACACACACACACACATATATATGAAAGCACTGGTGGCATAGTGCCTAAGGCATTTGACTGCTAACCAGAAGGCTGGCAGTTCAAACCCACCAGCCACTCCTTGGAAGGAACACTGGGCAATCAACTTCTGTAGAGATACTGCCTTGGAAATCCAAGGAGGGGTCACTATGAGTTGGAATCAACTTGATGGCAGTGAGTTTAGTGATTATGTATATTATATATATATACATGTATAAACCAAAGATCGTTAGTGGTTACAGGGGTAGGAGGGAGGGGGAAGGGGAAGCTTTTGTTTGCTGGGCATTGAGTTTATCCTAATGGCGGTGGAATACTTTGGAAAAGGATAGCAATCATGGTGGCACAGCATGAAAAATGTCATCAATGTCCCTGTCATCAATGGGGAAGTTGTTATGTTGGTGAATGTCTTGTTGTGTATGTTCACACCACAATAAAAGTGAAAAAAAGAACAAACTCAAAAAACCTATGGAGCAATTCCACTCTGTGCATATGACATCGACATGAGTCA
>NW_006921723.1:407939-419047 GCF_000298275.1 Orycteropus afer afer
ACTAGATGGTGCCCGGCTACCACTGTCATCCACTTGGAAGGGATGTAGGAGATCCTGGATAGAGAGGGAGAACAATGTGGAACAAAATTCAAAATCATTTGGAGGGAAAAAAAAAAAAAGGAGAGAAGGTGAGGACCAGGTTTGCTGGTCCAATAGAGCCTGGTAGAACCACTGAGACTATGGCCCCTAGCTGCCCTTTAGGTCTGGAATTGAACCCACACCTGTAGTTGCCAGCCAAACAATGTACAGACATGTGAGTTAAACATTTACCTCAAGTAGACACACGCCCTGAAGAGAACAGTCATGGGAGAAGGAAGGGCTGCTTATGCACAGGGAGATAGGTCAGGGGGCAGGAGAGTACGGAGGGATGGTCACTGGGAAGAGGTAACTATGGGGAGGAAGTGGGTGGGGAGCTCTTGCATTGTGGTAAACTGTGGTCAATGACATGAGCCAAAGTACATGTGAACTGCTGTATGGAAAATGAATTTGCTCTGTAAATCTTCACCCAAATAAAAATAAATAAATAAATAAATTTAAAAAAATGTCCCTTTGATGACTAAGGTGCTCCTGACATAGGCCATGGTGTTTTCAATCATATGCATGTGAAAGCCGGACAATGAAAAAGAAAGACCAAAGAAGAATCGCTGGCTTGAACTGCGGTGTTGATGAAGAAAGTGGAATATACTGTGGATTGCCAGAGAGGCTGCAAGAACGGGCTCAAGTCTCCTCAAGATGGTGCGGGATGGGGCAGGGCTACATTCTATTAGACATCAGGCCACACAAGTCTTAGCTAACTGGACTACACACAATAACAACCTCCAGAAGAATGAAATCAGTCTTAGAAGAAATATAACCAGAATGTTCCTTAAAAGCAAGAATGGTGAGAGTTCAACTCACTTACTTGGACACCCACCAGACCCACTGCTGTCAAGTTGATTCCAACTCATAGTGACCCCACACAACAGAGTAGATCTGCCCCACAGGGTTTCCAAGGCTGTAAATCTTTAGGGAAGCAGACTGCCCCATCTTTCTCCTGTGGAGTGGCTGGTGGGTTCGAACCATTGACCTTTTGGTTAGCAACTGAGCACTGAACCACTGCACCACCAGGGATCCTGTACTTTGGACACATCATCAAGAAAGACCAGTTGCTAGAAAAGGCCATCATGGTTGGTAAAGAGAGGGTCAGCGAAAAAGATGGAGACGCTCTGTGAGATGGACTGACATAACAGCCACCAACAATGGACCCAAAGACACCAAACACACCTGTGAAGACAGCACAGGACTCGGCAGCCTTGCATGCCATTGTTCATGGGGCTGACTTGACAGCCTCTTGTTTGACCTTTTGAGGTAGGTCCTGCTGTCATGCCCATTGTACAGGTGACAACATGAAGGTAAGGTAAGAGGTGAGGTGAACCTCACATGGAGTTCTGGAGCAGAGATTGGAAACAGGTCTGCCTCAAATGGAACCTTCTTTTCCTATGGCCACCCCAAACCAAGCACAACCCACTGCCATTGAATAAACTCTGACTCATAGTGACACTCATTGGGTTTCAAAGGTTATAAATCTGAGTTGATCTTCCTCCCAAGAAGCCACTGGTGGGTTTGAACCACCGACCTTCTGGTTAACAGCCAAATGCCTTACGCACCGCGCCACCAGAGCTACCCATAAGGGGCCATCACCAATGGCTCTGGGGCTGTTTCCCCATCTGAAATCCATGCAGGCCTTGGACCTGTCTTAGACTGAGTTCTTTAGAGAAGCAAAACCAGTGAAGCTTGTATATGTACATGTGTATGTACATGTATATATGTATATGTGTATATATATGTATTATATATGTATATATATGGAGAGAGAAAAAAAAATCATCTCAAAGAAATGGCCTATGCAGTTGTAGAGGCTGGCAAGTCCCAAGCCTGTGGGTCAGATGTCAAGCTGGAGGCATCAGATTGGCAGGTAAAATGGCAGGCTCTTGGCTCACAGGCTGCGAAGGCAACACTTCCAGGATCAGCAGGCAATCTGGCAGGCCACTGTTCAGGTCCAGATGATGATGAGCCAGGTGCAGGATCTCCAGGAAAAAGGCAGAGAGCTTTGCCACAGCTTCTCCATATGTACTGGCAGCAGGCCACACCCCTGAGGAAACTCCCTTTCATCTGATTGGCTGCTCATAGCAGGTCTCATCATGGAGGTGATTACATTGTATCAGATCTCATCATGCAGGAAGACTGCACCATAACCGCTAACCCACTGAGAATCATGGCCCAGCCAAACTGACACACAAGCTTAAGTATCACACACCCAATGCTTCCTGTACAAGGAGCCCATACTGGGGACGATTTGGTCTTGTCAGTAAAATCAGGGGTCATCCTATAGACTCCCCATCATTCTAGAACAATCCCAAACATGTCATGGTAGGCTTCAGGGCCCTGCGAGATCTAGCCCCCTATTCCATCTTTATCTTTATCTTTATCCACCCCTCCCCCTGACCCCTGCTCAGTCAGCTACACCAGCCTCCTCCTGGCTGTCGGCCAACCATGCCCACCAGTTCTGCTTCAGGACTTTAGCACCTGCTGTTCCTTCAACCCGGAATGCTATTCTCTGCATTCCTCTCATACCCACCCTCCTAGCCCCCAGGTCCCCATTCAGATTTCTCAGCCTCAGTGAGGCTCTTTCTGACCACCCACCAACCCCCTTAGCCTTCAGTCTCTTTCATTTCTCCCTTTGCACTCACTGAAAAAGAAAAGATAACCCATTGCCAGTGAGTTGAGCCTAACTCATGGTGACTGTGTTACAGAGTAAAACTGTTCCATAGGGTTTTCTGGCTGTAATCTTTATGGGAGCCCTGGTGGTGCACCAGTTAGGTATCCGGCTCCTAACCACAAGGTTGGCAGTTCAAACCCACCCAGTGACCGCCAGTGGGAGAAAAGGCCTGGTGAGCTGCTCCTGTAAACAGCCTCGGAAACATTATGGATCCATTCTGCTGTCATCTGGGGTCGCTATGAGCTGAAACCAACTCAACAGCACCCAGTAATAACACGGATCTTTGTAGAGGCAGGTCACCAGGCCTTTCTTCCATGGCTGGGTGGATTTGAACTCCCAACCTTTATGTTAGTACACACACAATTTGGGCACACAGTTTGCACCACCCAGGTGCCTCTGCACTTGCTACTATTTCAAATACCCTGTTTGGTCCTTTGTTCATCATCTGTGTCCTTCCACAGGCCCCACACTGGGAATATCCTGGAGCAGGACCAGGTCCGCCTTGATCACTGGTGCCCAGCCCAGGACAGGCCCGCAGTACAAGCTCAGTGAATCCTGGCTGAGCAAAGGCACTCCCATGGGCATGCCTAAGATCATGTCAGCTTCCCTGCCCCTGATTTCCCCAATCATAGACCTAGTGTCAGTTCATCTGAGGGGTGTTGGGGGCATCTGCAGCCAGGGTCCCTGTGTGAGACCAGGCCCCAGGTGGCCATGCCAGGCAGGGAGAAAGAAGCTGGGGCCCTGGCATCTGACCCACAACGTTCAACCTCAGCACCTTCCTCCTTGTTGAAGGCCATGACTTGGGAAGAACCCTCAGGGGCACTGTCTCCTTGTGCTTGCAGATAGGGCAACAGAGGCCCAGAGTCACACACTGGTGCCAGGACCTGAAACCAAACCAGGTGCCATTGAGTCAGTTCAGACTCAAGATGACCTCATGTGGATCAGAGAACTGTGCGCCATGGCACTTTGAACGGCTGTTTTTTTGGAAGTACATCACCAGGCCTTTCTTCCAAGGGACCTGTTGGTGAACTCAAACCTCCCACCTTCCAGTTAGCAGACAAGCATTTTCACCACCTAGTAGTATTCCTGCGAGGACCCAACACCGAGTTATCTGAAAGCTAAAGTCTTCCTTTAGTTGTGCGGGACTGAACAGCAAGTCTCCCACCATGAGGGATACAGAGAAGAAGAGAAATTCTTTGTTCTATTTTTTGGTGGAGGGAAAGGGAGGGCCCATTTGTGCTATTTATGGCCCTGGGAATAAACACACACACACACACACACACACACACACACACCCCCCTCAGTTCTGCCTCGGAGCCTTTATACCTGCTGTTCCCCTCAGTTTCCCAGTAGCTACCCCTCCTTGTCCATTAGGGTGATCTCCACTCGCTCCCTGAGATGGAGGACTCAGTGCCTTAGCAGGGCCTTCTCCCTTTGGACACACACTCAGCGACTTCTTTCAAATGATTCAGCTCCTCCAGTCCTGTGACACGTGGACAGACGTCAGTAGAGTGGGTGGAAGTAGGGGAGAGATGGGCCCTCTCAATGTGAGGGGTGAACCTGGAGGCTCAGAGAGGGCCAGGCCTCATCCAATGTCACACGGCAAGGAGGGCCGAGTACCTCACCCAGAACCCCTTTCTTAGTCTCCTAGAGCTGCTGTGACAGAAATACCACAGGCGAGGGGCTTTGATGAACAGGAATTTACTCTCTCACAGTTCAGGGGGCCAGCAGTCCAGATCAGGGCGCCACTCCACGGGGAGGCTCTGGCTGCCGGTTCTGGGGGAAGGCCCTCGTCTAGCTTCTCCAGCGTTCTTCTCTGCCTTCCTCCATCTGAGCTTCTTTGCTTCTGTTTCTAAACGGCTCTTTTTATGTATCAAAAGTGAGTAGGTTTAACATAACCTAGAAAACCCTGTTCCCAAGTGGGAATCCCCTATTCCCATCACAGGTATAGAGGATTCTAACACATATTTCGGGGGGACACAATTCAATCCATGTTTTTATTAGGTGTCGTCAAGTTGGTTCTGACTCATTGCGACCAATGCCCATCCTCACGATCATGGTCATGCTTGAGACCATCATTGCAGCCACCGTGCCAGTCCATCTCTCTGAGGGTCTTCCCCTTTTTCTCTGACCCTCTACTTCACCAAGCATGATGGCCTTCCCCAGGGATCGGTCCCTTCTGATGACATTCAATCTGCAACCCCAAATGCAGACCCAGTGGCTGCCCTGCCCAGAAGGTTCCAGAAGGCTCTGGGCCTCCACTTGTCTCCTTCACACACTCTAGAGGGCACAGCTAATCCAGCTCCATGGGGTTCCCCATTTCTGCATTCAATGTTGGGGCTCATGATTGTTCAATACTTTCTGGTCTCCCACCTCAATGCTGGTCAGGCCACCTGGATGTCCTGTGTCCATTCTTATCTGCCAAAATCTGATCCCAGTCTGACTGAGTGAGTGTTCTCTCTGTGAGAGCCAGCTCACGTGGAGGCCTCAGTGATCTGGATGGCCCTTGGGGACTCGCCACCTGATGGTAGGGAGGTGGCGTCCATGCCAGCTTTGTGAGGGGGGCCTGACTCACCCAGGGAATGGAAAGGATGAGGGGAGCTGCCAGCACAAGGTTAGTCATGAGTGAAAACTTCTAGGAGGATGGAGGTTGATATGCTGGGATGTATCAGAGGAGGCTAAGCTGGGCCAGGGCTGCAGCAGGAAACAGTTCAACTTTGTCTGTAGGGCAATAGGGAGCCATGGAAGGATTAAGGCAGGGAGTGATCATCAGCTTTGAGTCTGTCCTTCAAGCCCTCTGTCATAGGTTGAATTGCATCCCCCCAATATATGTGTTGGGATCCTAGCCCCTGTAACTGGGTGGTAGAAAGGGTCTGTGCTCAATTGTTCACCAGAAGGTTGATGGTTCAAACTCACCAAGTAGTGTTGCAGAAGAAAGGTCTGGTGATCTGCTTCCATAAAGATTACAGACTGGAAAATCCTGTGGCGCAGTTCTACTCTGTCACATATGGGGTTACTATGAATTGGGTGTTTTATTTTGTATAGCGGTGGAAGTAATCTAATCTAGTGAAATGCAGTCACTTTCCACAATGCAATCTCATGAAACACAATCCATCAATCAGTTGAAGTCATGCCACTATAGGGTGGGTCCAAAACCTAATCACTTCCAAGTTATAAAAAGAGCAGAATAGACACAGAGACACACATGGAAGGGAAGACAGATGCAATATGAAGAGAGACACATACACATGCTTCTACAAGCCCAGGAACAGCATGGATTGCCAGCAGATACTAGAAGCTCTGGTAGCATAGTGCCTAAGGCACTTGACTGCTAACCAGGAGGCTGGCGGTTCAAACCCACCAGCCACTCCTTGGAAGGAAGGTTGTGCAATCCTACTTCCATAGTGATAACTGCCTTGGAAAGAGGGATCACTAGGAGTTGGGGCCGACTCGATGGCAAATAACAACAACAACAACAACTAGAAGCTGAAATTGACAAGGAAGGACCACCCCTGAGAGGCACACCCTGAATTCTGGCTTCTAGTCTCCTGAACTAGAGAGAATACATTTCTCCTAGCTGGTTTGGATGAGGGGGACAGAGGCCAGGCACAGGCTGGTGGAGCCCAGGGAAGCCACCCTGGGCTTTGGAGGGGACACTGCCCCCTCCCAGCCCAGTCTGCCCCTCTCCATGACTTGCTTCTTTTTGAAAATTGTATCTCCTCTCTCTGCTGGTTGTGGTATGGTTAGGGGCCATCAAGTTCCCTTCAACTCATAGCAACCCTGTGTACAACAGAATGAAACCCTGGCCGGTCCTGTACCAGCCTCACAGTCCCTGCTGTACCCGAGCCCACTGTCGCAGCCACTGTGTCAATGCATCTCACTGAAAGTCTTCCTCTTTTTTGCTAACCCTCTACGCAGTATCCTTCTCCAGAGACTGGTCCCTTCTGATAACATGTCCAAAGTGCTTAAGATGAAGTCCATCCTCACTTCTAAAAAGCATTGTGGCTGAACCTCTAGGACAGATTTGTTCCTTCTCCTGGCCATCCTGGGTATAGTCGTTATTCTTTGTCAACACCATAGTTCAAAGGCATCAATTGTTCTTAAGTCCACCTTAGTTATTGTCCAGCTTTCCCATGCATGTGAGGCAATTGAAAATACCACAGCTTGGAAAGAAGAATGAAGAAAACCAAAATTCATGGAAACAATTAGTCCTAGCGATTGGTACACCATCCGATCTGCAGCCTATATGACTATGAGACCAGAAGAACTAGATGGTGCCCGGCTACCACTATCATCCACTTGGAAGGGTATCTATGTAGGAGATCCTTGATAGAGAGGGAGAACAACGTGGAACAAAACTCAAAATCATTTGGAGAAAAAAAAAATGGTGGGGACCAGGTTTGCTGGTCCAATAGAGCCTGGTGAAACCACTGAGACTATGGCCCCTAGCTGCCCTTCAGGTCTGGAATTGAACCCACACCTGTGGTTTCCAGCCAAACAAAAGACAGGCATATGAGTTGAACATTTACCTCAAGTATTTACATTCTTTGGAGAGAACAATCATTGAGAAAGAAGGGCTGCTTATGCACAGGGAGACAGCTCAGGGGGCAGGAGTGTATGGAGGGATGGACACTGGGAAGAGGTAACTATGGGGAGGAAGTGGGAGGGGAGCTGTTGCATTGTGGTAAACTGTGGTCAATGACATGAGACAAAGTATATGTGAACTGCTGTATGGAAAGTGAATTTGCTTTGTAAATCTTCACCCAAATCACAATAAAAAAAAATTAAAAATTAAAAATTAAAAAAAAAAAAGGAAATACCACAGCTTGGGTCGCTGCACCTTAGTCTTCAACATGACTTCTTTGCTTTTTTTTTTTGTCTTTTGCAATTAGGCACATAGAAACTATTGAATTGTTGTATGTTCTGTGTGTATATTTTCAACAACAAAAATAAAATAAATTATTAGACAAATTTTTTGATCACTTGTTCTCAAAGGTCTCACCCAGGGCCTGCTCCCACCTAACCCATTGCCACCAAGTCGATTCCAACTCATAGACACTCTGTAGGACAGGACAGAACTGCCCCATAGGGTTTCCAAGGCTGTAATCTTTATGGAAGCAGACTGCCACATCCTTCTTCTGCTGAATCGCTGGTGGGTTTGAACCGCTGACCTCTTGGTTAGCAATGGTGCTTAAGCACTGCACTACCAGAGCTCCATCTGGGCAGCTGCAAAATGTCAAGTGTTCGAGTTCCAGGTTGACCACCAGCTCCCTGTGGTCAGCTCTGGCTACCACACTCTGGGCCTCGGTCTCTCTTCCGAGAAATGGGGGCACAGCCAGGCGGATGGCAGCTTGTGGCCCGGCTTCTGGGGGGCGCCCGGAAGTGGGATTTCACAGCACCTCCAAGCTGTGCAGAGAGGCATCGTGTCGCCAGGGAGCTGGACAGGTCGCGGTCGAGGTGCTGCTCACACCCGGCACGCCCGCCCTGCCTGCCGCGTCTGCACAGCAGACTCCCCCCACATGGCCCCAGCACACAGGGGACCTTGTGAGGTGGCGTACGAACATCTGGGGAACACGCCGGGAGACCTGAAGACGGGCCAGGGCCTGACCTGGGACCCTTCCGGTGACAGAGGAGGAAATCGAGGCTCAGAGAAGGTCAACACAGGGCCAAGGTCACACAGCCAATAGGTACCCAAGTCCTGGGCGGGGTTGGTACCCAAGTCCCCAGCAGAATCAGCACCCATGTCCTCAGCAGGGTCAGTGTTGGGCCTTCAGTGGAGTCAGTACCCAGGTTCCCAGCAGGTTTGACACCCAGGTCCTCAGTGGGGTTGGCATCAGTGGGGGCATCTCCTCGGGCCTCAGCAGAATCAGCACCCAGGTCCCCAGCAGGGTTTGTGCCTGGGCCTCACCCAGGCAGACACTGTCCATTGCAGACACAGGTGGCTGCCTCCCTCAAGCTTCTGTTTTCCTGAGGGGCAGGGCTGAGCTGCAAACCCAAATCCCCAGGGAGCTGGCCCCGCCATGGTGTTCTGGCCAACGTGACACTGTCTGGCAGGCCCCAGCCAATTTTAACTTAGAACAACATGGACAGAACGTTCTATTGACATGCCTTTTATTTTCCGCCCTCTTTGTTTTTTGTTTTTGTTTTTTAAAAAAGATAAAATAAAATACAGGGAGAACCTGCTTGGAGGCTGACTCAGCAAACCCTCCCAGAGAGGCCTGAGCTCCTGGTGGGGGAGCTGGCTGGGGTGCCCCTGGGACACTTGGGGCTCTGTCAGCAGCTCCGGGATGTTCATGACGTCCCCCTGGCTCTCCCTGGGCAAATGACAGGGCAGCTGCTAGATCACGGCTCCCAGGGAGTGAGCCCAACCTCACATGGGGACCTCAAGTCAGCACCAGAAGGCAGCTCCCATGGGTGCCCAGGCTGGCAGGGGGACCCAACACGAGAGCCAATGGAAAGTCATCAACTATAATCCAGGCACAGCTGTCCAGGCCACAATCCTCATCTGTTCTTGTAGAACATTCTGTACAGTCCCTCACACGGCCTTCTTGCCCTTAAGGGTCCACTGGCTCCCCCCGCAATCCCATCCAGCACCTAATCTCAGTCCACCGACACCCATGGCCATCTGGTCCTACACTCAGCCAGTGACTGCTCCTGATGCTGAAAGCCCTTCCATTTGTCCATGTGGGAAACCCTCACCAACCATTCAGGGCCAAGGCAGAGTGTCACTTCTGCTAAGAAGTCTGCCTGGATTGCCATGTAGATATATGCTCCAACCTATACCAACTGAAGCAGCTCTGACTGTGTAGTGGTTAAGGCTTTTGGCTGCTGACTAAGAAGGTCAGCAGTTTGAACCCACCAGCTGCTCCATGGAAAACAGATGAGGCAGTCTGCTTCCATAAAAATTTATGGCCTTGGAAACCCAGTGAGGGTTAGGATGCCAACTGGGACCATGTGGACTGAGTGTATCCGAAAGAAACTGGGTGAGACTGATCAGACAAGGCAGGAATGGCCATGCAGGGGTCTGAGGGAGGGGCCACGGAGTAGAGAAAGGGTCAGCAGCAGGACCCAGGGTAGGTGCTTTGCTCTTGAACACCTGAACAGAATGAAACACAGATGCAAGGAGTTTCCTGGAAATAGTTTCTGACCCCAACAGAAGCAAAGATGATGGATGTGCACTGGGGTGTGGTACAGACAGAACAGGGGGTCTGGGCCTGGTTCCCAGTGATGTGGGTACATGTGAAGTATGCAGTGTAGATGGGACATGGAGTCTGACCCTGCTTGTCCCAGTGACACAGATGCAGGTGAAATGTGTGGTGTAGACAGGACATGGGGTCTGGGCTAGGTTGTTCTAGCAATACAGGTGCTACGCCTAAGGCACTTGACTGCTAACCAGAAGGCTGGCAGTTCAAACCCACAGGCCACTCCTCTGAAGGAAGGTTGGGCAATCTACTTCTGTAGTGATGCTGTCTCAGAAACCCAAGGAGGGGTCGCTATGAGTTGGGTCCAACTTGGTGGCACATAACAACAACACAACGTGTGGGGCGTGTGGTGTAGATGGGAAGTGGAGTCTGACCTGGTTGTCTCAGTGATGTGGGTGCTGTTTTGGTTACCTAGTGCCTCTCTAACACAAATATACCACAAATGGGATGGCTTTAACAAATAGGAGTTTATTCTCTAATAATTTGGAGGCTTTAAGTCAGAGTTCAAAGTGCCAGGCTCTAGGGGCTGGGTGAAAGCCTCTCAACCTTGGCCTTCAGCTCTGTCTCCTGCTTCTAGCCCACTGAAGCTAGAGGCTTTTCTTCACTCAGACAGCTACTGGCTGCTGAGGTTGACAAGCCCAAGGTCGACAAGTAAAAAGTCACAGTCCCAATGTTACGAAACAACATAGCAGGCCACTAATTCAAGTCCAGGTAAGGTCCCAAGGTCAGCAGGGCATGGCAGGCTGTTGGCTACATGCAGAATTCAAGCGTGCCATAAGCTAGAGATTGTTCCCAAGGCTTCTCCTTATATACAGGAAGCAGACCACATCCCTAAGACAGCTACTCAGCTGCTCACAGTAGATTCTACCATGGAGTTGATTACCAGTCTCATCATGGGGAATAACTACCACCAGCTAGCTGCCCAGCCACTCAACGAGGCCCAGCCAAGTTGACAACAAACTTAACTACCACGGGTCCTGTGTGGGTCACGTAGTGTAGGTGAGATGTGGGGTCTGACCAAGTCACCTGGAAATGTGGCTGTGATGTGGGGTCTGCAGTACAGATAGGCTATAGGGTCTAATTCTGTTGTCCTGGTGATGCAGATGCCTTGGCGGGGGGGGGGGGGGGGGGGGAAGGAATGCAGTAAT
>NW_006921723.1:419147-420638 GCF_000298275.1 Orycteropus afer afer
CAGCCATGCAGGTGTTTGTGTGGGGTGTGCAATGTAGACAGGACGTGGGGTCTGACCCAGTTGGCACTCCCATTGATGCAGGTGCTATGTGGAGTATTCAGTGTAGACAGGACATGGAGGCAATTGCTTTGTTTTCTCTGAGTCAGAATCTCACCTTCTGTGGTGGTTGTTGTTATGTGCTGTCAAGTGGGACCCAACTCATAGCGACCCCTCCTTGGGCTTCTGAGGCAGTATCACTACGGAAGTAGATTGTGCCATCTTCCTTCCGAGAAGTGGCTGGTGGGTTTGAACCACCAGCCTTCTGGTTAGCAGTCAAGTGCCTTAGCCACTATGCTACCAGAGCTCCCTTCTGTGGTAGATAAAATTAAATCCGAGCTCGCCTTTCCCACAGCAGCCACTCTGTCCTCCACTGCCTCCTGAAGCTGAGTAGAATTTGACCTGGGGGTCTCTGGCTGGGCCCCAGCCCCGTCCTGGGCTAGTGAAGGCTGCTGTCTAGACTCACGGCTGTGGGCCGCCCCCGTTGATGACACTGGGGTGCCCCCGTGAATGCAGATGCTTCTAGATCCACTCCCCCTACCGTATCCTCCCTCTCCATCACCTCAGCTCTCCTTCCTGACCCTGAGGTGGCCTTTAGGGGACTGTCCCCAGACCAAGATCCCCTTGGGGCCACACTCCTTAACCAGGGCCTCGGGGTTCTGAGTGATCTAAGGAGAAGCAAGATCTAAGGGTGGAGCCCCGACTTGCTGATGTCAGCTCGCGGTGCCCATCCCACATCCAGGTGGCTGCTCTCCATTTCCGTGTGTGTTCGTTGACCCCAAACCCCAAGCACATACTGGCACCTCACTTCCTCCAGGGCCGTGGTGACTCAGGTCACCTCACTGGGGGCTCGTCAGCATGCTTTGAGTCACAGGAGGCTCGCCAGGGGAAGGGTTTCTCATCTCGAGAGTTGGTGGCTGTCCCCAAGCCAGGCCCGTTCCCACCAGCCCTCCCCGTGCATTCACAGTGTCAGGAAGCAGCGTGGGGCACGCCCCTCTCTGCCCTACAAGATGAGGACGCTGCAATAGCCTGGAGGGACAGCCGAGGAGAACGCCACTCTGGATGGGGATGGGGGTGGGGCAGGCTTGGGCTCTGCTCCTGGTCTGCTCTGTAAAGTGTGACTGAAGTCCCTGGCTGCTAACTGAACAGTTGGAAGTTCAAATCCACCCAGAGTCACCTCAGAAGACAGGCCTGGCAATCCAAGGCCTGAAAAATCAGCCACTGAAGACCCTATGGAGAGTTACTCTTCAAATGTTGAATCAAAACTATCCCTGAAGTCGACATCAAACTCAATTGGCATAACATACTATACAAAACATTGTTCCACCTCCTACTTTGGCGAGTAGCTACTGGGACCTTAAAAGTTAGGAAGCTGCCATCTAGATGCAACAACGGGTCTCTCCTCGTCAAGAAGAAAGAAGAAAACCAAAATTAATGGAAACAATCAGTCCTAGC
>NW_006921723.1:421161-457087 GCF_000298275.1 Orycteropus afer afer
GAATTTACTCTGTAAATCTTCACCCAAATCCTAATTAAAAAAAAAAAAAAAAAAAAAAACTATCCCTGAAGTCACCTTTCAACTAAGTAACAGTTGAACTCAAAAAGTGAAGATTGTCACCCTTGAGAACTGTGCTCTTGGGAAATCATCCACATAAGACCACATGGACAGCAGCTATTCTAAAGCCTAGACGGGGAGGCTGGGGGGCAGGGTGTTTAAATCAGTGGGAGTGAAATAACCAGAACAGACATGATGAGAACGCGGCGCAGTGAAGAACGTAGCCACTGTCACCGACTATTACGTCCAGATGCCGGAGTGGGAGTGGGCTTTGCTGTGCCCATTCTCACCAAAAATAAAACTAAATATGAAAAAAAAGAGAACCCCACGGAGCACAGTTCTACTGTGGGGTCACCATGAATCAGGGTCACTCGAAGGCAACTGCCTTTGGCCCTGGAAGAGACACAGCACGATCCACCTCTTCTGTGTCTCTGAGGCTCCTGGGAGGAAGTTAGATAGGCGGGGGATGAGAGCCCCTCAGCCTCAGGGCTGGACAAAGCAATCCGGCCTCTGAGGTAATTTGGGGGCAGTGACTTGGGGCAAATGGGCTTTGCTGTAGCTTACTCCACTGCAAATGGCGAAGAATTTTCTAGATTAAATTTTGAGGCTGCTGTAGGCCCTCTCTGCAGGCCAGACAAGTGTACGCCTTGCCCAAGTCCCCCATCTGCCCAAGGTCCCTGCACCCCAAAGGGAGTGTCCAGTCACCAGACCTCCCAGCATCCTTTGTGTTTTATCTTCCAAAAGTTTGGAAAGTCGTTCCCCCTTTGGCCGGTGACACCCCCTGGCTCCCACAGCGGCAGCAGGGTCCTCATGGACGGTCCTCATGGACTGAAGGTCCTAGAGTCAGTGTGGTTGTGAGGGCTTTGGTTTGGTTCCTAGTGGGATGACCAGCCCTTAAGTGAAAAAGATGACTGCTTTCTGGTTGACCACGTTTCCCAAAAAACACCAGGACTTTACTTGGTGGAACTGGGGTGACACATAATGGAGCTCGGGTGCAGCATCAACTGGACAGTGTGCACTCAAAAAGTGCTTAGGGAGCATTTATTGAGGTGTCTGCAAGAATTTGGGTGGGTGCTGATGTGAGAGAGATCGCTGGAACAGAGAGGGAGTTGCCGGAAGTGTGGCAAATGCCCTAAAGACAACATCTCAAAAATTGCCCCCTGCCCTCATCCACTGCTGATGGGAATATAAATGGTGGAAAAGAGTTTGTCATGTCAGTTCCTGAACAAGTTAAACATGGAACTACCATGTGAGCCAGCAATTCCGCTCCTACGTATGTACCCAAGAGGCTAGAAAGCAGGAATGCAAACAAAAACCCGCCCACCAGTGTTCATCACAGCATTATTCACAGTAGGCAAAAGGTGGAGACAACCCAAGTGTCCATCACAGGTGAAAGGATAAACACACCCTGGTCCATCAAACAAGGGAGTATCACTCAGCTATGAAAAGGAATCAAACACTGACAGCTGCTACAACGTGCATGAACCCTGAAAACGTGATGCTGAGTGAAATGCCAGTCACAAAAGGACAAATACTGTAGCTTCCACTTACATGTGTATGAGAGCTTCAAATCTAAAGCACTTGGGCTTGTGGAAGGCTGTGGTCTGTGGTGGGAGCCCTAACTCCATTTTCAGGCTTGACATAAGTTTCAGATGTCATCTGACCATAAACCAGCATTGTGGCTGTGCACAGACAAGTTCCAGGACACACCTAGGGAGGGGTGGGCTGGCTTCAGGAGGAGTATGGTTGAAAGCAGATTATACTCTCACAAGGAACTAGGGAACCTGGCTGAGTGTGTCCTTTGCTAATTAAATTAACATTGGGGTCTTGGTTTTGTTTACTAGCCACCTTGTGGCTAAGACTCAGGCTGCATGGTCATGAGTCACAGCCTGTCTGGACCACCACCTGCCAGGTAGTCAAGGCCCCAAACCAGCCCCCTTTTTTGTTGACCCTTTGCTCTATCAAGCATGATATCTGTCTTAGGCTGGGTTAGCTAGAAAAGCAAAACCAGAGAAACTGATATATATATTTATACACACACACACACACACACACAGAGAGAGAGAGAGGAATTTATCTCAAGGACATGGCTCATAAGTTGTTGAGACCCGCAGGTCCAAGTCCAGGGGGGTCAAACGTCAAGCTGGGGGCTTCTCCTGACTCACTTAGCTGCAGGGGCTGACGAACCCAAGATCGGCAGGTAAATAGCAGATTGTTGACTCATAGGCTGTGAAAGCAACAATCCCAAGATGGGCAGGCAATACGGCAGGCCACTGGTTCAAGTTCAGGAACCGGAGATGACGATGACTCCGATGCAGGATCCAGACCCAGCAGGAAGCCAGATGACTTTCCCAGGCCATCCACATGTCTGTTCGAAGTAGGCCACATCCCTGAAGAGACTCCTTTTCAAATGACTGGCTGCTCAAAGCAGATCTCATCATGGAGGTGATTACATCATATCAGATCTCATCATGGGGGATGGACTACACGGTAACCGCTAAACCACTGAGAATCATGGCTCAGCCACAACGACACACACAACCTTAACTGTGACAATACCCTTCTCCAGGGACTGGTTCTGTCTGACAACCTGACCAAAGCACAAAAGACAAAATCTGGCCATTCTCAATTCTGAGAATTCCAGCATTCCTCCAGGACAGATTTGTCCATTCTTCCAGCAGTCCATGGTATTTTCAATATTCTTTGCTAACACCACAATTCAAATGCATCAGTTCTTCTGTGCTCTTCCTTTATGCATCGTCTAGCTCTCTACATGCATACGAG
Organism: Orycteropus afer afer; assembly: GCF_000298275.1. Lineage (NCBI taxonomy): Eukaryota > Metazoa > Chordata > Mammalia > Tubulidentata > Orycteropodidae > Orycteropus > Orycteropus afer. The sequence continues at coordinate 424,003 of NW_006921723.1, forward strand.
GCATTTGAAAAACTATGGCTTGGGTCCGGTGCACCTTAGTCTTCAAAATGACACCTTCACTCTTTAACACTTTAAAGAGGTCTTTTGCAGCAGATTTGCCCAATGCAATACATTGTCTAATTTCTTGATTGCTGTTTCCATGGGTGTTGATTGTGGATCCAAATAAAATGAAATCCCTGACAACTTCAATCTTTTCTCCATTTATCATGCTGCTGCTTATTGGTCCAGTTGTGAGGATTTTTGTTATCTTTATGTTGAGGTGTAATCCACAGTGAAGGCTGTAGTCATTAATCTTCATCACTAAGTGCTTCAAGTCTTCTTCATTTTTGGCAAGCAAGGTTGTGCCATTTGCGTATCACAGGCTGTTAACAAGCAAATGTATGGAGGACAAAGCTTATTAGAGGTTACTAGGGGGAGGGAAGGAGCTCTGGAAGCATAGTGCCTAAGGCACTTGACTACTAACCAGAAGGCTGGTGGTTCAAACCCACCAGCCACTCCTCAGAAGGAAGATGGGGCAATCTACTTCTGTAGGATACCGTCTTGGAAACCCAAGGAGGGATCGCTATGAGTCGGGTCCGACTAGACGGCACTTAACAACAACAGGGGGAGGGAAAGGGAGCAGTTTACTTAGGAGGGCCCTGAGTTTATGTTAAAGGTAGTGGAATGTTTGGGAAAAGGATAGTGAGAGTGGGCATAATTTGAATAACGTCACGGATGTCACTGAGTTGGACGTGTAGAAAATACTGAGATGGTACATGTTTTGTCATGTGTATTTTTAATATGATTAAAAACAACACTGTGAAGCCCAGAGAAGCGTGTGGTACAGCCCCCAGGAAGACAGGTGCTCAAAATACACAGTGGCTGCAACAATGGACTGGAGGGGACCAGGGCCATGAAGATGGCACAGGGCCAAAGTTCCATTCTGTGGGCCTGGGGTCACCATGAGCTGCAGCCAGCTCGATGGGAACCAACACCAACAGATGAGGAACATGGAGACCCCAAGTTCACCACGCTGTCAAGTGGTCGGGCTGGATTTAAGTGACGCCTGTGTGACTCCAAGGCTGGCCTCTTCCTAATGTATGTCTTCTCCAACCTACCGTAGAAGACAGGCCATGAGTTTCTTATGCTGAGACCTAGAACCAGAAAGGGAACCAGGGGCCTGGTGTGCTGTGTTCTTTCAGTATCAAGACTCTCACTTCCCTGAAGTGTGTTTTCCATGGAACAGTTGTTGTTATCTTGTCTTGGGTCTGTTTTTGACTCTTGGAGAAGAAACTCTGCCTTTTGTTTTTGTTTTTTTAATTTGATTGTGATTTGGGTGAAAGTTTACAGAGCAAATTCACTTTCCATATAGCAGCTCACATATACTTTGTCTCATGACATTGACTGCAATTTCCCACAATGCAATAGCTCTCCTCCCACCTTTCTCCCCATAGTTACCTCTTCTGTGTCCTTCCCTCCTATGCACTCCTGCCCCCGAGCTGTCTCCCTGTTCATACACAGCCCTTCTATTCTCCCATGATTGATCTTTCCAAGGAGTGTATCTACCTAATGTAAACGTTCACCTCATATGCCTGTGTTTTGTTTGGCTAGAAGCCACAGGAGTGGGTTCAAGTCCAGCCCTGAAGGGGAGCTCGGGGCTATCGTCTTAGGGGTTCCATGAAGCTCTATCATATCAGACCAGCAAACATTTTTTTTTTTTTTTCCTAATGATTTTGAGTTTTGTTCCACATTGTTTTCCTACTCTATCCAGGATCTCCTATATAGATCACCCTCCTAGTGGTTGACAGTGGTAGCAAGGCACTATCTAGTTCTTCTGGTCTCATAGTCATACAGGCTGAGGACTGCATGGTGTACCAGTTTCTTGGACTAATTTTTTCCATGTGTCTTTGGTTTTCTCCATTCTTCTTTGCTCTGGACGAGGAGAGACCCATTGCTGCATCTAGATGGCTGCTTGCAAGCTTTTAAGGTCCCAGTCGCTACTCACCAAAGTAGGATGTGGAACTATGTTTTTGTGTAGTATGTTATGCCAATTGAGCTTGATGTTCCCTGTGATCAAGGTCCCAAGCCCACAGGTCCAACTACTTGCTCCCTCTGGGCTGCCTTTTGTTTTCATACATAGAAACAATATTCCTATCAGTCCACTGTGGCAGAAGTCCTTGTGCTTCTAATCTGCTGAAAGCGTTCTTTTTCAGGTGACAGTTAACACAGGAAGGCCATTGGATCATGACAGAATGGTTCAGTTACTAGCATTTTTCCCTCAGCCAGCAAATCGTTGATGAGATTGGGCCAAACGTTTTGAATGAAGATGAGGCTGACAGGATGCAAGTGGTTCTTGGGTGGTACAAATGGTTTCTGTTCAGTATAATCAAAAGGTTGGCAGTTCAAAACCACCCAGGGATGCCATGGAAGGCCTGGCTATCTGCTTCTGTAAGATTATGGCAATGAAAACCTATGGAGCAGTTCTACTCTGTAACACATGGAGTCATCATGAGTCAAAATCAACTTGACAGCAATGGTTTTTCTTAAAATACATGGTTCAACTATCCTACTTTGTTCTTTTATGTTTCCTGAGATCTTAAAATAGTGTCTTTCTAGAGACTTCAGTCGTACTCATCAGGATTTTTAGAACAAGGAGTCTTTGCTGATGGTCTGGCCTGACCTCCTTGGCCAAATGAGGAAACTGAGGCACAGAAAGGTTTAGTAATGGGCCCAAGGTCACAAAGCAGAGAATACACAGCCCACCAGCCAGTAACCAAATCAAAGGGCCCTTTTTAAAAACCGAATGTAAACATAATTTTGCCTGTGCACACCCCCATCACGTCACTTCTTTGGAATAAAAGTGCGATAAGGATCCCGTTTCCATTTCCACACTTCCTTTGTGTTTTTCCAACAACAGCTCATGATACAATTTGTATGGCTCTGAGGAACTTTTATTGGGGAAAATCTTGTGGGAGGGGGTGGGAAGAGTAGCATGTTTCAAAGGAAGCAGATCTGATAAAGGGGCAGAAATATTTACTGCATTATTTTGAGAATCAGGTCCTTTGTCTCCCAGAAGTTTCCTGTGGAGCTTTAAAAATAGCTTTCTCCAGCTGTCCTGGGATCCTTTCAAGAGCCTGGCTTTGAAGACTCGATTGATTGATTCAGAGGGGTGAGAATCAGTCATCTTCCAAAACACTGCTTGGACTGAGCCACTCTGGCCCTAGGTTCTTAACTACTTGCAGTTCCAGACTATGGAGCCCTGCTGGTGCAATGGTTAAGTGCGCAGCTGCCAACCAAAAGGTTAGCAGTTCAAATCCACCCAGTGGCTCTGTGGAAGACAGGCCTGGCGCTCTGCCTTCGTAAAGCTGGCAGCCTTGAGAACTGTGGGGCACTTCTACTCTGTCATGTGGGATTGCCATGAGTCAGAACTGACTTGATAGCATCTAACAAAACAGCAGCAGTTCCAACCCGAACTGTTGTATAGTGAGGGAGTGGTTCAAACAGAGTGGTTCAAACAGGGTCTTCAAGGGACAGTCCACAGGGACCCAGCTGCCATGGATGGGAGCCAGGGGAGATCACCCCTCAAAGAGGAAAGACTTTCCCTCCATCAGGCGAGAAAACATAAGCGTGTTGTGAAGCCATATGTGGTGGGTTATAGGAAGCCTGTAGCTGATGCTTGCAAACTGCAGTGGATTTTGCCCACAGTGCTCACAGCTGAGATCCCATGGGTTTCAGTGATGTGTCCTTGGGCTGTGGAGGTAGGAGGACGTGGTTTGCCTTGAAAGCTTGATTTCAGTAAAGGAACCAAGATGCAAGGGAGCAATGGGGCAGAGGAGGTGGACTCGGGATAAGGGCTAATGCTGGAGGAGTGGAGGGCTCAGCGTTCTTCTCTCTACTACGGTGCCTGGGGGTTCTCAGAAGAAACTTGAAAACATCAGCTCATCTGCTTTTCAGGGAAAGGCTGAGTGTTTGCTCCATGCAGGCGGCCAAGAGAGCCATTGCAGGTGGGGACGGAGGGATGGATGGATGGATGGATATGTGTGTGTGTGCGCGCGCGCGCGCTCATGTGTCAGGTGAGAAAGGAGGAGCAGGCCAGCTCAGTGTGACCTGTCCCCTGCAGACATGGTCTTTGTCAACTATATACAACACTCTCTCTAAAAAGCCCTCCTCATTGCTAATGAGGTCACAGCCAACTCTTAAAATCATCTCCTGCTAGGAGAACAGCAACCCTGAAAACATCCCAAATGGCTTCCTTTGGGGCCCACCCTGCCACCTCCCTCACTACCACCTGCAGCTCATCTGCTTCAGCCACAGGTTGTGAGGGCACCGGCTCAGGCCCTGACATGCCAGTGAGGAATCACCAGCCTCGTGTTTGTATTAAAATACTTTATATTAATCATTCAAACGTAATTTGTACAGCAAATGCATACAGCGTCAGGGGGTGTTCTGTGATTGGACGGCTCTTGGGGGCAGGGGGCCAAGGTGGTGTCACCTTGAGCATCCTTGGAGTAGGTGAGACGCAAGGTGAGGTCCCTGTGGGCTCTGCCCCGCGGCTCCATGTGTTAGACTCTGATGGGTGGGGACACCACGCCCTGACGAGTCTTATGGCAGGAGGTGGGTCCACTACCTGTACCAGGTGCTCTTCTGGAAGGGGGGACGTCTGGCTTCTCTGTGCCCTCTGCCCGCAGGCCTCTTCGCAAAGGAGGCGAAGGTGGGTTGCTGTGAGTCCTGCATCCTGAACAAGCCACCCGGAGCCTGAGCCCCTGTCCCACGGGTCTCCGACATGTGCCTGAGTCGTGTGCACACGTACGCACGCCTGTGCTCCCACCTCTGCAAGCCTGCTGTGCCCGCCCCGCGCAGTCTAGGCAGCCGGCATGTCGGCCTTGCTAAGGGCGATGGCCAGCTCCAGGTCCTCCTGCTCCTGCCGCCGCAGCCGCGCCAGCCGCTCCTGTTCTGCCTTCTCGCTCTCCCGTTTGGCCCAGGCCAGCTGCTGCTCCTCATTGCCAAACTGCAAGGGAAACACGAAGCTCAGTTACTCAGTATGATGCTGCAGCCACTGCCACCGAGCACGGGGGAGAGGGGTGTGGGTCAGGCCCTTGGTGGGTCAAGACGTGGGCCAGAACCCCACCTCCTGGTGAGTCTGAGTGCAGCTTGCTGGCCACAGGCACATGGGATCCCACCCTCACCCAGGGTCTGGAGGCAGTAGGGAGATGGAACCTGGGCACAGAGAGGCAGGGCCAAGTATGACCACAGCCTTCGGGCCCCAGAGAACTGAGAAGCCACTTTCTGCAGAGGCCCTCAGTAGGCAATGAGTTGGCTTGGGAAATACAGAGAGAAAGTTCTCACACTTCCTGAGAGCCTAGTCTTGTAATGCTTCGTGGGGGTGTTAGGGGGCAGGGCAGCAAATGAGTCGGAGAAAGCAGCAAAGGTTAGCTGACCCCCAAGAGGTTTGGACGACGGAGCCACACTCAAGCCCAGACTCAGCAGCAGCTTCAAGGGCAAGGAGAGCAGGCCGGCCTACAAAGTTCTGGTGCACTCATCTGAGCGTCTAACATGCAGAGGACTCCAGAGTGGGGCACAGAGACAGCCAGGCCCTGAGACAGCCAGGCTGCAGTCCTGCTCACCCTGGAGAGCTCTGGGACCTTGGAGGAGTCACTGGCCCCTGGACGTTCCCAGGAGGCCCAGCATTCACGATGCCATTGGGTCAAGGGGCTTTTATTCTTGAGGTGCTTTTCTAAAATGTTCAACTTAGAAAAAAAGAAGCACTTTGCAGAACAGCGGCAAACCCTGCAAGCCCTCCCTTGACCACCAGCACAAGAATCCACACACAGGATCTGACCCATCCTCCACTAAGCACTGGAATGACCCCAAAGAGAGATGGGCCAGCCCTTCTCCAGGTGCTCAGGGAGCAGACACACACAGCCCCACATGGCGTGAGCTTGCTGGCCCCTATAGACCTCCAGGAGGAGTATAGATTCCTGGGTTGGCCAAAGGAGGACCACTATTACCTTGCCCTCCAGCCAGGGGCCTTGGGACATGAAGTGTCCCAGAGAGAGAGGCTGGCCTATAGGTTGAGGGCTAAGCCACATGCAACTGTCTCCCTGGGTCAGCAGGTGGTGGTCACTGAGGCTGATGGAGGAGCCAGGGTCAATCGTGATGGCCCAGGCTGGGGCCTGTGGGCCAAGGGGAGGGGCCGAGTTCCTCATGGGGACCCCACAGATGGATGGGCGGGGGCCTGATCAGATTGGCCGCTCTGCCCTGCTCACAGCTGATGGCCACAGGGAGGGAGAGTGGGCCAGATGGGGGCCTGGGCCAAGCAGAGAGTGAGGCTGGGAGGGAGAGGGTGGATGTGGTCAAGTAGAGGGAGAATGGGGGTGAGTGGAGGAGGGGCAGTGGGAGGAATGAGGAAGGCGGAGGGTCAGATGGAGGTGAACGAGGGGAAGGGTGATGGAGCAGATTCGAAAGGGGTCTTGGAGCCAAACGTGGCAGGGAGAAGGAGCGCACACACGTATGTGTGTGTGTATATGTGGCAAAGCCTGGGACATCTCTTCTACCTAGATGGGTGTCAGGCAGAGGATGGGGCAGGGGACAGGGGTCAGTGTGAAGCTAAGATCATCTAGGGAAGGTGGTTGGTCTTCGCTCCTCAGTGTGTAGCCCAGATGCACAAGGGGTGGGCTCTGAGCCAGACATGAGAGCTGGCTGCCCCCCAGCACGTGTTGTTTCCGCTATGGCTGTAACAGCTACAGATAAGGGAACCCCCTCTCTACCATTCTTGGGGAACTTTCCAACACCTCGCTGGGAAAAAAACACAGAAACAACAACACATGCCAGTGGGATCATTCTGTGGCACAGCTGGCAGCAGCCCTGTCAACAGGGTGGGGCTGCCAAGGCCAACTGGGATGGAAGGGGGGCTCCCGGATGGCTGGTCCAGACCAGAGCCGGTTCTGGTCTAGAACTGAGCCCCCATGGCCCAAACCTGCCTCCTGCTTTACACAGCCCATGATGCCCAGGTAATCCACCACTGCCCGCCACCTGCAGGCCATTTGGCCAAGGCCCAAGCTTGGCCCAGCTTTCATTCAGGTTCTACATGCACCTAAGACCACATCTGAATGGGGTCCAGAAGAAGCTTTCAACGGCTCTTGTTGCATCTCAAATTCGGACAATCTTCTCCCAGCCTCAGAGACACAAAGCCATTTTCTAGCTCTCAGCCCTGTCTGATGTGGCTCCACCAGGACCAGAGTGGCGCAGGCACAGAGACCCGGGCCTCAATGTGTCCAGCCCTCAGGAGCTGGCCCCGCCTCCACAGAACTGCCTTTTCCACCTGCTCTTCTGAGGTCCCGCCACGCCAGGGCAACCTGCTCAGGACAAGGTCCCACGAGCCATCTTCTGGCAGCCTCCTTGGGGACAGCTGCAACCACGTGCTGCTGCAGCACACAGCATCGCCATGGAGACGGTAGGGGACCCTTCCAGCCACATCCAGTGAGCTCACGTATCTGGACGTGGAAATGTACCCAGCTCCCTCACTCTGCTCTGTCACCTGGAAACACGCCTTCCCGGTGAACAGAAAGGCTTGCTTTTCCAGACGTGCCAGGGATGGAAGAGGTTTCCCAAGCACAGTGACCAGCACAGACAGCCCCCTGAGGGATCTGCTCGTCATTAGAGGGTCCCAGTGGCAGGGCCGGGGCCAGCACAGGGGCTGCGATCAGCTTGAGTGGGTAAGGATGGCTTCCCTGAATTTGGCGCAGACCCACGGCTCCCGGACATCTTGAATGTGCTCAAGGACATGGAACCAGCAAGACCCGAGGGGGCCACAGGTCTGCAGGGCCGAGGATGGACTGCTTTCAGTGTTCACTGGGGAAGCAGATACACTCACACTGAAGGAACCAGCTGTGGCCTCTCCAAACTAGCACAAATCTTCTAATTCCCCGAGCCCAGGGACCAGCAACAAGCCACTGGGAATAATTCTGAGTCCCTGAGAGGGGGCTGTTTTGCATGTTTCTAGACGATGGTATAACTGAGGGGGTGTCCCTGGGTGGTACAGGCAGTCACTGTGCTCAAAAGCTAACCAAAAAGTTGGGAGTTTGAATCCACCCAGAGAAGCTTTGGAAGAAAAGCCTGGTGATCTACTGCCAAAAAATCAGCCGTTGCCAACCCTCCAGAGCACAGCTGTGATCTAACGTGCATGAGGTCGCGTGAGGTGGAGTCAACAGCAGTTGGTTAGGGTCTCTGGGTAGGCCACTAGTAAATGCTCTTGCCTGCTCACCAAAACATTAGAGGTCACGTCCACCCAGAAGTACCTCAGAGGAAAGGCCTGAACATTTACTTCTGAAAAGTCAGTCACTGAAAACCCTGCAGAGCCCAATTCCACTGATGCACATGGGGTCACTGGGAGTTGGGGTCAACCCAAGGCAGCTGGTTATAACTGTGAGGGATGGACCAAGCCAGTTAGCTGCCCGTTGCTGTCTCATACCACCCACAGGTGCTGCCCCTCACTAGCTCACAATTTCCTGGTGAAAAAACTGGGGCATTCAGGGAGGGAAGGTGACTTCAGCCTGTGAAAGGCAGGGAGTCAACTCAGCGGGGCAGATGTGACGACCCGCCTGGGGATGAGTGGCATTAACAAGCGAAGTCAGGGTTCCAAATTGAAGTTAACAAAGTTAACACAGCTTGGCAAGGGCAGCCAGAGAAAAGGTAGGCCAAGGGAGAGGTTGAAAATTGGAATTAAAAAGAAAAAGGTTTCTAAAAACAAGCTGACTGGGGCAGGGGCAGGGGGTACTGTCACAGGAAACCTGACTGTGCTCTTCTGAAAGAGAACAATCATTTCTCCCCACTGCTGTTCAGCGCCACGTGCCCCTCCCCCCTCCCCAAAGCAGAACGCTGAACTGTGCAGGAAAGGCGCTCCTTTCCGCACGAGCATTTAATATTTTCCCAAAGAAATGGAATGCTGTTCCAGAAACTCGGGCTAAGGCGGGTTTGGGGTCTGACTTGCATTCAATGTCACCGTTCTATGCACATCTGTCATCATCGTCCAACTAACTCCAGGAGTGTCTCAGGATGGCGGGGAATTGCTGGGTGAGCCACAAGGCAGCGGCACAAGGTGGACGTCACTGAGAAGGATCTGGAAAGAGTTGGGTGTTCACGGTGCACCGATATGGCAAAGCTCGCTTCAAAGTGGATATTCTAGGAGCTGAAACGTCTATAAATAATAACTCTCACACCCAACACTGAAACGAGGGCAGATGCAAATTCAAATGAAGAGACCTTTAAAAAAAAATCGTTGCACAAAAGGCAGTGAAACCTGTTCTGAGAAGACAACAACATCTGAGGCTCTTGTGGACAGAGTAGAGTACTGAAAACACCCGACGGTTACCGCGTTATCTTTCAAATCCCGTTTCTCACACACAGAAACACAACCAGACTCTCAGAATCCTGTATTAGCTTCTGAACAAGAAGGCACTTAACTTTGCAAAAAAGACAAGGCCTTCAGGGTGCTGGCTGCAGGCTGCATTTCTTGTTTTAGTATAGGTCCTAACGGAAATAAACATCTAAAAACAAGGTGCTCATTTGCGCACTGGGCCCACTGCTGCTGTTGGTTGCCACACAGGTGATTCTGACTCCTGGCGACCCCACATGTGCAGAGTAGAACTGCTCCGTAGCGTGTCAAGGCTGGGACCTTTCAGAAGCAGACCGCCAGGCCTGTCTTCTGAGGCACCTCTGGGTGGGTTCAGACCGTCAACCTTTCAGCTCATAGTCGAACGCTTAACTGCTTGCCCAGTGAGCCTGAGCTCTCATAAGACACACAAAATACACAGGACAGGACCCTTAGCCTCCTGCATGAAGGGACCTCATGCGTGGGGCCAGCAAAACCCTAGTGTCATGCCTGCAGTGTTGTCTGCATACAACGTCCAACATCCTGACTCCCCAAAACCAACAAGCAAAACTGCCTCCGTGCACCAGAAAAACCATGACGAGTCCACCAGGAAAGGCATGTATCAGCCGGCTCCGATCCCACCCTGCTGGAAGAAAACGCGCCCTTCTCAGAGTATCCGAACCGAAGCTCTTTTTTATTGAGAAGCATTTGCTTACAGAAGCGATGGTACAGAATAAATAATGTGGGTGGGTGCGGGAGGTGCCCAGGGATAGCAGCCAGCTCTGCGTGTCTGAGGGGCACATAAGGAACCCCAAGCGGCTGCAAGCGGGGGAGGGGGGCGGGAGGCGGCGCAGCGGGGAGCTTAACTTACAGAGGTGAAGTCTGCAAGCCCCAAGGAGGAGTCTTTAGAAGGCTTAGCCGCAGAGGAGGGAGCAAAGGGGTCTTTGCCACTAAATGGGTCCCCAAACCCCTTTTTACTTTGGAACGGGTCACTGTTGTCAGCCCCAAGTGCCTGGAAGGGGTCAGGGGGCTCAGGAAGGTCAGCTGGGCCGAGGTGGCTTACGGGAGTACTGTGACCTGGAAGGTTTGGAGAAAAAGAGGAGAAAGAAAGAAAGAAAGGGGGAAAAAAAAAAGAGAGAGAGAGAGAGAGAGAGGTTACTCACTGTGGACAAGGCAGGGCTGAGTCACCCATGCTGGTGCTCATGGAAAACTGTTCCCCTCTTTGGGAAGAGCTAGGGGTGGTAGGCAGGACACCCTGGACTACCAGGGAGTTGGCATTCCCTGGCTTTACCCCAGAGGCAATACAGAAAAGCGCTCCCTCACCACCCCCTACCCAGCAGCGAGAACTTGGAGGTGCATTCAAGGAGTCCACATGAAGCCCTGCTTCCAAGCAATGTTTCAGGGGGCAAGACACCCACCATTACACAGAATTACAAAACCTCATGGCTGAGCAAAAAACACACAGTGAGCATCCAGCAGTTAAAAAGACAGGGGAGCAGAGGGGAGTTAGTTTCAGAACTTGGGACAGCATAAGTATGTTAAGCCACCAGGGCCTGAAGGCAGCCCAGCAGACACCCCACTTGACAGCCCTGGAGGTACTTTGACTGCTGCCTGGTCACTCAAGGGGGCAGGGTTTGTGCTTTTCTGGGCCTCTGCCGAGGTCCCTGGTGGTGCAAATTTTTACTCTGTCCTAACCCAAACAGGGTTTGGACACAGGGTCACTATGCATTGAAGCCAACTCATCGGCACTCAACAACTCACCTCAAAGCTGGCCATTTAAACCCACCCAGCATTGCCATGGAACAAAGGGCTGGTGACTTGCTTCAGTAAAGACAGTCCCCTAGAAAACCCCAGGGAGCTCAGTTCTGCCCTGCAATACACAGGTTGGCCATGAATCAGAACTGATATGATAGCAACAGGTGTTTTGTTTTTGTTTTTGGTAGGGGGTGTCCAAGCAGACTTGCCCAGGAGGTGGAACAGGTATTTAGAATTGAAGGGGAGGAGGCCATGGTTGGGGACATGGTCTGAGGGTGGGTGCTATCTTCCATCAAGTCCTTCCTGTAAATCCTGCCAACATCCTGGAACATTCTGCTAGGAATTGAAGGCCTCCACAACCTGCTGGTGTGGCAGGGCTGGCTGCCTCTCCATCCACCCAGTAGGTGCCTGCTAGGGCCTCAGGGTGCGACCTACCATCTGCTTGACTTGTACCGTGTCAGAGCCAAACTAGATGCTACAACACCCAACACAAGCTTCCAATCAGCCTTGAAGAAGCAACTTAGGTTTACACCCACGGTTTCAAAGCTAATGTGTGAAAGAAACCAAGAGCCACACACAACTATCCATGTTGGCTTGGACACCCAGCCACACATCCAAAGGCCCCCAGCCCCAAAATCTACCTGCTTCCCTGTGGCACTTGGACATGGCATGCTGGCCAGTCGCTGGAGCCCAGCTGTAAGATGGCTGCTCCCAAAGGCTTTGTCCCTGCAGACTGACCACCCTTACACATCTGTGGGGGCTACACCAGTAAAATCAGTTGCCGGTGAGTGAACTCCACCTGATGGTGACCCCAGGTGTCTCATAACAGAACCGTGCTCAGTGAAACTTTCAATGGCTGACATTTTTTGGAAGCAGATAACCAGAGCTTTCATCTGAGGCACCTCTGGGGAAAACTTACACTGGCAACCTTTGGTTTGCAGCTGAGCGCATTCATCGGGGGGTCACAAGTCACTCATCACCTTGAGCCCTGGGAGCCTGGCCCAGGCAGGTCTCCTTATCTGTACAGTGGGAACAAGCAGGCTGGGTTGCACAGGAAGCAACACCTGTGAGTGTCCAGCCCAGGCCAGGTATGAGGCTGGCATCCCATGGGCCCACCCAGTGGCAGAAATGAGGGTCTTTCTCCCCAATGGCTGCTGACTCCTCCGAATTAGCACCAAGCAGGCCCTATCACCTAGCCTCAGGTCTTGGCTCTCGTCTCTTCTCCCTCTTACTCAAGTTGCAGTTACTGCCTTCAATCTGCTGGCCCACTCTTATGCCATTGTCCCCCTCCTCCTGTGACCTTTAGCTCTCGTGGAATGCAGGGGTCCGACCGAAGGTGGAGCCTCCCTGGTATGTCCCGCTGGCCTGGCAGCCTACCTGCTCCATGGCACATCCCACATAGGCCTCTCCCATCGGTGCCCAGGCTACCCAGACTGCTGGTGCACTGAGAAAGGAGGAGAGGATCTACTGGGGCCATCGCTGTCCTCTCCCCACCCTTCAGCCAGGACTCAGAGTGCCAAGGGGAGGAGCATGGGGGATCTAGGGCACACAGGTCGGGGAGGTCAGTGTGCTCAGCCTGTGTACCCTCACCGGCCTTCTCATAGCCCTTGAGTTCCTAGCTCTATGCTGCCCCCACCCTGGGGCAAGCGGCCCCTAACCGCCATCCTCTGTGACCTGGTACCCAGCAGACCTCATTAACATAACCCTCACCCATCACCCTGTTTGGACTCTCCAGAGGCCTCCCAGGGTCCTGGTCCACCCTTCCCAGCCCTGCTGTTCCCTGACCTGGAATGCTCCCCCCATCCGCTTGGCCTGCTCAGCCCGGACTTGCCAGCTTGTGTAGGTCATCTTGCCCCACTTCTTACTGAGACCCCGCACCCACTCCATACATCATTTCCTCTGGACTCTTACAAGACTGGCAGCATCCTGGGGTAAGGGCCTGTCTGCCCCAGCTATACCACTAGGGCCCAGAGTAGTGCTGACACTTAAAAGAACTACGGACAGTCCCCGCACACCACCGTCCCTCACCCTCCTCTCTGACATTCCACGGCCCCTCCCTCTCCAAGAGTACCCACGTCTGCCAGAGATACATCCAACTCAAATGCTGTCACCTTCTTGGGGAGCCTTTCATGACCTCACCCTAGACACTGTCCCTGAATTCAGCTCTATGTGGGGGGCCTGCTATAAGTGGGGGGGGTCAGTGAGGGGGAGGCACAGGCTATGATCCCATGACCCCACCCTGCACCCACTGAGCCATCCGCATCCCAGCATCCAGAACTACAAGGGTGACAAAGGACCTGCCTGTGAGGACCAGAAGTTACAACAGGGTCAGTGGCCACCTCTGTGTATACATAAAGCTTTATCAGCACCTCATGGGTCACCGACAGCCATTCTCATGCTACCACGGGGAAGCTGAGGGGCTGGGACAGAGAATTGCAGCTCACAGAACTGAAAGCATCCACTCTGGCCCTCTACTGAAAATGTCTGCCAGCCACTGGGTTAGGCCTCCGGTGCAATACCTGTGGCCCTGCTGAGAGGCTAAGGAACCTACCAAGAAGGATTGGGAGAGAATGCAGCTCCCTACAGACCCCACAGAAGACGGGACCTTGACCACAGCCTTCAGCTCTGACCTTGGGCCCCAATTCCCTGAAATGGCTGCTATGCCTTCATGTACCTGCCCTTCCTCCCTATAGACCTTGCCTCGTGGAACACTGTGACACAACAACACGGACAGGAGGCTCTTACTAAGAGCCCAGAGTTGCAGACCCATAATGCACTTCCCAAACTGAGAAGGCTTGCCATGGATGGGCAGGTGGGGACAGTCTCCTGATACATGTGCTGAGGGCTGCACAGGTTCGGGTCCTATGCACAGAGAATGACCCTGACCAGCACCCACTCCCTACCTGGCATCCTGCCCACACACGACAATGCCTAGGCCACCCCATCTCTGCATCTGGTCCCCCTCCCACCCCACTACCTCCCAGAAGGGGCTCATTGCCTCTCTCAGGCCTCGGTCTACCTCTGGGCACTGGCCTTATACTGGTCAGCTTCCCCACACGGACTAATGGCTCCCTAGAGTGTGTCCAGCACAGCTGCCTGGCATTCACCAGCGTCAGTGTTGCCTCATGGACCATGGGCTGGGGTCCTTGGGGGACACAACTTTGGGGAGCAAGAAAGGGCTCAGGCACCCTTGTTGGCAGGAAGGTGCAGTATGGGCCCTGGGTGGTGCAAAGGTTAAGAGCTTGGCAGCTAACTGAAAGGTTGGCGGTTCAAATCCACCCAGCCGCTGCCCAGAAGGCCTAGTAATCTGTAAAGATTACTGTCAAGAAAACACCATGGGGGCGGTTCTACCCCACAACACGTGGGGTCACCGTGAGTCTGAGTTCACTCCAGGGCAACTAACAACCCTGGACTGGATCCTTCTCCAGTAGAACATGACATTGGCCATGTGGCCACAGCTAGTGGAGGCTGAGGAGTGGCCTGGCCAAGCTGAAGGCCTGGGGACAGGAGTGGAGGCTGGTGCAGCCTTTTGCACTGCAGCGACCCCCGAGGTGGGGGGCTGAGGAGGTGTTTGCGGGGTCTGGTTAGAGGGCAGACAGACAAACATAAGATGAAAACAACAAACCCACTGCCATTCTGACTCATGGCGACCCCACGTGCTCCAAAGTCAAACTGTGCACTGGAGAGTTTTCTTGGCTGTAAACTTTACGGAAGCCGACTGCCAGGCCCCTCCTCTGTCACCTCTGGGTGGGTTTGAACCACCAACTTTTCAGTTAGTAACTGAGTGTAAACCACTTATCTGTGCCACCCAGGCAAAGGGAGGCCAACCCAAACAGGCCCCACCTCAGCCCCGGGCCCCTCAGCCAGCACAGGGCACAGCTGTTCCAATCAATCTTGTCCCCCAGAACTGCTGCTTCCTTCTTCAAAGGAAGAAGCCCGCCCGCCCCCGGGCTGCTGCTGCTGTTAGTTGCCATCCAATTGATTCTGACTCATGGTGACCCCATACACAGTAGAGCAGAGCTGCTCTGTAGGGTTTCCAAAGCTGTGCCCTTTTAGAAGCAGGTGACCAGGCCTCTCTCCCAAAGTGCTCATGGATGGGTTTGAACTGCCAACCTTCCAGCTAGTAGCCAAGCGCTGAACCATGTGTGCCACACACGGACCCCTTGCCCTGCGTAGGGGATTTGTAGTTTTCGTTGTTTTGAGGGGTGGGGAGCCAAGTGCTTTCTCAGTGTGATGGATGGAGAGAGCCGTTCACACTGCTCCGTGTTTTGCCAAAACCACCGTTGTTTAAAAATCCTGACTGTGTTCCTGCGAACCTGTGCTTGTTTTCAGAGAAAAAAAAACGGTCTCTCGGTAGGTAGTCTGCTTGTGAGTGTTGGGGGTGGGCTCCTCAGCCGGCTCTGGGCCGCGCATACCATCAAGGTTTTCTGCAGAAAGCAGGGTCGTGGCTGCAATGCTGCCACCGTGGGTACTGATTCCCCACCCTGCACACCCATTTATTTTCAGCGGCCGGGCTTCTACACACCCTCGGCCGAGTTCCTGCTTTTATGTAACCACTTCTGCTAACTCTGGACTTGCTTTTCCGATTTTCTAAGGAGCAGTAGGTCACAAAGGAGCTCTGCCTGTGTGCATGCCCCTGAGCAGAGCTGCCACCGATCCCAGGACCAGGTGGTCACCGCTCGTTACCCTCAAGCCGATTTTGACTCCCTGCGACCCTGTGTGTGCAGAGCAGAACTGCTCCACAGGGTTTTCAACGGCTTAAAAAAAAATCAGAAACCAAGTTCCAGGCTTTCTTCTGAGTACCTCTCTCTGGGCGAGTGCCAACCTTTCAGCCAGCAGCCTAGTACTTAACCAACTCATGGCACTCGGAGCCTCCTACAGCCAGGGGTTGATGATTTTTTTTTGCAACTCCAGGCACCAGGAGGACAGAGAGGTTTTTAGGAGGGTGCATTTTGGAGGATGGAACAAAGAGCATTAAAAAACAAAAACAAAAACGAACAAAAATCTCTATATAAACAAACCAAGATGATGCTGGGCTTACGGCTTAGTAGCCTAATTCCTAGATGTCGGGAGTGTGAACAGCCTGACCCGCGACGAAATAGAGAGGAACGAAATGAAGACCCCACCCAGGGCTCTGGAGCTGACGCTGGCAACTTGCTCCCCGCAATCATTCTGGAGGGTGCACTGGGGGGGGCTCATTGGCAGGGGGACAGGAATTCAAGATTGAAGAAAAGGCTTTAAATGGGTCTTATTCTGAAACCACAGCAGTTTCGACAGTTACCCAAGCGGTGCACCGAAACCACACCCAGGGCCGACTTTAGCAAAAACAATATGAACCCGATGGTTCACCACAGCTCCGTGCTACGAGAAATACGTGGGGCGGCCCCACCCTGGAGGCTTGTCTTTAAAGTGCCTGGTTGACTTTTGGAAGCCCTACAGGTCCTTGCTGCACGGGCCTGGGGGTCGTGGCAGGGACTGGGACGTCCCTCCTAAACCATTTGTTTGACAGTAAACTAGAAATCCTGCCTTTTCCATCATGCTCTTCAGGAAACCCTCTGCCTGGAAGTCCCCCAACAGCGGCCACTTCGTCAGGGGAAACAATGGAA
Source organism: Orycteropus afer afer (assembly GCF_000298275.1). NCBI lineage: Eukaryota > Metazoa > Chordata > Mammalia > Tubulidentata > Orycteropodidae > Orycteropus > Orycteropus afer. Next base: position 440,713 of record NW_006921723.1, read on the forward strand.
TAAAATACAGAAGCACACGCCCGCCCTAGCGTTCAGAAAATTCAGACAAATACAAAAACTCTGGGACAAAGTAGATTATCTCATTTTAAAATCTTTACTTTGGTGGAGAGAAAGAGGTTCTGAGCGGTTTATGGTGTCAATAAACAAACAAAAATATCAAAATACGCAAGTATGTGGTGTGTATGCATTTCTTGGGTGTGCATGCATGTGTGTGTCATGCCTGCAGGCATGTCCATGTACTATTGCATGTGCATGCTTCTGTGATGTGTGCATGTGTGTCTATGTGGTATGAGCGTGTACATGTGTCTGTGTTGTGCATGTCTGTGTGGTATGCATATGTATATACATCTGTGAGTGCGTGCTGCGTGCATGCAAGTCTGTGGAGTGTGTGTGTATGCTCGCCCACGCCTGTGTGGGTGTTCATTCCAACCTTACACCTGCTGGGCTCTAAATAGAGACTCTCTGCTGCAGTTGGAACACAGTTCCATAGACAACAGATAAACACAAAAACAAAAACAAACACTCCAACCCAAAACACAAAAAACAAAGGGCACATCCCTTTGTGGTGGGGGTAGCTGCTCTGCCTCAGCCACCTGCCCACACAGGACGCTCACACAGGGTCAGGCTCCCAGGAGTGACATGGAATTAGGGCGCAGGGCCTGCACATCTATGTCTCCTCAGCCTCGACTTGGCCCCTCTCCTCTAGCAGGAAAGCTGAGTGAGAGACAATGCCGGCACAAGCACTGGAGACATCACCCCTGCGGGACTCTGCCCCTCCCATCTGGGCCTCACCCACCAGCTCCGTCCATCCATCCGTGGTCTACAGGGAAGGCTTGTTTTTGTAGGCATGAGGCCAACTTGGCTCAAGCCAGGCTGAAGGGTCCCTGAAGGAGGGTGGGTCCCTGCAGCAGACCCCCCATGGCCGATGTGAGGAGATGGCGATCAAAGCAGTGCCAGGCAGCGTGGCCTGCAGATAACATCTGAGGTTCCCGAGATTGTGGTGTTGAGATTTTCCACTGAAAATATTTACCACATTTTCAGAAAACGACTTAATGCCTGAAAGGGAACAGGATGGGGTTGGGCTCCAAGCGGCTGAGAAAACCTGAACAAATATTTATTATCAGCGCTGCCGGCCAGGCGCCCCACAAGGGCGTGGTCTGGGGCATCTGAGGGTCGTGGGGACTACACTGACTGCACAGGTCCCATGGGTGTGGGGTGACCCCACCGTGGAAAGCAAGAGAAGGAAGTGGGGGTGGGGAGTAGCGACGTTCCCCAGTCCTCCAAAGACCAGTCTCACCCAGAGTGAGAACCCAGCCATTTTCAAGGTTCCCATCAAAAGCTCCTACAAAGTTTAGGTGACCCTCAGCGGGGGCTATGTTAGTTCTGCTGCAAAAAGTGGGGAGGGCACGTCTTCACAGAGGATTTACAATTCCCCAGTCAGTCTTCACAGGACAGCCAGCCTGTGACCACCTCACCTTCGGAGAAATCCCCCTCCTTATCTGGCTGCTCCTTCCACACATTCTGCTGTGCAGCTGCTTGCCCCTGCCTCGGGGGCCTCCCTCCTCTGAGAAGCTGGGGTGCCCGCCCACCTGCCCAGAGTAGTGGAAGATGCTATCACACGCATGACAGGCAGGGGAGCCCTGTGTCTGTACCTGCATGTGCACCCCCCCCACCTTTCCCCATTGCCAGAGGGGGGCTCAGGCACGTGCCCACACTAACACAGTCGCAGGTCATGTTGTGCAACAACGAGGTCTAGGAGTCCTGTGCACTGATGGGGGTGAGGCAGGGAAGGGGGCGGAGAGCCTGGCAGGGAGACCGTGGCAGGGTAGGCGGGACTCACTCTTTTGTTCTGGGCCTGATCTCCATCCCCTGCCTGTTCGTCTCCGCCTTCGACAAGGGCCACGTTCACCCTGTGGGGAATGCAGGGACTCCCATCCTGAGTGCAGCCTGAGCCCCTGCACAGGCAGACATCCCCACCCTCAACCCCACCCTCAACCCCACCAGGGGCAGGTCGGCAGCTCCCCACCTGCTCAGACAGGTCCAGGCTCCCTGGGTCTGTGTCCCTCCCCACGGGACCCTGGAACCCCAAATGGCTGAGCCCACCTCGGCCCCAGTGACAGCTGTCACATGATGCCCACTCAGCCCCCTTTTGGGTACAGGCAGATGGGCGTGCATGGAGCCAGGCTAACAGGGCTTTTTTCCAAACCCAACCAGCTTTGCAGAACGGAGATGGCTCTGTGGAGCAACACCTCTGCAGGCACTCTGCGTGTGACAGCCAAGAAGAAAGAGGCTTCCTCCCGTGGAAGCAAGCAAGGCTCCTCCTGGCCTGGGGTAGCCCTGTACCAGTACAGGCTCCCCACGTGCCAGCAGCTGAGGTTTACTTCATACCAGCAGGGCCGGGGGGTGGGAAGAGTGCTCCATCCCCAAGTACAGGTCCAGTACCTCTGGACACCTCTCTCTCCTTACTGGCCACAGGGCCTGGAATCCCCAGGCCTCTCCTACAGACCATGAGCTGGCTGTTCCAGGAGAAAACTTTTGCCGTAGCCAGCAGAATCTCTCTGAGATCACCGTGGGAACGGAATTGGAGTAGCTAGCTACACGGCCGAGGTGCTAACCGCATGGTGGAGCTGGGGATGCCATGTAGCAGTGGGTTCTGTGCCATAAACAGGGACGTGCAGAAGGAGGGGCTGGCCGCCAGGCTCCGCCATCCATGCTAATGCAGGCAGAGGACAGAACACTCTTGTGAGCTAGCGTGTGCTAAAAGCTCGGCGTTGGTGGGGAAGCCACATCACTGGCGCAGCCGGTGGCCTCAGCAGTGGTAACAGAAAATGGGCGAAAGGACACAGAAGCCACCACTGGCAGCTGCCGAGTGGATTCTTGACTTGGCCTGGGAGGGGACCTGAGTTCCAGGGAGAAAGGGTGTTGTATTGCTTTTAAGAATGGTTTGAGGCCAATGGTCTGCAGGTTCTGCTGTGTTTTACCGTCCCCTGGCTGTGACTGTGACAAAACCGGGAAGGGGACAGAAGGACTCTAAGATCTGCGGGCGGCTCCATTTGGAGGTGAAAAGGTCATTAGGAGTAATACAGGGATCATTAAATTGGGGAGAGGTTAAAGGTGACGGGCTGGTTAGCGGTGAAGGTGCTGGAGCTGATGCCACTGGGGTGCTGCGGAAACCACGACGTGGGGCCAAGCGCAGGAAGTGGCGAGGGTGGGGCCGCCTGCAGGACCCCATGGGCTCCTGCTCTGCTCTGCTCACCCCAATCACTGACACCCACACAGCCGTTTCCTGAGCTTGAAAAAAAATCTGTTTCTCTCTTTGCAAATCAACAACTTTTACCTAGAAACTACTCCGCGGTGAGTGCTGACTGATTCCAATCTGTCGTCCGTTACAGAAAACACACCGCTGTTTACCTGGGGGAGGTACGCACACACGAGCTCTAACCGGCAGGTTTCAGGGCTGCCTGAGATTCCATCTCCACCGGCCCCTCACGCTCACCTGCTTGTTACTCAGCACCTTAAAAACCAAACCAGCTGCCATCGAGTTGCCCCAACTCCTGGCGACCCCAGGGGTGTCAGAGTACAACTATGCCCCATAGGGCTTCTGATGGCTGAAGTGTCGGAAGCAATCACCAGGCCTTTCTTCCGAGACACCTTTGGCTGCACTCAAACCTCCAGCCTTTCAATGAGCAGTGACATGTGTTCTCCATTTGCACTCCCCAGGGACTCCCCCTTAGAGATAACACCTTCTAGAAAAGCTCTTCGAGGACAGGGAACACCTAATGACAACCAGTCTCTGCCTGAATCTCAGGTAATGGTTCACAAGAGCACCAGGAACGCGGATCCTGACTCAGGTCAGACAAACGGAGTATAAACCACATGCCTGTATAGTTCTAGCAGGGAGCTGAGGGGACTTCAGGGTGGGGGTGCTCTCTGCATGACTGTGGCAGTGGTTTCACATGTATGCGAAACATGTATCCAGTCACACCCTTTAAGCATGAGCAGTTGATTTTAAGTCGGTTAGACCTTCAAGGTCAAAAGCCAAAACCACTGTCACTGTGGAACATTGCACCCTCTATCACACAGGCAAGAATCCCAACTACCACACGTGTGACTCACACCCAGCCTGCCTGGGTCTGGATCCAACGACCACTAAGCTCTCCAGTCAGACAGGACCTGGGCTGGTTCTGAGGTTCACCTCCCTGCACGCCAAGATCTTTCCAGAGACCAGGTCTCTCCTCCCACAGGGTACATACAGCACTGCCTCCGCCAGCCTCACCTTTCCCTGCTGTTACAGACTGAATTGTGCCTCCCACCCCATAAGCACTGTAAATCCTAACCCCATACCCGCAGATGGGATCTCACTTGGGAATAGGTTTTTGTTTGCTGTGTTAATGAGCTCGCATCAGTGTAGGGTATGTCTTACTTCTAAGATATAAAAGAACAGCTTAGGCACAGGAACAAACATAAAGGGGAAAAGAGAGAGGAGGACCACAAGCTACAGAAGCTGAGACAGGGATCTTCCCCGGAGCTGATGGGGAGGATGCCTTTCTCTAGGGCCGGTACCCTGAATTTGGACTTGTAGCCTCCTGCTCAGTGAGAAAATAAATTTCTGTTTGTTACAGCCTCCCACTTGTGGTATTTCTATTACAGCAGTACTAGAGAACTAAGACACCCAGGAAATACACTGTGGACCAGGAGCCTGTGCCAGGTGTGGCCCCTCCCAGCATGTCTCCTGGTGGGCATTAAAGGGGTGATCACTGTGTGAGGTACAGGACACACACAGCCCCCACGATGCCACAGGAGGGACTTGCTCTCAGCCAGGTGAAGTTGCTGGCCCACAGTGCCACAGGGGCAGCAGAGGGGCCCAAGCCTGGCCTGGGACCTTGCTCCATAGTTCAGAGACCACACTGGTCAGGGAGTCACCTGGATCAAGACCGGAGTGAGGGAGGTAGCATCTGATCCATGTGTCCTGGCCATACAGGTCATGTCAATTCCAAGCTCAGGACCTAGCAAGGCCCTGGTAACCACTAGGTCCCCATGGCAGGCCAGCCTGGGTGGGAACACAGCAGCATCAGACAGGTCCATGCATGGGGCTGTGAGGTCCCTCATCCCGACCCCACAGAGGCAGGGATGACACTGCTTAAAAAGTTTAGAAGGAAAATCATCACCATCAAACGAACTGATCTGCCTGCCAGCTTCTCTCCAAGAATCATGACCACCCACAGGGCTGGGGGGGCGCCCCCCCAGGCAGCAGGGCACCCCTCTCCCACCATTCACCCATGCTGGAACTGACACCCCCAACAAAGACCCATGAGTGACTGAGTTGGTACAATTTACAACCCTGCCAGCTATGTAGGTGGGGAGGGGCTGGCAGTGAGAAAAGAGGGCACAGCCCTCACACTGTGTTTTCTTACTACCGTCAATTTGTTGTGCTGGTGGCTTGCATGTTGCTATGATGCTGGAAGCTATGCTACTGGTATGTCAAATACCAGCAAGGTCAGCCATGATGGGCAGCTTTCAGAGCAGCTTCCAGACTGAGAGAGACAAGAAAGAAAGGCCTGGCAATTGACTTTCAAAAATTAGCCACTGAAAACCCTATGGATCACAGGACACTGTCTGAGCCTTTCTGACTTGCTTACTTAGGTCATGCCATCAGGAGGGACCAATTGCTAAATGAGGACATCATGTCTGATAATGCAGAACCTCCATGAGAAAGAATGACAGTGGCCACAACACGGACTAAAACACACCAATGATCGTGAAGGTGGTACACAGTTGGGCACGGTTTCGTCCTGTCATAAATAAGGTTGCCATGAATAGGAGCCCATTCTATGGCAACTAACAACGTTTTCTGAAAAAAATTCACGCATCCTACTGGCTGCCTCCCCTTGCTGGCTGGCTCCCGTCTCTGAGAGCAAAGAAGCCAGCAGGAGTGCCCCGTTTTCACAATGTGCATTCTGAGCAGGGCTTCTTCCCACCAGAAAACAATCGAGAGCCCCTGGGTCTCAGGTGTGCACAGGCAGGTAAACGCCTTCCTCACAGACCCCCTGGAAGCCAAAGCTCCGCCAGACGCTGTTCACCAAAACGCCAGCCACTCGCCTAAGCAGGGTGAGGACAGCAGCAACGCACCAAGGCTGTTAGTGGTTATGTGAAATTGGCAGCCACGCTGTGAAGGCGTGCAGACACAGCACCCCCATCCCCGCAGTATGCACCTACCGCCCAACAGTGAGTACACTGCAGTGCTTTTCTGTCCAACCATTTCTTCTGGAAAAAGGAGACCAAAGGAGACACTTAAACCTGGCACAGGGACAGGCCACCACCACTGCCCAGAGGAAAAGCCCTGCAGAAGCAAGAACGCCTCCCAAGTACTTTCCGGCCTCTCAGCCTGTCCTTGGGATACTGTAGATGGGGAAGGCCTGGGCAAGGGATGGGCCTCTCCCCTGCCAACCCTTCCCATCTCATAGGTCCCTGATGAGACCACAGCTGTTCAAGGGCTTCCTGAGTGTTGGTGGGTGTCAATACGGTATGTCTGCACGGGGGCCCCGACCACCCACTGGCCAAGTCAAAGTCAAGGGAGGCGTGAGTAGGTATCTGTGGAGATGGAACAGCCCCTACACAGCCTGGGATCCCTAGGTGTGGCCTGAACCTCCTACAAAAGGAGAAGGCTCCCTGAGATGCCTGTGCACTGAGGCTGGTACAAAATGGGCACTGAAGCCTCTACTGCCAAACACTTCACTATAAATAAGCTTTCTAACACAGGGGTGGGTGGGCCTGCAGGGAAAGACAGGGGCAGGGAAGAATACGGGTTAGGAGGTAGGAAAGAGTGCATCTCCATGACAGGGACGGAGATGAAGCACCGTCCTGTGAGTGGCTGGCTCCTCCTCAAAGCCTGCACTGATGTGTGTGCAAGCATGCCCAAGCACGTGCCTGTGAGTGTGGGCACGTGAGGGGATCTGTGCATGGGATGCATGTGTGTATGCATGTGCAAGTGTGACCTACTATGCATTCGTGTGTATGTATGTGTGTGCCAGCATTATGTACACAAACGTGTGCACATGTGTGCAGCACATGAGCGCAGCACATGAGCATGTGTCTCTGTGCAGTTTGAATACATGCATGCGTAATGGTGTGAACATGTACATGTCCAAGTGCACTGCATGTGTGAATTTATACAGGTATGCACATGTATGCATGTGTATGTAAGTGAGGATGAGCATATGTGCATGAGTAGAAACTTGTACAGCCCTCCCACCTCTCAGACAGTGTGGAAAGCCTGAGGCCAGTCCATCAAGAGGCTGGTAGGGGCCTCAGGAGCCCCGCTTCTGTAGGAAGTGCCACGCCTTTCCCAAGTGGAGGGAGTCCTCTGCTGTTGCTTCTCCTCCGTTTTAAGGTAAACACCTTTGATGTGTGGCTGACAGCATTCAACGCCTTACTCATCTGTTTCTGCTCACAGCAAGTCAGTGTTATAAACACGTGAGGGTGTGGGCCTACTTTCTCCTGAGTCCTGTGCAAGAAGGTACCTGGCATTGTGGGTGGGGCCTTGTCCTCCTGAGGAGGCCCAATGGCTCATCCCAGTGATGGGAGAGGGGTCTCTGTTGATGTGTGGCCCACATTAGAGATGACAAGCAGGACTTGGGTCAATCACTAGTCAGCTAAGTGGAAACAGAACCTCCTGGAAGGGCTCTGAGTGCCACAACAACTCTGAGGCAAGCCACATGGGAGTGGTGGCTCCCCTGCTGGCTGTCACAATCTAGGGGCGGTTCAGATGAGACCCAGCTTAAAAAAAAAAAAAAAAAAGGATAGAAGGGATGCCCCAGGCCGTGTCCTGATAAAATGGACAAGGGGGGTGGACAGCATGGCTGGGGACCCATGTGACCCTCTGCCCTGTGGAGCCAGTTTCCTGCATTAGCACCTGGCACACTCAACTGCCAGCCTGTTATTGCCACCTAGGAGATTTCCATCTAGAACCCATACCTGGGTTAAGTTCTCAGACCCTCTGGAGTCAGAGTGGAGAGGTGGGGTCTGCAGCAGGGACCTGCCATTTTGAGTCTACTGAGAGGCTGGAGGGGCAGAGCCCAGAGCCAACCATTTCTTCCCCTTCCACAGCTCTGTCCCACGTGGTCAGAGCATAGGAGTACCCTACTCTTCCTTGCATCCTGACCCTAGGCCCCCCTGTTGCCTCAGGAAGGATTGACTAGGAGAAAGGTGAGGGCCCCAGGTGGCCAGGACTACAGGGGCTCCCTGGAGGTGTCAAGACACCACAGGTGCCCAGGGAAGTGGGGGTGATGCTTGGCCCTCACTGGAGTGCTCCCAGCTCTGAGACACCCTGCAGCCCCACACAGAACCGATGCTGTGTTCCCCTTGAGCCCATAGCCGAAACCCCAGGCTGGGCGAGGTGGGTGCAGGACGCTGAGCATGGATGTGGGCCCGGGTGGTGAGTGGGCCCTTCTCGCTGTGCATAGTTTGCAGTCCAGCACGTCCACTCTAGCTCTGGGAGGGTTGGTAGGGGCTCTCGTGCCCCGGTCTGGCAGCGGCAGCGGGCAGGGGGCACGCGTACTGACCGCTGGGTGGGTGGGGCCGAGGAGGAGCGGGCTTCTTCGGAGGCAGAGCGGGAGTGTCCTGTTTACTTTTAAAGGGGTCCTCTGAGAATCCTGCTCCTCCAAAGGAGGAAGCAAACGGGTCAGAAGGTGGGGGCTGAAAGAGAGGACACGAGAGAGGCACGATCAGCCATGAAGAGGGAGGCACCGTGCCCGCCCACACATGCACACACGCACGGGAGCGCAGATGTGGCTCATACAGCCCTTTCTTCTCCTGCCCTCCATAGCCAGGTGCAAATACATAGCCGTACATGATACCCAATGCCACATCCCAGGTGCTCTGATGCCAAGCCTTCATGTAGGACCCGAGTCTCCCAACCTTGCCTCTTGCTTATGCTTTAGAGAAGTAGCTCCAGGAAACATTCTCAGACCCCCACCCACCCCAACTCTCCTGGCTGAGCACTGGGCTATGCAAAAGCATCTGGACCCTATGCACCCTCCAAGCTGGCACGGGTGTCACTGCACCCCAGCAACTCAGGTTAGCCTCACCTTGCACAGCCACCTTAGAGGGGGTCTTGCTACCTCCTCCAACATACCCATCCTCTCAACCCAGCTTCAACTATATAGATAATAAAACAAATGACCTGGGACCTCCAGGGCAGCCTCCAAGCACTGTGCAGGGCATGGGGCCTCCATCAACCAATCTTTGCTGCTCCCGCCAGGCTCAGCTGCCATCTCTATGCTTCTGTACACCTGGACTCTCTTGTTCGCGAGCTCAGTCACATCTCCCTGGAGAACCTCCTGATGCTTCTCCCTGCACTCCCACCCCACCCCACCCCACCCTCGAGCTGCAGCCCTGGGAGGGATCCTATGTCAGCATCTCCGTTCTACCCACAGGGAAACCAAGGCACAGAGAGGTGGCGCATCAATGGAGAAGCCAGCTGGGCTCCAGTACTATCCTTGTCTGGCACGACCCCCCATCCCCGCCACCACCACCAAGGGTGAATCTGGCCACAGGACATACAGGGCATGGACGTGGGCAAAGGACAGAGAAGGCCCAAGGGGTCAGGAGCAGAAGCGGCCTCAAGGAAGATGGGGACCACACCCCAGACACCTTCTAGGCAGGCTGAGCACCGAGACCACCTACAGTGGAGGATACAGCGAGGGGCAGTGAGCCTGGTAGGTCCAGGTGAATAAGAAGGGGCTGCACCGGATGCCACCCTGGCCCCGGCTGCCTCTCCGCCTTTCCCCAACCCTCCCTGTCCCACCTTCCTGCCCCTCAGGCTAGGTGGACAGTCATCCTTCAGTGAGTCTCTTAAAACACTGGCTTGGTTTCCATAATGCCTGCCTGGTCAGAAGTGACTTGCTACCTGCATGATGCTCAGTGCCTCAGTTTCCCCCCTTGTAAAGTGACAATGACACCGGGACACATCTTGCAGGGCTAAATACATCCATACACAAAACACTGGCCCTGGCAAGACTAGCACGGCTAGCATCAAGACTGTCAGGAGCTGGGTACGCACACGGGGCCACACCTGTGCAGGTACCCAAGAGCCAAGAAGCACCAGGCCCAGCACTGATGCTGTGCCCACTGCCCCTGGGGTCCTTGCAGCAGTTCTGAGAGTAGGAACCTGGGGGTTTCATTTTGAAATGACTGACTTCGGGTTCTGTTTGGAAAAGGATGGGGAGGGGGATGGCAGGGCACTTCTGCCATTTCCAGAACATTCACCCCCGAACAGGGTGAGGTTCCCTGTGATTGTAGCCATGGCCCTGAGACGTAGTGGCCTTGTGATCCTGCCCAGCACCCGCTCCTGCCCCTGGGTGCTCGGGAAAGCCTGGCTTGGGAGGAAGAAGCATAAGGCAGAGGAAGGACTGGAGCTCCCTGGACACCACCCCCCCAGTGCCCCGAGGCCTGTGTGCATCCCCAGCCCCTCTGGACCCTGGGGCAGCCCTTCACCGGGCAGTACAGCTGCAGGGCAGGTCTGCCCCATACCACTGAGCACCAGGATCAATCACATCAGGATCTGGATACCTGCAGGCTCCGGTTTTGGGTCAGCTAACATCACTCAGCTCAGACCCCAGAAATAAAAGGGGAGAGTTGTCAGCATACTGAGCTTCCAAGTGCTGGAGTCCTGGGCAGATGGGCTGGTTCTATCCCACCCATACGTCTCTGTGACACCCAAGCCTATTGGCTGCCAGGGGTGGGGGGTGTCTCCCCAAACGTGCCTGGCTCCCTGCTGTGGGACGTGGATCAATCACTGTTCTTACCACGAAGCCCACGTCAGTTCCCAATCCCGAGTTTTACTACTTCAAATTTCCCAAGAAGTTTCCTTTGGGACTTAATTCTCCTACTTGGGCTTCAGCTTAAAGGAAAGTTACTATTTTTAGAGAAGTTTCAGTAAAACCGTTAGTGATCTCTGGGTTGGGCAGGAATGAAGCTGGCTTCAAGAGGACAGAATGGAAATTGACTATGAGTAGTCAACAGAGACAAATATTGGAGCTTACATTTTAAAGAGCTGGTTTAAAGCCAAGTACTCGGAAGTGTTTTTCCAAACAGCCCTAAATATGAAAGTGTAGCTTTAAAAAAAGATTGAAAAAGTCATTAAAAATGGGCATATGCCAACCATGCCAAGTTCTTGACGCTTTTTCTGGGGGCAGTGGTACTGGTGACATAATTTACATTGTTTTTATTTTCAAATGCTCCCTGGAATATTATTTTGAGGGATTTTTTTTATTTTTTATTTTGGGGGGGTAATTGTAAAAACAAAGATAACACATTATTTGCCGACTTAACAGTTTTTACGTGTGTAACTCGGTGACAATGACTACGCTCATCACACTGCACAAGCATTCTCATTATCCTGTCCCAACTAGCCCACCAGCCTGGAGAGAAGCTCAGTGCCCCTCAAGCAATGACTGCCCCCTCGCACCCCTAGCGACCACTAATAAACACCAGCTCCTGTGCATTCGCTACTCTAGATATTTCATTCAGTGGCGTCACGCAGTATCTGTCCTTCTGTGACTGATTTTACTCAGCATGACATTTTCACAGTTCGTCCATGCTGTGCAAGTGTCAGGACTTCCTTCCTCCTGTCTATGGCTGGGTACTGCTCCATGTGTGCACGGACCACAGTTGTGTTTATCTGTATATCACCTGTAGATGGACACTGGGGAATGTTTTTTATTTTTTGTGTGGTAAAAATATATACAACTAAACATATGCCAATTCAACAACTCCTATATGTAATTTGGTGAGCTTTAAAGCAAGCTAATGCACTCTAACTTAGACACTATGTAGAAAAATTTTAGTAAGAAGGGGGGACCCCTAACTGAGGGTGTAGGTGTAAAAACCTTCCCAGAGGACCCACTCCGTGCCAGCAGAGAGTACAAGAGCAAGGACAGGCCCTCGGCATTGCCGCCCTGCCCCCACTTCCCCGCCTACTCAGATGGGGGAGATCTGGTAAGTTAAAAAAACAACCACCAAAAAAAGCCACCTTCTTGCCACCTTACTTTCGCTTCCTTCGGCATTTTATTTATACCCATGATGTTGTTCTTGAAAAACAGAGATAACCCACAGGCAAAAATAAGGCGCTATGCGGGAAGACCACTACCGAGCATGTGAGCACTGTGAGCTTGGGGCCAACGGAACCAAGGACACAATACAGTTCAGGCACACGTGTTCCCCGGTGCTGTCCAGCACAGGCCTGGCCTAGCACTGTGGATAAGAAGTGGGATGATGACCAGGGAAGGGGCCAGGGCAGGACACACAGCGGAGCTAGGCTCTGTATCATCTCCCCGGGTGGTCAGTAGCTATGGGGAACAACCAGGTCTGGAGGGCCTAGAAGGGTCTGGAAGGGTCGTTCCCATGGTACAGGGCCAAGAGACCCCCGGGCTGGCCACCTGCATGGCCATCCCCCAGAGACACCCACACTATTCAAGCCCCTCTAGAAACAGGGGTCCTCACTCAGCTGCCAACTTTGTCTGGCTCTGCCAAGTGGGCCCTTGCTCCCTCATGCAGACAGTCAGGGGGAGAGGAGGTATCCAGAGTGTCCTCACCCCACATTCTCTTGCTCAGGAGAGGCCTGTGACAGCCAGGGACACTCCTGAACCCCTTCCTAAGGGACAGCTGCCACCTTGTGGCAGGAGCCTGAGGTGTACACCAGCTCCAGTAAGTTTTCTGATTTCATGAGGCGGTTTCCACCCTCAGCTGTGGGGCTCCTGAGAGGACAGAGCTGGGGCAGGTTGACAGGTGGCACTTCATGGGATGTCCACTCAAGGGCTCTGCTCACTCCCTGCAAAGATGCCAAGTGTAACAGCCACTAAAAGAGATATAAGTCTGTGGGGACATGGAGGTGGAGGACTCACATAGTTCCATGTGCTGAGGGTAAGCCTGTGCAGACCCTCCCAAGGCCCTCGCCATAAGAAGGCAGCCCCCAGGCGGGTCAGGAGGCAGGCGGTAGGGACCACTGAGTCAATGAGGAGAGCATGGCTCTACCTCTGGCTGAGTGACAGCAGAAGCCTCCCCTCTGTGCACAGGAACTCCCACTTGCCTGTGCAAGAAAGGGTGGAAGTAAAAGAGAGATGAGGACATAGCCAGGGGCTAGGGGGCAGGGGACACACCTTCATTTTCATCACAGAAACATTCGTTGATTGTTCAAACCAAAGCCACTGAAAGTCACACCAAAAGACAGCTGAGCCTTACCCAGCCCCATCCTCACACTCCACTGTGCTGTTTCCTATTTTCTAGTAGTTTCCTCTGGACTTTGTCTCATGCATCATAGACTCTGCTAGTCTCTCTCAATTTGTCCGTTTTGAACATCACTCATGGACGGACTTCCTGCTGCAGTGAAGTCTTAGCAGTCCGACCATACCCCCAAATCCCTCCTCAGTAAAGCGACAGCACACTTGGGGCAGATCCTGAGGTAGCATCCACATAATCATGGCCACACCAATGTTGTCTGGACACCTCACGCCAGTCTCCTTCCAGAATAGTGTCCTCCACCCGCCCTACACTCTCTCTCCCACTCCTCTCATGCCTGCCAACACTTGACACATGCCCCTAGACATGCCCCCCTCAGTCACTTTCCCCTGATGCATGGTTGTGCCTACAGGTTCTCTGTCCAGACCCTCAATGCCTGTGCCAGACGCCCCATGGGGCTGTCTCAGCCGTGGCAATGGCTGCATCGCCCATGGTGGGTGTCCACTGGGCATCTGCAAGAGCTGGTGGTGTTGCCAGGGTGCCTTCGTCCAGGGCCTGGCCACACCTTACAGGGAGGAATTCCAGCTCAGGCTTCTTCCCTCAAAGGAATGGAAAAACATTCCCAGGGCTTATCCACTATGTCATAGACACAGGATGAAGGTGCCAGGAGGTCCATTAGTGACGTATATACGTAAGTGACATACTTACGTATGTGACAAAGACAGTGGCACCAGGCAGCCCACACCATGACAAGGGCATGGACACTTGCAGGGCACAGGGTGCCACAGGGGCTTTACCTTGGACATCTGGCTGAAGTCAGCAAAGCCCTCAGAACTATTGAAGGACCCGCTTCCGAAGGGGTCTAAGGTTCCAAAGGGATCTGCAAGCAGCACCAACAGAGTCAAAGTTACAGGTCTTCAACAGGACATGCCTTGCGGGGGGGGGGGGGGGGGGGATGTCATCTCCAATACTAGCCACCGCAACTGGGGTCATTCAGAAAAGTCATACTGTTAATGTACTAGAGATGTGTGTGTCAGCACAGGTCCTCAACAAGGCCCAGCCCCATGGAGTTGTCCTCAGCAAGGCACCTGCTCCATGGGGCTTCTCGATAAAGCCCTTGCTCCATCCCACCCACGGTCCACCCATCTCCAGGAGATGCTTTCTTGCCAGGACAGCCAGATCTGTGACACCCAGAGGGACAATGACCCACAGCACAGCTTCCGGGCCAGGCAGCTCCCAAAAGGCAGGGGTCTGCTACAGTGATCCCCCTTTAAGTCTCACCCTGAGATGGGGCTCATTCACACACAGTACCCACCACATAAACCAGCACCCTCAACAGAACTTTGGGTTCTTTCAGGGAAAAAACCCAAAGACATGAACCAATGACTCAGACAGAGAAATGAGTAAATGCAACTAACACTGGGGTTATTACTGAATTCTCCTGTTGGAATTCCCTTCCAGAAAGATACTGACTGTCGCCTGGGAAGATGAGCAGCAGATATACTTGTTTTGGCCCCACTGCCTTGGGTGAGGGCTGGGAGTTGCTAGCTAATGACACGAGCACTGAAGACACACTGGTTTTGGAAAGGAAACCACTAGCTGAGTGGGCTCCTTCACTGACCATGGAAGAATTAGGAAGAAAAATCAGTATCCATCTCACCTGATCCTTTTGAGGAGACACTGGAGGATGAGAAAGGATCACTGGACTCAAAGGGGTCGAGCTGAGTGAAAGGAGAGAGGAGAGAGTGAAAAGCAGTTCGTTTGCTCCACCACCCATTCACTGAACCACACAAGTCTCCTGACAACTGTGTGCCACACCTGGGCCAAGCTATGGGGAGAAGAACAGGTCTCAATTTAATTCCAAGAGTTCTGCTCTCAGTACAGCATGGCAAACTTCTCACAGACTGACCCTCCTGCAGCTAACACTTACACACTCTACAAAAGCAACTACCTGAAGGAAGCGACCCAGACCAGGTAGACATTGCAGGAGAATTGGCGCTTGGCAAAAGAGACAGCCCAAGGTGAGTTTTCAAATCTGGTGGCTATAAACTGAGGGCAGACAGCAGCTGCAGCACAGTATGGGCAGGCTACAACTCTAATAGGACAGGTGCTATCTTTCTGGCTTGATGACTCAGAAGAGAGAGGCAGACATGGGAGCCCTAAATTCTATTCCAACCCAAATCTCAGGCTGACTCCAGAGCCACGTGTGCAGGGGAAAACTTGAAGCAGCTTGCAGGTAAGGCTAAAGGACTGAAAACAGATCTGAACTTTTGTCCACTGCTGGCAAGAGAGAGGGTGAAGTGCAAGACTAACTCAGTCAATGGCTTGCTCAAACAAAAATATCAACACTCTTTAGAGGAAAATAACAGAATCCAGTCTCATCCCCACAACATAGCATTCATAATAAGATATATTTCTAAATTATTCAACTTACTAAGAACCAGGAAAATGTGGCCCCCTATCAAGGGAAAAAGGAGCCTTGGTGGAACAAAGGTTAAGCACTTGGCTATTAACTGCCAGGTCAGTGGTTCAAACCCACCAGCAGTGGGTTTTCTGTGGGAGAAAAGACCTGGCAATCTGCTCCAGTAAAGATTACAGTCTAGGAAATCCTAAGGGGAAGCCCTATTCTG
Source organism: Orycteropus afer afer (assembly GCF_000298275.1). Classification (NCBI taxonomy): domain Eukaryota; kingdom Metazoa; phylum Chordata; class Mammalia; order Tubulidentata; family Orycteropodidae; genus Orycteropus; species Orycteropus afer. The sequence goes on from NW_006921723.1 coordinate 456,579, forward strand.
TCATATCAGGTCACTATTGGTTAGAATCAACTTGATTCTAACACAACATCATCAAGGGGAAAGACAATGGAGACAATCCCAAGATGATCCAGATGTTGAAATTATCAGACAAGGACTTTAAAGCAGTAAATAATTATGCTCAATGAGGTAAAGGAAAATACACTTACAGTGAAAAAGATAGGAGATCTTAGCAGAGAAATTGAAATGATAAAAAAGAAGCAAATGGAAATTCTAGAATGAAAAGTATAATATTTAAAATAAAAACTTTACTAAGTTAACTAAGCAGCAGAATGGAGACAACAGAAGAAAGATTAAATGGACTTGAAGACAGATCAATAGAAACTGTCCAATCTGTCAGCCCCAGGGATACAGGTGAGGAGAGACAACTCAGAGACGCCCAAAGAAGCAGGCCAGAAGAGCAGGAGAAAGGGGATTAAAAGACAGGAAGCCAGACAGAGGAACAGTCAGCCAGGTGGGGGTGATACGAGAGGTCTCCAACAGCAGGACAA
>NW_006921723.1:460317-493430 GCF_000298275.1 Orycteropus afer afer
CGACGAAAGAGGGGGAGGCCTTCAACGAGATGGATTGATATGGTGGCTGCAATGGTGGACTCAAGTACAGCAGGGATTGTGGGGCTGGCGCGGGATCGGGCAGTGTTTTGTTCTGCTGTGCACGGGGTCACTATGAGTCGGAAATGACTCAACGGCACTTAACAACAACAACAACAAATCTGAAGAAAAAGGGGAGAAAAAAATTGAAAAGAAAATAAAGTCTCAGGGACCTGTGGGAATTTCAACAGGTGTCACACAAGTGTAACAGGAATGTCAGAAAGACAAGAGAGAGTGAATACGGAGGGTGAAAAAAAATTGCAAAAATAATGGCTGAAAACACTAACCAAATTCAGCAGAAGACAAAGCTTATACATTCAAGGAGCTCTGGTAGCATAGTGGCTAAGGCACGGAGAGGTTGCAATGAGTCAGATCCGACTCGATGGCAGTGAGTTTGGTTTTGCTATATATTCAAGAAGTTTAGCTAACCCCAAACAGCATATGTACAAGGAAAACCACATCAGAATCAAACAACTGAGCATAAAAAATAAAGAGAGGATCCTGAAAGCAACTAGAGAAAAATGCCAATGATCAAGGGCAATAGTGGCCAGAAAAGAACAGAACATACATAAAAGTACTGGGGGGCGAGGGGGGGCGGGGAAGGTTGGTTTCAACCCAGAATACTATACCCAGCAAAAATATGCTTCAAGAATGGTGACAAAGTTGATGTGCACTACAAGAAATACTAAAGGAAGTTCTCCAGGGTGAAGGAAAAAGGTAACAGACGGAGATACAGATCTTCAGAAAGGAATGAAGAACACCAAAAATGGTAACTATCTGGGTAAAAACAGACAACTTTTTTCCTCTTAGTTTCTTAAAATATGTAGAATGAATAAAAGCAAAAATTATAACACTGTCCTATGGGGTTTGTAATGTATGTAGATGTAATTCATATGACAGCTATAACACGCATGAGATGCTGGGGAGGGGATAAATATACCTATATGGTTGCAAAGTATCTACATTTTATATGAAGTAATACAATATCAACTCCAAGAAGTCTATGAAACGTTAAGAATGTATTGGTAATTCCATATACAGTTAGTTTGGCTGCCAACTGAAAAGCTGGAGGTATGAGTCCATCGAGAGGCACCATGGAAGAAAGCCCTGCCAATCTATTTCTGAAAAAATCTGTCACTGAAAACTACATGGAGCACAGTTCAACTGTGAAACCCATGGGGTTGCCATGTGTCAGGGTTGATTCAATAACAACTAGTTAACTGGTTAACAAACCAAAAAATCCACTGCCACTGAGTCAATTCCAAGGCTGTATGTAAATCTTTACATACAGAACTGCCTCATCCTACTCCTGTGGAATGGCTGGTAGGTTCAAACAGCTGACCTTCTGGTTAGCAGCTGAATTAGAGCATCTTCTAAAAAGCCAATGTTGTTTTTGTTGTTATATGCCATCAAGTCAAATCCAACTCACAGCGACCTGTCCTTGGGTTTCCGAGGTAGTGTCCCTATGGAAATAGATTGCTCAACCTTCCTTCCGAGGAGTGGCTGGTGGGTTTGAAACGCCAGCCTTCTGGTTAGCAGTCAAGTACCTTAGGCACTACGCCACCAGAGCTCCTAAAAAGCCAACAGATATAATAAAATGCAATTCTAAAAAACATTAAAATAATCTAAAAGATGACAGGAAAAGGGAATGGAAGAACAAAAAACAAAGGATAAAAAGAAAGCAAATGTTAAAATAGTAGACTTATATCCAATCATACTAATAATTATGTTAAATGTTAATCTAGACATTTCATTTACATGGCAGAAATTTCCAAACTGGATAAAAAAGCAAGCCTCCATTATATGCTATCTACAAAAGATACATTTCAAATATAAAGATCTAAGAAGATTAAAAGTAAATAGATGCAAAAATATACATTATGCAAAGAACAAGTATAACTCATCTGTCAGTTCGTCATACTGTGGTGTGGTGGCTTGCATGTTGTTGTAATGCTGGAAGCTATGTCAGCAGTGTTTCAAATACTAGCAGGGTCATTCATAGTGGACAGGTTTCAGCGGAACTTCCAGACTAAGACAGACTAAGAAGACAGACCTAAAAACCTACTTCTGAAAAATCAGCCAGTGAAAACCCTATGGATAGCAGTGGAACAGCATCTGATCAAGTGCAAGAAGGGGTCTGATCAACCCTTTGGGTTGGAAGGCACTCAAAGTACGAGTGGGAAAGAGCTGCCTCCTCAAAGACCTTAAAGACATGAATAGAGTAAAGCTTTCAGGACCTTTATTTGCTAATGAGGCAAGATTAAAAATGAGAAGAAACAGCTGCTATTAACACCCATTAATAATCAAAACATGGAATGTATGAAGTATGAATCTAAGATGATTGGAAGTCACCAAAAATGAAATGGAACAATATCCTAGGGATTAGTGAGCTAAAATGGACTGGTATTAGCCATTTTAAATTGGATGATCATATGGTCTATAATGCCAGGAATGACAAACTGAAGAATGGCGTGATATTCATTGTCAAAAAAGATATCAAGATCTATCCTGAAATACAACAATGTCAGTGATAGCACAGTATCTATATGCATACAAGGAAGAACAGTTAATATGATTATTATACAAATTTATGTACTGATTACTAATGTCAAAGATGAATAAATTGAAGATTTTCACCAATATCTGCAGTCTGAAATTGATCAAACATGTAATCAAGATTCATTGATAATTAGTGGTGATTGGAATGTGAAAGCTGGAAACAAAGATAGATCAGCAGTTGGAAAATTTGGCCTTTGTTACAGAAACAAAACAGGAGATAGCATAATAGAATTCTGTAAAACCAACGACATAAACAGCAGCTACGTGGATTTTGCCAGAGGGAATACACAGGAATCAAATAGACATCTGTGGAAAGAGATGATAGAAAAGCTCAGTATCATCAGTCAGAACAAGGCCAGCGGCCAACTATGGAACAAACGATCATTGCTCACATGCAAGCTTATGCTAAGCTGAAGAAAATGAAAATAAATCCATGAGAGCCGAAGTACAACCCATTTGAACAGGGACCATCTCAAGAATAGATTTGACGCATGAACACTAATGACCAGAGATCAGATGAGCTGTGGAAGGACATCATACAGGAAGAAAGCAAAGGTCATTAAAAAGACAGGAAAGGGAGAAAAGACCAAACTGGAAGTCAGAAGAGACTCTGATACTTGTTCTCTAGCAGTAAGCAGCTAAAGCTACTTTCACCTAGCCCCTAGAGCCTGGCACTTTGAACTTGGACTTACAGCCTCTGAACTGTAAGAGAATAAACTCCTGTTCGTTCAAGTATCCCATCTGTGCTATATTCCTGTCAGAGTGGCACTAGGTAACCAATACAACTAGATTACATGTAAGAGAACACACCATCATGATTGGAGGAAGATTCATTAATAACCTGCAATAGGCAGGTGACACAACCTTGCTTGCTGAAAGCGAAGAGAACTTAAAAATCAAAGACTACAGTTTTCAGTATGGACTATACCTCAACATAAAGAAAACAAAAATCCTCAACTGGACCAGTAATTAACATCATGATAAATGGAGAAAATATTGACATTGTCAAGGATTTCATTTTACTTGGATCCACAGTCAATGTCATGGAAGCAGCAGTCCAGAAATCAAACGATGTGTTGCACTGGACAAATCTACTGCAAAAGACCTCTTTCAAACGTTAAAAAACAAAGATGTCATCTTGAGGACTAAGCTATGAGTTAAGCCATGGTATTGTCAATAGCTATGTGAAAGCTGGACAATGTATAAGGAAGACCAAAGAGGAATTGATGTCTTTGAGCTATGATGTTGGTTGAGAATCCTGAAAATACCATGGATTACCAGAATAATAAACCAATCTGTCTTGGAGGAAGTCCAGCCAGAATGCTCCTTAGAAGTGAGGATGGTGAGACTGTCTCAAGTACTTGGACATGCTGTCAGGAGAGACGAGTACCTAGAGAAGGACATCATGCTTGGTATATACAGTACAGGGTCAGCAAAAAAAGGAAGACCCTGAATGAGATGGACTGACACAGTGGCTACAGCAATGGAGTCAAACATAGCAATGACTTTGAGGATGCGCAAGACTGGGCGGTGTTTTGTTATGTTGTACGTAGGGTTGCTCTCAGTCAAAACTGATTCAAGGGCCCCTAACAACAAGCATACGGACGGCAAAGTGGCTATGTTAATATGTGACCAAATAGATTTCGAGACAAATCATATTACAGAAATAAAAGGCAACTTTATAGTGATAAAAATGTCACTTCATCAGGAAGACATATATATTGTAAATGCTTATGCATCTAACAGAGCTTTAAAATCCATGAAGTGAAGCTTGAGAGAATTAAAGGGACACAGATAATGGCACAAACCCAGCAGAAGATTTAACACCCACTCTCAGGAACTGGGACAACTTAGAGAAAGAAAATATATTTCATGGAAAAATTTGGGAACAGCTAAGAGCGATGGATGAATGGCACGATGGTAATAAGTTAATGTACAGTCACTGAACTGTACATATGAAGAATGAGGAAATGGTAAATGTTTGGTTCCCTATGTATTTACCACAATTAAAAAACAGTAGCAATAACAACCACAAAAATAAGCAATAAGGACACAGCTGAGTTGACCACCACTGTTGACCACTCTGACCTAATTGGTCACAACTGCACACAACAATATCAGATGCACATCCCTTTCAAGTGGACACAATATGTTGACCAATACAGTCATGTGGTCAAAACAAGTCCTGATCAATTTAAAAAGATTGAAAACACACAGTGCATAACAGAATTAAATTAGAAATCAGTAATGTATCTGGGGAAAAAATACTCAAAGATCTATAAATGCAACTTTAAACAATCCAAAGGTCAGCAAAGTAATCACAAGGGAAACTGGGAAACATTTCATGCTGAATGCCAGTGAAGATACAACAGATCAAAATTTACAGGAAACAGCCATAGCAGTTGTTGTTGTTAGGTGTTGTCAAGTGCATCTCGATTCATAGTGATCCCATGTGACTGTGTAGAACTGCCCCAGAGGATTTTATCTTAGTCTTCTAGTGCTATTATAACAGAAATACCACAAGGTGATGGCTTTAACAAACAGGAATTTATCCTCTTCTGGTTTAGAAGGCTAGAAATCCAAGTTTAGAGTGTTGGCTCTAAGGGCTGGGTGGAAGCCCCTTGACGTTGGGCTTCAGCTCTGCCTCTTGTTCCAGGTCCACTGGAGCAAGCTGGAGGCTTCTCCTAACTCATGCAGCTACTGACTGCTGAGGCTGACAAACCTAAGATTGGCAGATAAAATGGCACAGTCCAAAAATGGCAGGTAACACAGCAGACCACTGGTTCAAGTCCAGGAACTAGAAATGAAGACTCAACCAAATGCAGGATCTTTCCTATATATACCAGAAGCAGGTCCCACCCTGAATGCAATGCTCCTTCAACTGCTCACAGCAGATTACACCATGGAGGTGATTACACACCACCCAATCTCACCATAGGGAGTAACTACATCCAGCTGCCTAGCCACTCAAAATCATAGCCCAGCCAAGTTGACACACAACCTTAACCACCACAACTTTCTAGGCTGTCATCTTTACAGGAGCAGATCTCCAGGTTTTTCTCCCATGAACTTCTCGGTAGATTTGAACCATCAACCTTTCAGTTAGCAGCTGAGTGCTTAACCATTGTGCTGCCAGTGCTTAGTGGGAAATACGTAGTTTTAAATACATTAGCAAGGCAGATCTACAATCAATGACCTAAGGTTGGATCATAAGATATTAGGAAGAAAAAAGCAAAGTCAACCCAGAATAAGTGGGAGGAAAAAAAATAAGACCAGTGCAGAATTCAATGCAAGAGAACATAAACAGTAGAGAAAATGGACACAACCAGAAACTGGTGCCAAAAGCTGACTCTTGGAAAAGATCAAAAAAGCTGACAGAGAATGAGAATACAAATTGCCAACACCAGGAATGAAAGGTGGCTTGCCCTGAGAGACCTTATAGACATGAAAAAAGGGTAACATGAAAGTACTACAAATTAAATCCCTGCCTGACTCAAGGGACGCCAGGCCTAGTGCTAAGACCTACTGGTACACTGGAGAAGGTAAAAAACACCAGATTCAGTAAGGTGGAGTGGGAAGTGACAAGGACCCCATAAGAAAGGGAGGGAGCAAGTGTCCACCCCTATAAGACAGAGGTCAAGGAAATCAAGGGAGGTGATAAACTGCCTTCATTCATATGCAGACGTTCTCTCTTCAGTTGCAAAAAGCTCCCTTTGGTTTTAAATCCTGTTTGACACAAATTTAAGGAAGTCTGTTGTGCCTGACACTGTGTAAACCACATGGCTTATCACATGCTGAGGTGGCACAGGTATGTCACTCGCACTAAATGCTATGGTCTGTTGGGAAGTCGGACCCTCTGAGTTGGCTCTATTAAGTAGAAGAACCTGAGTGGAAATGACCTTGGATCACACTATCAATGCCCAAGGAAGCAGCGGTCAAGAAATCAAAGGAGACTTGAAACTAGAGCCCTTCCTGGAGGAGCCCACCTGTCAGCTCAACGACAGACAGGCCCATGAGATAAACAGTAACACGGGAGAGGAACGTATCCCTCAGAACAATCAATTATACAAAATGAAAAGGACAACATCTGCCCAAAAGCAAAGATGAGAAGGCAGGAAAGGGTAGCAAATTCAGACAAAAGGGAACAGGGAACCCAGGACGGAAACGAAGCAATTGCTGACACACTGTGGGGAACGCAACTGATGTCATGGAACACTTTACATACAAACTACCCAGTGGGAAACGGATTTTCTCAATGAACTTTCATCTAAAACAACAACAAAAAAATATTTTTAAAGAAATCAAACAGCACAGTGCATTGGGCAAATCTGCTGCAAAAGACTCTTTAAAGTTTTCATAAGCAAAGACGTCACTTTGAGGACTAAGTATGCCTGACCTAAGTCATGGTCTTTTCAATCATGTTATATGCATGGAAAAGCTGGACAATGAAAGAGGAAAACCAAAGAAGCAACTGACGCATTCAAACTGGTGTTGGCAAACAACACGAAAAACACCACAGACTGCCAGAAGAACACACAAATCAGTCTTAAAAGAAATACAACCAGCATGCTCCTTAGAAGCGGGAATGGCTCACTCACTCTGGACACGTCATCAAGAAGGACCGATTGCTAGGAAAGGACACTGGCTGGTAAAGCAGGCAGTGCAAAGAAGGGAAATCCTCAGGGGGACAGACTGGCACAACAGCCACAACAATGATTCCGACAGGCCCACAGTCACGAGGACGGCACAGGACGGGGCAGCATCTCGCTCTGTTGTACACAAGGCGGCCTAGAGTCAGAGCCAACCCACTGGCTACCGACAAACACATACCAAACATCTGGGCGAAGGTGCCAGCCTGAGAGTTTGGACTGGCCTCGCCAGCAACAGGGACCCTCCCCAAGTGCCAGGTAGCTGTTGAAAGCTGCCTGTACTTGCAGGTGGTGTTTTGTTGCTTTTGTTGGGACGTGGAACAGCCATGGGGCAGAAACTTGAGGCAGAGAAACCAGATGGGCAGGTCTGAGCTCAAGTCACTGTGGGACAGAAAGGGAGAGGACTCAGCGCCATGCAGGGGAACTTCTCACCCTGATGTGGGGCTCCTCGGTCACTGCTGTGATACCTGGCTCACGGGATGAGAACCTCAGAGGCATCTCCTAGCGTGACGGCTCCTATCTAGGAATGAGACCGTGACCCAGCACCTGGAGAGCTACTTGGAGGGCATGGCTGGGGCACTGCACACATACCACATGTGTACCTCACATAAGCAGGTCAGCGACTCCTCTCACTGGGGGCTGCTGAGAGGGAAGGGTCACTTCACTCGTACAAATGAGTACACACCAGCATCATCTACACCTGCCCAGCGGCACTCACCTTGGAAGGTAAGGAGGGGTTTTTCGTGAATGGGTCTGAGGTAAATGGGTCATTCTTTGTCTGTTTCTTGAAGAAGTCGTTGGTGGCAGAGCCACGGAATGGGTCACTTTCTTTGAAGGGATCCCCTCCAAATGGATCTAGAAAGTGAAGGACAAATGCACCATGAATAAACAGCACTGTGCTCAGGAAAGGTCCCTAGGTGGCACAAACTGTCACATCTAACCACTAACCTAAAGGTTGGAGATTCAAACCCACTCAGCAGCACCACAGAACAAAGCCCTGGCAATCTGCTTCTGTTAAGATGCCTGTGGTTATATGCACCACAGCATTGTTCACAACAGCAAAAAGATGCAAACAATTTAATTGCCTATCAATGGATGGATGCATAAACAAACTATGGTAGGTACACACAGTGGAGGACTAGGCAACATTAAAGAATAACGATGAAGCCATGAAACATCTCACAAAATGGATGACGCTGGTGGACATTATACTGAGTGAAATGTCAATCATCAAAGGACAAATGCTGTGTGAGACCATTATTATAAAAAGTCAAGAAAAGATTTATACACAGAAAACAACTTTCTTTGACGGTTACCAGGGATGGGAGGAGGAAGGAAGGAAAATCACTAAGCGGATATTAGATAACCTACTAACTTGGGTGAAATGAAAGGCAGTACCTGATAAAGGGGAGGTCAGCACAACATGACCAAGGCAAAGGAAGACACTGGGAGGTTTGCAAGAGTAAAAGGCAACACCAGCAAATACTACTCATACACAACCCAGCAATAACAGGGTGAACACAGTAATTTACAAATGGACACGCACAGATATGTAAACCAAACAGGTGCACGATGGCATATGGGCATACACCCAGAAGCATATATAGGTTTGGCAGAGGATATTGCTACATACATATTTGTATGTGCCACAAATATATCCAAGTATATAGTAGAGCATACCCTGCTGCCGTCGAGTCAGGTCTGACGCCTAGCGACCCCTTGTTGGGTTTCCAAGGCGATATCACTACAGCAGTAGATTTCCCAACCTTCCTTCCGGGGAGTGGCTGGTGGGTTTGAACCACCAGCCTTTTGGTTAGCAGTCAGATGCCTGAGGCACTATGCTACCAGAGCTCCCATAGTAGAGCATATAGGGGGCAAAGTTAAGCACACTTTTTAGCCATAACCAAATACCTGAGGGACTGAGTTGCTGGGCTGGAGGGCTTAGGATCATAGTCTTAGGGGACACCCAGGTCAACTGGCATAACATAATTCATAAAGACAACGCTCTACAGCCTACTTTGGTGAGTAGTGACTGGGGTCTTAAAAGCTTGTGAGTGGCCATCTAAGATACAACTGTTGGTCTCTTCCCATCTGGAGCAAAGAAGAGTGAAGAAATTCAAAGATACATGGAAATAATTAGTCCAAAGGACTAATGGCCCACTGAACCCCAGCCTCCATCAGCCTGAGACCAGAAGAACCATATGGTACCTGGCTACCACTACCAACAGCTCTCAGAGTGGGAGAAAAATACAGAACAAAATTCAAAATCATAAAATGACCAGATTTACTTGTCTAATAGAGACCAGTGGAACCCCTGAGATTATGGCCCTAGACACCCTTCAAACTTGGAACTGAACCCACTCCCAGAGATCACCTTTCAATCAAACAGTACACAGGCCTGTGGAGTGAACAGTAACATCTGTGAGGAATATGCTCCTCAGAACAATCAACCATACAAGCCCAAAAGGACAGGATTTGCCCAAAAACAAAGTTCACAAGGGTATGGGGTATGGGATGAACATTGACATGAGGTAGATACACTACTTGGAGTGGTGGGAGAACAGAAGGGTGATGTTTGCACAGGCAGATATCTCAGGGGGTAGGAGTGCTTGGGAGGGAAGGACACAGGGAAGAGGTAACTATGGGGAGGAAGTGGGAAGAGAGCTCTTACATTGTGGGGAATTGCAGTCAATGTCATGAGACAAAATGTGCATGAATTGCTACATGGATAATGAACTTGCTCTGTACACTTTCACCCAAATCACAACAAAAATTTAAAAAAAGAAACTAAAAAAAAGAGGTAGGAAGAGGCAGGAAAGATGGGCAAAAGGAAATGAGGAACCTACAAAGTGGGAAGAATGCTGTTACACTGAGGGGACTACAACTAATGTCATAAAATAAAATGTATATATATTGTTGAACAGGGAACTAATTTGCTCTGTATACTTTTATTCAAACCACAATAAAATATTAAAAAAAAAAAAAAAATTCTTGTTGTCTTTGTTTGTTGCTGTCAAGCTGATCCTGCCTCCTGATGGCCTCATGTGCAGACAGAATCGCTTTTCTTCCAAGATGCTTCTGGGTGGGTTTGAACTGCCAACCTTTTGGCTTGCAGTCCAGTGTCTAACCATTTGTTCTACCCAGGGACTCCTCCGTGAAGACTACAGCCAAGAAAACACTACAGAGCAGTTCTACTCTCTAACACATGGGGTTGCTATGAGCTGGAATAGACTCAATGGCAGCTAACAACACCATGCTCAGGGAAAAAAAACATACACAGATCATATCAGTGTGATGCTAGGTATAGAATACTCTAGAAAAGGTAAAACCACAGAGACATGAGCAGATCAGCGGTTGCCAGGACCATGGTCACGGAGGGAAAGGCTACAAGCAGAGCTTTTAGGGTGATGGAATGTTTTACATCTTACATGATTGTCCACATCCATCAAAATTCACATAATTATACACTCAAAATTGGGGGATTTTATTGTGTGCAAATTATGTCTCTCAATAAAGCTGATAAAAAACACAGTAAAAATAAATAGCGTGATCTCAACATCCACCCATGCTGTGTTATACTCAAATGCTCACACGGGGTGTGGGCATGGAGGGCGGGGGAAGAGAAGGCATCAGAGAAGAGACCAGGCTTGCTCACAAAGGGGTGAACATTCCCAGTGTGCACCCTGATCTTCTCGTGTCTGTGGACAGAAATCCCATGTGCACAGGGACCACAAGGAACACCCCAACAAACACCAGCGGTGTCGCTGGCCCCAGTGACCAAGGTGTCACTTGCATGTCCGCACAATAATCTCCTTAGTGGGAGAAGCTTTTGTAGTTTTGTTTCTCATCATACTGGGAAACTATCGAGAAGGGGCACAAAACTGTAAAAAGGAGAAAAGATGTCATGTCTAGGTGTCTTCAGAAACTAAATTTCCCACCACTGTGTCCTAGGAACCCTGGCAGAGGAGGCTGGGAAGTGTTTTTTCTGTTTTCCTTGACTTAAGCTAGGGATGGGACATTCTGAGGACTAGTCTATGAAAGATTCTTTTACCTGTTGAAGTTGTCTGTTGTTCTGCAAAAGGGTCATTCTGAAACGGGTCACCTGGATTATAAGAGGAGAGAAATGCTTAGCTCTATGGAAGAAGCACAGAAGCAGGTGAAGCAGTTCACCTGGACACAGTTTCCACCTTCTGCCTTCGCCCTGCACATGGTCCTCTACCTGCACACAGCCCTTCACCTGCCACCCTCCTCCTGCACATAGCTCTCCACCTGCACACGGCCCTCACCCACCACCCTCTACCTGCACCTGCACACACAGCCCTTCACCTACCACCCTCCCCCTGCACATGCTGGCCCTCCACCCGGCACCCTCCATGCACACAGGTCCCTCCACCCATCACCCTTCACCTGCACACAGCCTTCCACCTGCCACCCTCTACCTGCACACGGTCCTGCACTTGCACATAGCTTTCTACCTGTACATCTTCCACCTGCTGCCCTCTACCTGCACACAGGTTTCCACCAGTATATGGCCCTGCACCTGCCACCGTCCCTCCATATATAGCCATGAACTTGCCATGCTCCACCTGTACAAGGCCCTTCCCCTGCACATGGCCCTCTCCCCGTTTACAGCCCTCTACCTATCAACCACCCATCTGCTGCCCTCTACCTGCCAGCCCTTTTGCTGACATCTACCTCCTCATTTACGAAGGAAAGGCCCTCCCTTCTCCCCCACCCCCGCCCACATAAACCTGCAGCATGTAGTGGGAACACAGGGGCGGCCAGAGCCAAGGGGCATCTATAGTGAAAGCAGGCTGCCCCCCATGGGCCAAATCCACTCTCTTCTACACCACCTTCCACCCTTCTACTGTCTCTCCCTCCTACCTCCTCAGCTGGGAGGACACGGGGCCAGGAGGCCCCCAGCTGCCCCTTACCTGCCCCTCACCTAGAGTGTGATGAGGACTATGCACCTGAATACAGGAGCTTACCAGCCATCTCCTAGACCCTTCACCCCACACCCAAGCCCTAAGAGAGCAGCACACCTGGGAGGATGCCCCAAACCCTGTTCCTCCCTGCCTCTGTTCTCTTCTCAGACCTGGAAACAACCTTGCTCTGAAAATCAGAGAGGAGTTAGGACATCTTGTTTCTCTGCTTGCATGGAGCTACTGCTGACTCCTGAGTGAGTCTGAGTAAATCCACGTCATGAAGAACTTACATGTTCTTGGGCATCTGCAGCTCACTGAGCCCTGTCACAACCACCGCTGCAGCTGATGACCTATCGGCCCTGGGCAGGGAGCACCAAGGGCCCCCTGCACCACACACAAGTTGGGAAATGCAGTGAGCAGAGTTTGAGGGGCCTGACTGAGCTGCCCTCTGACTGGCTACCTCATTTGATGCCTCGGCTCACCAGTTAACAGTCTGAGGCAAAGATTAATCAGATTCAAACCTCTGTCCCCCTCTTTTTCAGATTGGGGTGGGACTACCTTCGCTGATCACTAAACCACTTAGAATGGCATAAAAGAAAAGGGTCAACTCATGCAGCCACTGCTGAGAACACTTGGGCAGGTCCTCAAAAAGTTGAACATGGAACCACCATGTTGTTGTTAGGTGCTGTTGAGTTGGCTCTGATTCACAGCAACTGTACGTACAACAGAATGAAACACTGCCTGGTCCTGTACCGCCTCGCAGTTCTTGCTATACCTGAGTCCATTGCTGCAGCCACTGTCAATCCATCTCATTTTTTGGTCACCATATGACCCAGCTATTCCACTCCTAGGTATCTGCCCAGAGGAAGTGCAGGAGGGAACACAAACAGAAACCTGTATGACCAGCATTCACTGTAGCACTTTTCACAAGAGCTGAAAGGTGGAAACCACTGAAAAGCCCCTCAATAGGTAAATGGATCAAACACAATGTGGTCCATCCACACAATGGAATATTACACAGCCACTATAAAGAGACCGGGAGTTCTGGTGGTGTAGTGCCTAAGGTATTTGACTGCTAACCAGGAGGCTAGAGGTTCAAACCCACCAGCCATTCCTCGAAGGAAGGTTGGGCAATCTACTTCTGTAGTGATACTGCCTTGGAAACTCAAAGAGGGGCTGCTATGAGTCGGATCCGACTCAATGGCAGTGAGTTTGGTTTATAAAGGAAGATGAAGTCCTGGTGCATGCCATGAAAAGGATGAGGACTAGAAACATGTTGAGTAAAATAAGCCAGCCACACAAGGACAAGTACTGTATGATCTCTTATATGAAATATCTAGAACAGGCAAGTGTATATACACCTAAGTTTATTAGCGGTTACTAGGGGTGGGAGGAAGGAGCTCTGGTGGTATAGTGCCTAAGGCATCTGACTGCTAACCAGAAGGCTGGCAGTTCAAACCCACCAGCTTCTCTGTGGAAGGAAGATGAAGCAATCTACTTCCATAAAGATTTAGCGCCTTAGAAACCTAATGGGGGTCACTATGAGTTAGGAATCAACTAGATGACAGCGGGTAGGGGTGGGAGGGAGCGGGGGAAAAGGAAGAGTTTTTGCTCAAGGGGCACTGAGTTTGTGCTAACAGTGGTGGAATGATTTGGAAAAGGAGAGTGAGAATGGCTGCACAACCTGAAGAAGGTCATCAGTGTCACCCAGTTGTACCTGGAAAAACTGTCGAGATGGCAAATGTTTCATCATGTGTATTTTTCACCATAACTAAATTTTTTTTTTGGTAATAAAATGAACAGCTTTAATGCCTAAGGCATTTGACTGCTAACCAGAAGGCTGGCGGTTCAAACCTACCAGCCACTCCTCAGAAGGAGGATGGGGCAATCTACTCCTGTAGAGATACCGCCTCAGAAACCCAAGGAGGGGTTGCTATGAGTCAGATCCGACTCGATGGCAGTGAGTTTGGTTTGGTGTTGTGGCGAAAAGGTAAGTGTGGAGGACATACCTTTGAAGGGGTCAGCTCCTTTGAACGGGTCGGATTTGAAAGGGTCTTCAGCTTGGAAGGGGTCCGGGTGTAAGTCCTGGGCATTGTTGCTAAATAACAAGGCTTTATTTTTGAAAGGATCATCCTATAATTTTGTGGAGAGACAAGACAGGGATTTTACTATCTCACATTTAAATCTGTCTAAATACAGAGTTCCATGCCTAACTCATGTTCCCTCCTTCAGTAATGGGCAACCTTAGAAAGAAGAGTTTTTAAAATCATTTGAGTCACCAATTTTGGGCTTCAGTTAATAGGTAACAAGAGTGGTCTGTTAGCTGCAACAAATGTACCATATGATGTAAGAGCACAGTAACAGAGGAACAGGGTCCGGAGTAGATGAGAACCCTCTGCACCATCTCTCCAGCTTTTCTGTAAATCTAAAGCCATCCTAAGACAAACAGGTATCAAAACCGTTGATGAGAAAAAGATATGTCTGAAGCATCCTGAATAAAATGTGAAGAGCCTCTCAAACATCACCACAGGCCTTCCTTCCAAACACGCGACTGCCCTCGAGCACCCATCTTCTCCATGAGATACACAGATGGGCACTTTAAAATGAAAAATGCAATTTCCACGCCAAGAAACATGCCAGCTGTTTGTCCTCCACAGGGAAACAAGTGCATCTGCAGCTGCAACTACTTGAGCATTTACAACACTTCATGTTTAAACAAAAAAAAGGAGTTTATTTCTAGGAACAAACCAGCATATTTGGACCAGAAGAAAAAAATATTTGCTACTTAAGAGTACAGTTTCAAGA
This sequence comes from Orycteropus afer afer, assembly GCF_000298275.1. Lineage (NCBI taxonomy): Eukaryota > Metazoa > Chordata > Mammalia > Tubulidentata > Orycteropodidae > Orycteropus > Orycteropus afer. The sequence continues at coordinate 475,313 of NW_006921723.1, forward strand.
GAGTAAAGTGGCCTGGAGACGGCCAGTTTGTGCCACCCGCGCAAAGGGAACAGAGCAGGTTCTGGTTGGTGAAGACAGACTCTCATGCACACGTGGACGTCACTGTGCAGGGGCACCTTGCCAGCACCGGCACCCACGTGACTAGCAAACCATCCATTACCCCAAAGGGCAAAGCCAAATCATTAAAAGCAACTAGGGTGACTGGATGTGCAGACAGTGGGACAGGGCAGTGACAGTAGAGGCCCTATGGAGTCTACTAAAGAGGAGCCAGCCTGTGGTGGTCTGCTGGGTCTGGGCCTCAAAGGCCACCCTCGGCCCATTTGGGGAGAACAAGCCGAAACCCGTGCCCCCTGGTGAAGAGTGGACAGTGTTTTCTTACCTGGGGGAGTATTTGGAGCCTCCAGCCATACACAGCTTCTCAAGGTGGGGAAGCCAAGTCAGACTTGGCAAGTAAGAAGAGGTGCCTGCTGGCACTGCCTGTCACAGAAGGCGGAATGTGTGCAGACGCAGTGGTGCTAAGGGCTGCCGTGACACCAACATGCCATGGTGCTCGTGGGCACAAACAAACCCTTATGGAAAAGCCTAACCTAAGGGGTGAAGACAGAAGGATGTCCCTCCCGCTGCACCACTAGGGGGTGGGGGAGTATGTATTCCAGAAGCAGATAGGAGGACACAGAACTTGGAAGAAAGTGTGTTAAGAACAGCTGTCGGGTCTCAGGCTGGAAGCGTCTATTTAGTTCTCAATTGGGATTTAATTACAAGTGTGAGTATTCTTTTAAATGTTTTCAATCCTCACTTGGAAGACTGCCAAGTGGACAGGCTCGCATGGCAGGAGAGAGATTGGGGTTCTGGGGCCTCCAGTCCAGAGTCTGGTGCCCAGACCACCAGGCCCAGAACCAGGAGCCAGTTCTACCATCTGTTTTTCAGGAGGGACTGCCCACTCGAGGAGGCAGGCATTGTACCTTCTCTTCCAAAAGAGAGGCCAAACAAGACACTGGTGGGGTTTGGGTGGCTTTGCATAGATGTCACCAACCCCATCATCCACTGACCACTTCCAAGAACTGACCTGTCTCCCAGCCCATAAGACGTCATCTGCCCTGGGGTGGATGACACATCCCGATGTAGAGGGAAGTTATCTTGGATCACAAAGTTGGCAATCAGTCAGGTTCTGAGGATTGAGACAGCTCTGGCATTTCTGGAACATGGCTTCCCTTAGAGAGGTGCTGCGTAGAAGTGGGCTTTAAAAAAGAATGCCCTGATCTGTAGCTTCTGCCAATTCCCATGGTATAAATGCTCCCACTCACTGTAGGCAATTTTGAGTTACCATAGCCACTCCTCGGAAGGAAGGTTAGACAACTTACTTCCATAGTGATACAGCCTCGGAAACCCAGGGAGGGGTCACTATGAGTCGGATTCGACTCGACAGCAGTGGTTTTTGGTATGGGGCACCCAGCTGGCAGATTCTCAGTTAACAGTTTGCTCTGGTGCCAGCGGAAACTGTCTAGCTCACAACCGCTGCTGGGCGTCCACCTCTGCCAGAGTGCAATTGGTGGCCCGTGTTCCACGCTGGTTCTCAGTGAGGCTTGTGTCTGTGCTGACTTAAGACCTTCTCTCCATGAGATGGCATTCCTGGGTGGTGCACGTGGCAGACACGTCAGTTGCTAACCTAAAGGTTGGAGTGTCAAGTCCATCCCAAGGTGCCTTGGAAGAAAAGCCTGGTGATCTACTTCTGAAAAATCAGCCACTGAAAACCCCATGGAGCACAGTTCTGCTCTGACACACGTAGGGTCAGCATGGTCTGACAGCCACTAGACAGGCTGGTTAGGTCCACCTTCAAGGGTAGGAGGCCAGTCTCCTCAGAACCAGAGGAGAGACAAGAAAGAAGTAAGGCCTTAAGAGTCCTGTGTCTCTGATACCTGGAACCTCTAGTCACATGGTTCCCCAGGTGTGGGAAAGCCAGTCGCACTATCAGGCAGCTCAGAAGAGATGCCTGAGGGCTCGGGAAGTGACAGTGTGTGAGCTTGACATTAGACAGGATAATTCAGTAACTGAGAAAGTTCTAGATGCATTCCCCACCACTACCCTCCAAAGAGAACTTAGAGAGCCTTCTCTCCTGTGGAACTGTCTTGAGATGTTCAGAAAGAACAAACGCCCCTCCTCCGAGTGCTTATTAAGAAATGGAAACAAACCAGAAGATGCTTTAAAATTTATATTTGTACAATGAGAGAGTTTTTCTTTCAGACACTGGTAACAGGTTTGTATGTAACATCTCTGATGTCCACATCCCAAGATTAATTTACTATCATGTAAACTTTGCCCCACTTAAAAGATGAACAAAAATAACAAAGAAGGTCAAAATCCACAGAAAATTACTGGCCTCTTGTAAACTGCCACATCACTGCCAATATGCATCCAAGGGACCCCTTACAAAAACCTGCAAGTGGGCAGTTTCAAAGTGAGCTGCTTCCTAAAATAGGATGAGCGGGGCTAGCTGAGCACTGGGTGAAGAGAGAGGCAAACGGAGAAGGCGCAAGCCCGGCTTGAAGTAGACACGCACCAAGAGTAGCCAAAGAGAAAGCAGGAGAGCTCAGCTCATGAAAGTCATTGAGGACGAACACTCATCATTGAAAAAAACGAAGAAAGGGAACGATAAAGCTGAAAACAGGCCCAAGAGCACACGAGAAAGGCCATGTTCATATACCACAGGGAAACAGATGTGAGTGACAAGGGGCAGTGTGGCCAGCTTGGCCGAGACGTAAGGCTTAAGGGAATATCCATAGCATTTTGAAGACATTCTGGGAAGGTGCGCCTCCCCACAGAGCCTTAGGACTGAATAACTTGGTAACCAAGAAGAGACATATGAGCAACAGGGAGGAAGGGCCGAGTTGGAGTGTGGAGAGGGAGGAAAGGAGCCCAGAGGTGGGTCAGGGCAGGAGGAGGGGCTTGGGGGGGGGGGCAGGAGAGGCAGTGGGCAGCACGAGGGAATGGCGGAAGCCCTGGAAACATCAAGATAGACCGTGTGCATCCAGTGCCCTGGACAGCCCACAGACACAGTCATCCACCAGAAGGAGCTGGAGCCTGTGCACCCCTGGCTTCCAGGCAGGTAGAAGAGGTAACACATTCAGATGTCAGGGCATGAGAGTCCACATATGGCAAGCAGGCTGGCGGCCCCAGGCCTGGACTGGCACCCTGGGTCATAAGGTGTGAAAGGGAGGGAGGAGCTTTCAAACAGGCCCGGATGGCTGGAAAGGCTGATTTGGAGCTGAGAAGGAATGCCCAGCCAGGACTGACTGGTTTTTCTTGGCTTTTTCGAGACATTTGATTTTTCAAGTGCTCTTCTGGAAACACACGTACACACATGCACTCATCTCACACACACACACATGCATGGACCCCTCATGCACATGCATGCGTGCACACACCCCACACACACGCGCATGGACCCCTCACACACACACGTACATGCATGCACACATGCACACCCCACTTCCAGGCCCCCGATGAGCAGACTCTAGGGTTTCACAATGTGTGCATGTTCGGATCCGATTCTGTTTGGAGAAACCCCCTAATTTGGGGGGTCAGCTTGTTCAGATGCTCCCCCATGGGGGAGGTAACAGGGGACTCCAGCCTGTCCTTGACTCTGGGCCTGGGTGAGCCCAGTCATACCCTCCAGGAAAGGCTTGTGGGGAGGAAACAAAGTAGCAGCAGAAACCAGAAGCCCCCTCCCCTTGCACAGACATGGAGCTGTCTGTTTACAAGTCCAGGGGTGGGGGGGGTGACTAGGAGAGGCCACTCCAAGGGTGCGACGCAGCTACTCGACCTGCACCGTGGCTCCGAAGCCGCCCCGCTCGGTCAGGTCGGTGAGGCCAGGCGCCCCATTGAGGACCTCGTCACTGGGTAGGAGGCCGCGGCGGGCATCCTGCTGGCTCTCATGCAGCTGGGAAAGCTTGCTTCTTGCCTGTGTGACAGAGACACCTCCACGTCATATGCGGGCTGGGGGCTGTGCTCCCCCTTAGACCCAACCCGGCTGCTCATGGGGATCAAGGACAGGCAGGAACACAATGGCTCATGACCAGAGAAAATTCTTCCAACCAACCAGTAGGCCGCCCTACATCAGCAGCCCTAGGGAGGGAGGGGCACGTGTATAAATACACGTGTTGATTCTGTTAATTTTGTTTTTATTGTTGATTTGTACTTAGGAGACCCTAAGTGTTATGGACTAGAACTGTGCCCCATAAGGTTTTCTGGCTATAATCTTTACAGAAGCAGATCACCAGGCCTTTCTTCTGCACAGTTGAGGGAGTAGATTCAAATGCCCAACGTTCAGGTTAGTCGAGTACATACAGTTTGCACCACCAGGGGCTATCACAAGCGCTGATTCTGAACAGACTACGTGGAGCAAAGCCCAGAGCCACAATCTGCTCAAAACATATCCAGAGTCCTCCTTTCTGGTGGGGTGTGCTCCCCATTTGGAGTCCCTGGAGGGTGTATATGGTGAAGGCACTCACTGCTAACTGGAAGGTTGAAGATTCGAGTCCACCAGAGGTGCCTTGAAAGAAAGGCCTGGCAGTCTACTTTTGAATATTCAGCCACTGAAAACCCTCTGGAGCAATTCTACTGTGACACCACACGGCCACCAGGAGTCAGAATCAACTCCATGGCAGCTCTTTTTTCCTTGGTCTATTATTATTACTATTGCTATGGAAATTAGTAGTATATGCTTAGGTCTGGGCTCCTATCTAGGTTTTACAAACTTCAAGCTGGGAAGGTAAAGAATTAAAATAAGCCTGTAGATATGGATTAACAACAGAGCACAATCCAGAGAACTCAATCGCCTTTGAAGTAACGTGTGGGAAACGTCTGCCATCAGTCTTGGCCTGTAAATCACAGGAGCAGAAAATCAGCTCAGTCAGGAGGAGGCAAAGCTGCTGTGTTGTGCCTGCTGAGGATGGCGTCACACCCACCCTGCAGTCAAGACAGGGAAGGTCGACATTCCATGGGGGCTGGAAACCATGCAGCCTATGAGGCTTTTGCGCTGGCGAACAGCGGTAGGGATGCCCAGGCACCTTAAAGAAATGGATGAGGGCCCTGCTTAGGGGGACAGGGGCCCTGTATGGGAGGGATCGGTGGCCTGTATGGGGGGATAGGGGTTTGCATGGGATGATGCTAGTTACAAGGAGGCCCTCAATGCCTGGGAGCTGTATTCACCATGCTCAGCTGACATCTGTCCTTCACCAGACCCAGAAAGGAGTTGGAATACCTCTCCCCATCCCCTACTTGTGTGAGCCTAGGACAGCAAAAGCATCCCAAGACCCAAGCTTTCTCCCATGGAGCCCCTGACTGAATGCCTGTGGCCCCCTGCCTGCCCTCAATGATCTCTGCCATATGTGGAAGGAAGACGAAGATAAAGCTGAGGTCAGTGTGAGGCTGGTTGTACTAGGGAGGCCCTGGCCTTCCACTCCACGTGGCAACACAGCCCCTGAAGGGACTCTGCTGAACACAGGAGGCGTGCCAAACACCCCAAGAGCCAGTCAGCCACCCACACAGGGGGTATTCACAGGGACCCCGCCTACCAGTACCTGGTTGATCTCGTCCTGCGTGGATGCAAGAGACTTGAGGATGGTCTCAAGCTGGGCGCGCCCGGCCTGGATGCTCTGCTCCAGCTGTGCCTCTTCCTGCTGTAGGCGGCCCAACTCCGCCTTGGCCCGGTTGAGGTCATCCTCCTGGGACCGCAGGTCTGACTCCTGTGACTGGATCTGTGTCTTCAGTGAGGAAATCTGAAATGGGATTGCAGGGGTGTCCATATGTCAAGGTGGCTCAGAGGAAGCAGTCTCAGTCTCTGCACTCAGAATAAGCTGGGCTGGGGAAGGAGGCAGCAAGCACAAAGCCTCGGCTCCTGGCAGCCAAAAAGGCCCCATTCTGTGCCAGAGCAAAGGAGTGGGTAGACAGACGGGCATCCCCACACAACGTACTGACACTGATGGTTCTGGAAGGAGCAGGACCTAGCCTGGGACCATCTACCTATGCCCAGAAAGCTGAACGCACTGCACAAGACCGTGAGGATTTTAAAGTCCGTGAATAATGCAGTCCCCTGTTTCCAGCGAACCGTGAAAGCTGCAGTGAATGGGAGGCCCCCAGACTCTCCATGTGTGGGGTGCAGGTTGGCAGTGCCCCAGGGTGGTGGGGTATTTATGGGGCTCAGGTCTGGGTGGGAACCCACCTCACTCATATAATAACCTGGTCTCTAGACACATAGGTGGGAGAGATGAGATTAGTCTGCAAAATGCTTTGATGTTCTCCAAAGTGGAATTTTAAGCTACTCTATTAAAGCCAGCCACCATTTGTCTGTCAGTGTGTGGTAATGTAGTGGCCTACATGTTGCTGTGATGCTGGAAGCTATGCCACTTAATATTTCAAATACCAGCAGGGTCACCCACCATGGACAGGTTTTGGTGGAGCTTCCAAACTAAGAGACTAGGAAGAAAGGCCAGGAGATCTACTTCCAAAAATTAGCCAATGAAAACCCTATGGATCACAGAGAACATTATCTGATATCATGCTAAAAGTTAAGCCTCTTAGGCTAGAAGGCTCAAGGAGCCCTGGTGGTATAGTGGTTAAAATATTTAGCTGCAGTGGTCTGAACCCACCAGTCGTTCCACGGAAGAAAGATGAGGCAATCTGCTTCCATAAAGATTTAGTCTTGAAAACCCAATGGAGGTTGCTATGAGTTGGAATCAACTCAATGGCAGTGAATTTGGTTTTCTAAGGCTAGAAGGCCCTGAAAATGCAGTGGCTACAGCTGTGGACCTGAGCATGGCAATCACTATGAATATGGAGCAGGATCGGGTGAAGTTTTGTTCTGTTGCACACGGGGTTGCTGTGAGATGGCACCCAACAACAACAAATAGACATTTTTCTCTTTCTCCGAACCATTTGGGGGTAACCTGCAGACATAATGGCCCTTTACACCCAAATACTTCATTGTGCATTTCCTAAAAACAAAAGCATTCTCCTTTATAACCACAGTAAAATGATCCACCTTAAGAAATTAATCATCAACACACTATTGTTTAATATATGATCTAGATTCAAATGTCCCCAATACCAATTTTTTTTTTTCCCTGATTCAAGATGCAATGGTCAATACGCTATAGCCGCAGCATGGATTCAAGTACACCAGTGGTGGTAAAGGTGGTACAGGACCGGGCAGTGCTTCCCTCTGCTGTACACAGGGTCGCCGTGCGTGAAGCTGACTCAATGGCAGCCAACAAAACATAAAAGCTAACAGGTACGTGTGTACATGCATGTATATCCATATATACAATAAACCACATAGGGGACACAGTCCCTTACAGAGATACTTCTTATATATAACCAAACACTTCATGAAATTGTTTTTCTGGTTTAAAGACTTAGGACCCATAGTCACATGGGAGAACTCGGTTAAGTGGCAGAACACAGTTTATAACGTGTGTAGAACACAGTTCTACACCCTCATGTGATGAGAACTGTCATGGCTTTTAAAAGCTTGCAAGTGGCCATCTAAGATACAACTATTGGTATCTATTTGTCTGGAACGAAAGAGAAAGGAGGAAACCAAAGGCTCAGAGAAGAACGGAGTCGACATTAACTACAGCCTCATCTACCCTGAATCCAGAAGAAACAGATAGCACCTGGCTATGACTGATCAGGCCCATAATAGATGAAGCCTGAGAGTGCAGGAGAAAGCTGGAACAGAAATCAAATTCTTAACAAGTCCAGACTTAATTGGACCATTTGAAACAAGAGGACTCCTAAGGTCTACTGCCCTGAGATACTCTTTAAATAAACCAAAATTAACCCTTGAAGTCACCTTTTAGCTAAATAACAGATGGCTCATAAAATAAAGATGATCATCTGTAAGTAATGAGCACCTTTCAAAAATCACCTATAGGAGACCAAATGGTCAAAAATGACTCTCATACAAAGAAGAGAAGGTCAGGGGCAGGGAAACTAGAGCACTGGAAATGGCACAACCGGAATGTAATGAATGAGAATGATGGCACACTGTGAAAAAGGTAACCAACGTCACTGAATAATCTGTGTAGAAATTGGTACATGGGAACCTAATTTGCTGTGTAAACTTTCACTCTAAACATAATGAAATGTTCTTTTCAAAAGGCATGAAAACTGTCTCACATCTGTCTCAAGGTGCCATGGGTATGGAGGCCTGCAGGACACACCCCCACTGCCAGGCACCCCGACACACTGCTCACCATCTGCGTCTCGTCCTGGCATTTTTGCCGCACGTCACTCAGCATGTCACGGAGCTTGGCCTTCTGCTGGTCCATCTCATCCAGGCGGTCCTGAGCGTCCTGCTTCTGAGCCTCCAGCTCCTGCAAACTGTTTGTCTCCCTGTCCAGATCGTTCTGCAGTTCCTGGAAAGAGTGGTATGCGTTTACATGAGATTGGCAAAAAGGAGGCACATCCAAGATCGCACTGTAGGGCTCAGGTGAGCACCTCCGAGACACCCCACAGAACGCCCTCCCACCCAGCCTAGATTAGCCCTCCATACACTCCCACCGCAAGTGCCTTTACCTGGGCCTGCAACCCTCAGCGTGTTCCCTTGCTCACTAGCTCCCTCGATAAATACTGAGGCTGGGAGCCAGTGGGAAGGGGCTAGGTGACTGGCCTAAGACGGACCTTTCCCTGCTTGCTCTGCAGGACTGATAGGGGTGGAGAGATGTCCCACAGACACAAGCACATGGGAACATCCCAAGGGAACAGTGCAGCACCCCTGCAGTGTAGCCTAGGAAGTTGGCCAACCCTACAGCTGAGACACCTCTGTGGAACTGTATTAAGACTAGATTGCAGAGCAGGCAGTGCCAGGTAGGTGAGGAGCTGGAGGCAAGGGGTTCAGCATGGGGAACCACGTGGACCAAGGTGGGACAGGATGCTATACTCATGCAAAGCCATGTCTGTGGGGAAGGAGGGCCCTCAGATGCCGCACCACAGCCATGGCGAGGACACTGCACAGATGCCTATGTTTCTGAAAGGCCTCGCAGGGACAATGTGCCATGTGCTGTGACTCCCAACTATGCAGTGTGCTACTGTCTCATACACACACCGGAGCTGAGATAACAGGCCTGGGGCAAACAAAGCAGACAAGAGGCCAGGGGGTCCAGGGGAGAGGGGATGGATTTGAGTGAAGTCTTGGGGAAAAGGAATATTGTCCATTACAGTGCTGTCAGTCCGTCATACGGTGGTGGCTAGTGTGTTGCTGTGAGGCTAGAGGCTATGCCACCAGTATTTCAAATACTAGCAGGGTCACTCATGCTGCACAGGTTTCAGCAAAGCTTTCAGACTAAGACAGACTCAGAAGTAGGAAAGGGCTATCCATTCTCAAAGAACTGGCCGGTGAAAACCTTATGAATAGCAATGAAACACTGTCAAATATATTACTGGAAAACTTTATGAATAGCTGTGAAACACAATCTGATATAGTGTCAAAAGATGAACTCCTCAGGTTAGAAGGGACTCAAAATCTGATTGGGGAAGAGCTGTCTCCTCAGAGTAGAGTTGACCTTAATGATGTGGATGGAACAAAGTTTGCAGGACCTCCGTATGCTGATGTGGCACAACTCATAATGGGAAGAAACAGTTGTGAACATCCATTAATAATCAGAACATGGAATGTACAAGTGTGAATCCAGGAAAACTGGAAGTTGTCAAAAATGAAATGGAATGCATAAAGATCACTATCTTAGGCTTAGTGACCTGAAATGGACTGGTTTTGGCCATACTGAATCAGATAATCATATGGTCTACTAAGCCAGGAATGACAAATAGAAAAGAAATGGTGTCACATTCATCATCACAAAGATCTATCCTGAAGTCAATGCTGTCAGACAGTATAATATCCATACGCCTACAAGTAAGACCAGTTAATACTATTATTATTCAAATTTATGTACCAACCACGAAAGCCAAAGATGAAGAAATTGAAGATTTTTACCAACTTCTGCAGTCTGAAATTGACCAAACATACAATTAAAATGTGTTGATTATTACTGGTGATTGGAATTCAAAAGTTGGAAACAAAGAAGAATCACCAGTAGTTGGAAAATATGGTCTCGGTGATAGAAATGATGCCGGAGATCACATGATAGAATTTTGCAAGGCCAACAACTTATTCATTGCAAATACTTTTTTTCAACAATATAAACAGTGGCTATACACATGGACTTCACCAGATGGAATAAACAGGAATCCAATCAACTACATCTGTGGAAAGAAGCTCAGTATCTTCAGCCAAAATAAGGCCAAAAGCTGACTGTGGAACAGATCATCAACTGCTCATTTACAAGTTCAAGTTAAAATTGAAGACAATTAAAACAAGTCCACAAGAGCCAAAATATGACCTTGCTTATATCCTATCTAAATTTAGAGGCTGTCTAAAGAACAGACTAGATACATTAAACACCAACGACTGAAAAACAGATGCATTCTGGAATGACATCAAGAACATCATCCATGAAGAAAGCAAAAGGTCATTAAAAAGACAGGAGAGGAAAGAGAAACCAAAATGGATGTCAGAAGAGATTCAGAAACTTGTTCTTGAACACAGAGTAGCTAAAGCTAATGGAAGAAATTATAAGATAAAAGAGCTGAACAAAAGATTTCAAAGAGCAGCTTGAAAAGACAAAGTCAGTTATTATAATGAAATGTGCAAAGACCTAGAATTAGAAAACCAAAAGGGAAGAACACACTTGGCATTTCTCAAGCTGAAAGAAATAAAGAAAAAGTTCAAGCCTCAAGTTGCAATACTGAAAGATTCTATGGGCAAAATATGGAATGATGCAGGAAACATCAAAAGAAGATGGAAGGACTACAGAGAGTCACAGTATCAAAAAGAATTGGTCAGTGTTCATCTATTTTAGGAGGTGGCATATGATTAAAAACCAATGGTAGTGAAGAAGGAAGTAGAAGCTGCACTGAAGGAAGTGGTGAAAAACAAGACTCCGGGGATTGATGGAATATCCATTGAGATGTTTCAAACAGATGCCATGCTGCAGGCACTCACTCATCTATGCCAAGAAATTTGGAAGACAGCTACCTGGCCAACTGACAGGAACAGATCCATATTTGTACCCATTCCAAAGAAAGGTGATCTCACAATATGGAAATTATCAAACAGTATCATTAATATCACATGCAAGTAAAATTTTGCTGAAAATTATTCAAGAACTTCAGAAATGCAAACTGGATTCAGAAGAAGACATGAGATGTAGGATATCACTGCTGATGTCAGATGGATCTTGGCTGAAAGTGAAGAATATCAAAAAGATGTTTACTTGTGTTTCATTGATTATGCAAAAACATTCGACTGTGTGAATCATAATAAATTATGGATAACACTGAGAAAAATGGGAATTTGGGAACACTTGTGCTCATGAGGAACCTGTAAACAGAACAGGAGGCTGTCATTCAAACAGAACAAGGGGATACTGCATGGTTTAAAATCAAGAAGAGATTGCGTCAGGGTTGAATTCTTTCACTGTACTTATTCAATCTATATGCTGAGCAAATAATCCGAGAAACTGGACTACATGAAAAAGAACTAGACATCAGGATTGGAGGAAGACTCATTAATGACCTACGATATGCAGACGACACAATCTTGCTTGCTGAAAGTGAAGATGACTTGAAGCACTTACTGATGAAGATTAAAGACTACAGTCTGCAGTATGGATTACACCTCAACATAAAGAAAACGAAAATCCTCACAACTGGACCATTAAGCAGCATCAGGATAAATGGAGAAAAGATTGAAGTTGTCAAAGATTTCATATTACTTGGCTCCACAATCAACAGCAATAAAAGCAGCGGTCAAGAAATCAGATGTTGAAGACGGTGGAATAGGCAGAAAAGCTACACAGACCCTCTTCAACAAAGAAAAGAGAAACCAATTGACACAGATACAAAAAACAATCCTGGAGCCCTGAGCTTTCAAAGGATGGATACAGAAGTGGATTAAACACCAACTAGTCGAAGAACCTGAACGAAAACAGTGAGCAAGGAGACTAATGGAGCTGTGGACTGTCACCTGTCCTGAAGGCACAGACAGCCTGAATATTTCCAAGTGGTGTTAGGATCTGAAATTAACCTAAAAATCATCCCTGCTTACCAAGGTCTGCATGAACTACTGAATGGGTAGCTGATGACTGAAAAGGGGAATAGCAAAAAAGGAGACAAAGTGAGCTGTAGACTTTCAGGTGTCTGGAGGGTGCAGCCATTTTGAATGTATACAAGTGGCGGCAGCGTGCGGCCATTTTGAATATTTTGAATACAAGCAGTAGCCACTTTGGATATTTAAAGTGACAGTATTCTCATTCAGATTCCAGGGACCCAAGAATAGGCTCTGCTTGCCAAAGACAGCATGGACATAAAGGAGGCTGACGACTGGAAAAGAAACAGGTGATTAATGCGTAAGTGCTGCCAATAGCAAATAGAGGAGCACAGTACCCTGCTTACTCAGATACATCCAAACAAAACAAAGAAAACTAAAATCTTGGGCCAATCACTCCAACATACGATCACCAATTAAATATAAACACAAAAACGTGACAATGTCTTGGACACAAAAGATGATTACAGTCTACACAAAGAAGCAAGATAAAGCAGTAGAAACAAGGGACCAGGATACAGACCCAGAACACATCCCTGAGGAAAAAGCAGCATTGGAACACCCTGATAAGGAATTCAAAAGAATTATATTTAGATACCTTCAATGGATTAAGAGGCAGATCACGGAAAACACTGACAAAATTGAGAAAAACACAGAGAAAACCCTAGAACAATTTTGGAAGGCAATACAAGAACTAAATGACAAAATTAATGAAAAATTAGAAATGATACAAAATCTACAGATAGAAATCCATAAGATTAATACTAAATTGTCAGAAATAGGTAATGCATTGAACAGGCAAAGGAGTAGAATTAATTCAATGGAAGACAGAATTAATGAGATTGAAGACAAGTATCTGAATACTTCTTTGGAAAGGGATCAATCAGAAAAAAGGTCAAAACAAAATGAAGAAAGCCTAAGGTTCATGTGGTATACCATCAAAAGGAATAACCTACATGTAATCAGAATTCCAGAACAAGAAGAGACCAATAAAACCACAGAGAAAACTGTCAAAGATTTGCTGGAAGAGAATTTCCCTGATTTGATGAAAGATGAGAATATTTCCATTCAAGAAGTCCAATGAACCCCAAACAGGATAGACTTCAACAGAAAACCACAAGACATATCATCACCAAATTCACCAAAAACTAAAGACAAGGAAAGAATCCTAAAAGTAGCACAAGAAAAAGAGTTACCCACAAATGGCAATCATTAAGACTAAGCTCTGATTTCTCAGCAGAAACCATGCAGGCAAGAAGACCTGGTATATATAAAGATGGTATATATAAAATCCTGAAAGAAAAAAGTTTCCAACAAGAACTACATACCCAGTAAAACTGTCCCTCAAATATGATGGTGAAATTAGGATATTTCCAGGTAAACAGAAATTAAAGGAATTAAAAGAATTAAAGGTTAAAATCAGACCAACCTTACAAGAGATGCTAAAGGGAGTCCTTTGGACAGAAAACCAACAACAGCAAACAACAACTGACTATTAACACACATGATGACATAACCCAGAAACCAACCAAGCTATGAAAGTATCCAAAGTAAATAAGCCTGCAAGATTGTAAACAGGAAACCAAAGACATCAATTGGCAAATGAGGACAACTACCAACCAAAAAGAGGGAAAAAACTGCGTAGTTTCATGACTTCTAAATGGTGACAAAGTCAAGAGAGTTGCAAGATAGAATGGACTGTTCTAAACTTGGGAAGAAAATTATAAATCGCAGGGTAACCTCAAAGAAAAATGATAAACATTCACATCAAAATAAAAAGAGGACAAGCACAAATATTTAGCAAATACTAAAACAACAGCTACGAAGGAGGTGATAACATGATTCATAAACAAAATGAACTCAACACAGAAAATTATATTGAACAAACAAATCAGTAACACCACAAAAAAATACATAACAAAATGACAGCAACAAATTCATACTTGCTGATAATTACACTGAATGTCAATGGATTAAATGCACCACTCAAGAGACAGAGAGTTGCACACTGAATAAGAAAATATAACCCAATCATCATTACGCTGTCTACAAGAGACAAAGACACAAATAGACTAAAAATCAAAGGTTGGAAAAAGATATATCAAGCAAATGGCAATCATAAAAGAGAAGGAGTGGCAATATTAATTTCTGATAAAATTGACTTTAAGACAAAAACCACCATAAAAGACAAGGAAGGACATTATCTAATGATTAAAGGATTAATTGAACAAGAGGACTCAACCATAATAAATATCCATTCACCCAATGAACCAAACCAAACGAAACTCACTGCCATCGAGTTGGATCTGACTCATAGTGACCCCTCCTTGGGTTTCTAAGGCAGTATCACTACGGAAGTTGATTGCCCCATCTTCCTTCTGAGGACTGGCTGGTGGGCTTGAACCTCCAGCCATCTGGTTAGCAGTCAAATGCCTTAGGTATTAAACTACCAGAGCTTCTCACCCAATGAAAGAGCCCCAAAATACATAAATCAGACTTTAACAGAATTGAAAAGGCAAACAGATGACTCCACAGTCATAGTAGGAGACTTTAATATACTATTTTCAATCAAAGATAGAATAACTGGAAAGAAACAACAAAGATACAGAAGAACTAAATAATACAATCCACCAACTTGACCTTATAGACATCTACAGAGCACTTCACCCAACAACAGCACAATAAACATTCTTTTCTAGTGCACATGGAACATTCTCCAGGATAGACCACATGTTAGGCCACAAAGCAAGCCTTTATAAATCTAAAAGCACTGAAATGCTGCAAAGCATCTTCTCAGATCACAATGCTATACAATTAGAAACCAACAATAGGAAGATTAACCGAAAAAGAGCAAATACATGGAAACTGAGTAACACAATCCTTGAAAATGACTGGGCAATAGAAGAAATAAAAAGTGAAATTAAAAAATTCCTTAAATCAAATGAGAATGACAACATACCAAAATCTTCGGGACACAGCAAAAGCAGTGATTAGGAGGCAATTTATAGCAATAAATGCACATATCAAAAAAGAAGAAAGAGCCAAAATCAACACTCTAACTCAACATCTCCAAAAATCAGAAAAAGAGCAGGGAAAAAAAAAAGCCTACAATCACCAGATGAGAAGAAATAATAAAAATCCGAGCAGAAATAAATGAAAGTGAAAATAGAAAGACAGTAGAAAAAAATCAACGAGACTGGAAGTTGTTTTTTTTAAAAGATTAATAAAATTGAAAAACCACTGGCGAATTTAACAAAGGAAAAGAGGGAGAGAATACAAATAGCATGAATAAGAAAAGAACTGGGTGGCATCACAACAGAACAAACAGAAATTAAAAGAATAGTATCAGGATAATATGAAGAACAGTATTTCTTTGCTTGCTGAAAGTGAGGATGACTTGAAGCACTTACTGATGAAGATAAAAGACTAAAGTCTGCAGTATAGATTACATCTCAACATAAAGAAAACGAAAATCCTCACAAATGGATCAATAACCAGCATCACAATAAATGGAGAAAAGATTGTAGTTGTTAAAGATTTCATATGACTTGGTTCCACAATCAACACCAATGGAAGCAGCAGTCAAGACATCAGACAACATATCACACTGGGCGAATCTGCTGCAAAAGACCTCTTTGAAGTGCTGAAGAGAAAAGATGTCTCCTTGAAGACTAAGATTCGCCTAACCCAAGCCATGACATTTTCGATTGTCTCATATGCATGTGAGAGCTGGACAATTAACAAGGAAGACCGAAGAAGAGTTGATACTTTTGAGTTATGGTATTGAAGAAGAATACTGAAAGCACTATTGACTGCCAAAAGAACTAACAAATCTACCCTGGAAGAAGTGTAGCCAGAATGCTCCTTGGAAGGGAGAATGGCCAGACTTCATCTCACCTACTTTGGTCATGTTATCAGAAGGGGACCACTTCCTGGAGAAGGACATCATACTTGGTAAAGCGAAGGGTCAGCAAAAAAGGGGAAGGCCCTCGACGAGATAAGACTGACCCAGTGGCTGCAATGATGGGCTCAGGCACAGTAGGGATTGCAAGGCTAGCGCAGGACCAGGCAGCATTTTCTCCTGTGGTACACAGGCTCACTATGAGTCAGAGCTGAGTCAATGGCACCTAACAAAAACAAACAGCAGTGCTGAAAGATGAGCCCCCCTTGGTTGAAAGGCTCTCAAAATACACAGTAGCTGCAACAATGGACTCTAGCAGACCAACGATCGTGAAGATGTCCTGTTCTGTTCTGCTTGGGGCCACCATGAGTTGGAGCAGACTTGATGACAGCTAACAAGTGACAGGGGAATGAGGACAGGGTGTTGGGCCAGCTCGCAGGTGGCCTGGCTGGGTACATACAGCAGGTTGAAGCCATCCAAGGAGATGAGGCCACCCAGGGGAGCAAGCCCCTTCCCTGCTCTGAAGACAAAGCCTCCAGGCCTTGATTCCTTTGCTCTCATCAGACAGAACTGTCTCTGAATGATGCTGGAGGCCAAATTCTGATGCCCACCTGCCCTGCCCCAACCTTTCTTCAGGGACCACACCTTGGGAGTCACCCTTTGGCACATTAGGCCAGAGATGCAAGAGGAAGACCAAGTAGAATCAGGGCTCAGAAGGGGCAGCTGCACCAGATGTGGGGTGCTGGCATTGAGGGGGATTACACTTTCTGTTGACTAGAATGTGCCAGGGGCGCAGGAGAGCAGCCAAATGGGCCAGGACGACCCAAGGCCCACTCAGCAGAGTGCCGAGTCCACCAAGGGGCCACTGGCAGGTGCGGGCTGACCTCTCATCAGCACATAGACACAACCAGGCTCTGCGACTCAGGCCATGAGGGCTCAGCACCCACAGATGCCTCCCTGTTCCTCTCCCTTAAAAGGACAACAAGAAAGCAAACACATCTTACAACCAGTTTCTCACAAGGCCAGGAGGGGTGGGGTGTAGGGGGTGACAGGGTGAAGGCAGGCCCAAACATCATAATGACAGGGTACTTGAGGACACTGAGGCAGGGCAGGGGCTCAGAGGTGTGATCCTGCTCCTCAGAAGCCTGGAGTCATCTTTCTCCGCTGTCCCTTCCTTCTCTTTTCTCCTTTATTCTTGTAAATCTGCTCCAAAGGCTCTTTCAAGTGTTAAAAATTAGCAAAGATGTCACTTTGATGACTAAAGTGCACATGTCCCCAGCCACAGTCTTTTTAATTGCCTCCTATGCAATTAGGGACATGGGACTGTTAGACAATGAATAAGGAAAACTGAAGAAGAACTGATATATTTCAACGGGTGTTGGTGAAGAATACTTAACACACCATGGACTGGCAGAAAAAGGATCAAAACTGTCTTAGAAGTATAGACAGAATGCTGCTTAGAAATAGAAACAAGGATGGTGAGACTTTGTCTCATGTACTTTGGATGTGTTATCAGGAAGGACCAGTCACTGGAGAAGGTCATCATGGTTGGTACAGTAGAGCATCAGAGAAATTAAGAAAACACTGAATGAGATGGACTGACACAATAGCCTACAGTTGTGAATATAGTGCAGGACCAGGCAACGTTACACTCTCTCGTACATAAAGTTCGCATGAGTCGGAACAGCAACAACAACATTTGTGCTCTGTCCCTGTCTCTGTGAAATACCAACCCGTGAAATGTACACATATGATTTTTTAAAGACCTTGACCAAACCTCCCTGAGTTAAATGTTTGCATTTTGGAGCTGCACTGCTGTAATGAGTCAGGCTGTGCAGTGCCATGTGGCCCCACTTCACTGTAGAATGGTGTGTTGGATGGGGTTCTCTAGAGAAACACAAAAACCAGCAAAGTATATATATATATATTTAGAGAGAGAGAGAGAGAGAGAGAGAGAGAGATTTATCTTAGATAAATGGCTCACAAACGTATTGAAGCCGGCAAATTCAATCTGAAAAGTTCGTCTCTGGAGGGGGATGGGTCCCAGGGCC
>NW_006921723.1:499920-506964 GCF_000298275.1 Orycteropus afer afer
CACTCACAAGTGAAGTCCAGCCAAGTTGACAGATCTTCAACTATCACAAATGGTTTCCCCTCTGTAGGAAAGAGGTGCAGCTCATTCAGGCCACGGAGCAACCAACCACACCACAACCATTCCCAGGTCCCCTGTGACACCAGCTGAGAGATGAGGGGTGCTAACCAGTGACATGACAGGACCTGTGTCTCTGAGTCCCTGAACTGGGGTGCTGAGTTGGACACATCTGAGGGAGATCATACAGAATACTTGGAATGGGGGACATGAGTTAGCCACTTCTAAGGGACGTGACAGCGATGGGGGGTGGGGGAAAAGAAGGCAGGGAAAGTGAGGCCCAGCATGACGTCCAGGAACAACTAAGTGGCCTGGTTTGTCCAGGCATTGGGCATCATCTGTAACACAGAAGGAGTCACCAATGGTCCCAGAGGGACAAGCCTGCCAGCTTAACAGCTCGAAAGAGTGCTGGTGGTAGGGGGTGGGGGAAAAAAGAGCCACGCAATGAGAATACACCATGAACCCAGGCAAGAGAAAGAAGGAAACCAAAGTCTCAGAGAAGAAACTGGTCTACAGAGCTAACAGTTTGTGCGAACCATGGCCTCAACTACCCTGAGACCAGAGGAACTAGATAGTGCCCGGCTACCACTCCCAAACCTTCTGATCACGATAGATAGACTCTGATAGAATAGGAGGAAAACACATTCTAAAACTCTTAAGTCCAGACTTACTGAACCAGTTGAGAATAGAGGGCTGTGACTATCACCCTAAGATATTCTTTTAACCTTGAACTGAAAGCTATCTCGTGGTCACCTTTCAGCAAAACACAAAACAGAAGATATTACCCTTGAGTACAGGCACTCTAGTGGCATAGTGCCTAAGGCACTCGACTGCTAACCAGAAGGCTAGTGGTTCAAACCCACCAGCCACTCCTCAGAAGGAAGGGTGGGCAATCCACTTCCATGATACCACCTCGGAAACCCAAGGAGGGGTCGCCATGAGTTGGGGCCGACTGGAGGGCACACGACAACAACACGACAACAACCCTTGAGTACAATGCTTCATTAAAGAAATAGTGATAAAAGGCCAAAAGGTCAACAATCACACTAAAGCAAAGATGAAAAGATAAGGGGGCAAGGAAACTAGGACACTGGAAATGGTACAACCAGAACACAATTAAAGAGAATGTTGATACACTGTGAAAAATGTAACTATGTTGCTGAACAATTTGTGTGCAGAAAGTGTCAAATGTGAACCTAGTTTGCTTTGTAAACTTTCACCTAAAACACACACAATAAAAGATTGCTATTAAATAGTAACAAAAGGCAAGCACTACTATCATAAAAAAGAAAAAAGAACCCAGGCAATCCATAGAGTCACAATACTATCAGAAACCCAGCTGGCCTTTGTGTAGAAACTGACAAGCTGATCCTAAAATTCATGTGGAAAAAGAGCCAAAACAATCTTGAAAAAGAACAAAGTTGGAGGACTCAGACGTTCTAATTTCAAAACTCACCTCTGTTGGTTGTTAGGTGCTGCTGGGTCAGTTCTGACTCATAGCAGCCCTGTGTATAACAGAATGAAATTGCTCATTCTGCACCATCCTCACAACAGGAGGTTTGTTTGAGCCCATCGCTGCAGCAGTATTCACTGTCCAGCTTTTGTAGGCATATGAGATGACTGAAAACGCCATGGGCTAGGTAGGTCAGGCACATTTTATGCTCAAGATGACATCTTTAAAGAGGTCTTTACAGCAGATTTGCCCAGTGCATTATTTTGTGTGATTTCTTGACTGCTGCTTCCATGGGCACTGATTGGGGATCTAAGTAAAATGAAGTCTTTGACAACTTCAATCTTTTCTCCATTTATCATGATATTCCTTATTGGTCCAGTTGTGAGAATTTCTGTTTTCTTTATATTGAGGTGTATGTAATCCATACTGAAGGCTGTAGTCTCTCATCTTCATCAGGAAGTGCTTCAAGTTGTCTTTACCTTTGGCAAGCAAGGTTGTGTCGTCTGCATATCACAGGTTGTTAATTATTTTCTCATTCACAGAAAGTACTGGGAACTTTTAAGTCTTCCTTCAATCCTGATGCCACAAAGAGACCAGCTTCTCAGATTATCTGAGCAGCATATAGACTGAATAAGTATGGTGAAAAGAGAAAACCCTGATGTTAAACCATTCAGTATCTCCTTGCTTTGTTCGAACGACTGCCTCTTGAGCTATCCACAAATTCCAAATGAGCACAATTAAGTGTTCTGGAACTCCCATTCTTCACAATGTTATCTATAAACTATTATGATCCACACAGTCAAATGCTTTGGCATAGTCAATAAAACACAGGTTAACATCCTTCAGGTATTCTCTGCTTTCAGCCGAGATCCATCTGACATCAGCGAGGATATGCCTCATTCCATGTCCTCTTCTGAATCCAGCTTCAATTTCTGGCAGTTCTCTACTGATGTACTGCTGTAATTGTTAATTGTATTCAGCATAATAATGATGTTGTTCAATAAATTTCAGTATTCCACTGGATCACCTTTCTTTGGAACAGGTACATATATGGATCTCTTCCAGTCTGCTGGCCAGGTAGCTGTCTTTCAAATTTCTTGGCAGAAATGAGTGAGTGCTTCCTGCATTGCAACGTTTGTTGAAACGCCTCAATGGGTATTCTGTCAATTCCTGCAGTCTTGTTTTTCGCCAATGGCTTCAATGAAATTTGCACTTCTTCCCTCAGTACTATTGGCTCTTGATCATGTGGTGTTGTTAGGTGCCATCGAGTCAGCTCCAACTCATAGCAACCCTATGTACAACAGAATGAAACACTGCCCAGTCCTGCACCATCCTCACAATCCTTGCTATATCCTTGCCCATCATTGCTGCCACTCTATCAATCCATCTCATTGAGGGTTTTCACCTTTTTTGCTGACCCTTCATGTTACCAACCATGATATCCTTCTCTAGGGAATGATTCCTTCTGACAACGTGACCAAAGTAGGTGAGACGAAGTCTAGCCATTCTCACTTCCAAGGAGCATTCCAGCTGTACTTCTTCCAGGACAGATTTGTTCGTTCTTCTGTCAGTCCATGGTATTTTCAGAATTCTTCACCAACACCACAATTCAAAGACATCAACTCTTCTTCAGTCTTCCTTATTCACTGTCCAGCTTTCACATGCATATGAGGCGATTGAAAAACATTACAGCTTGTTAGGCACACCTTAATCTTCAGAGTGACATCTTTGCTCTTCAACATTTTAAAGCGGTCTTCTGCAGCAGATCTGCCCAGTGCAATATGATGTCTGATATCTTGACTGCTGCTTCCATGGGTGTTGACTGTGGACTGAAGTAAAACGAAATGTTTAACAACTTCCACTTCTCCATTTATCATGATGCTGCTTATTACTCCAGTTGTGATCATATGCTACTCCTGAAATGGCTGAACATTGAGCACTTCTTTTTGGAATAGTGATTCTGTGTATCTCTTCCATCTTCTTTTGATGTTTCCTGCATCATTCAATTCTGCCCACAGAATCCTTTAATATTGCAACTCAAGGCCTGAATTTTTTCTTTGGTTACTTCAGCCTGAGAAATGCCAAGTGTCCCTCCTTTTGGTTTTCTAACTCCGGGCCTTTGTGTATTTCATTATAATACTTGTCTTCTCGAGTTGCTCTTTGAAACCTTTTGTTCAGCTCTTTTACATCAGTTTTTCCATTTGCTTTAGCAATTTTATGTTCAAGAACAAGTTTCAGAGTCTCTTCTGACATTCACTTTGGTCTTTTGTTTCCTGTCTTTGTAATAACTTTTTACTTTCTTCATGTATGATGTCTCTGATGATCATCCCACAATCTGTCTGGTCTTCAGTCATCAGTGTTCAATGTAATAAATCTATTCTTCAGATGCCCTAAATTCAAGTGGGATATACACTCAAGGTCATACTTTAGTTTTTGTGGACTTCCTTTAATTTTCTTCAGCTTCAACCTGAATTTGCATATGAGCAACTAATGGTCTGGTTCCACTGTTAGCCTCTGGCTTTACTCTGACTGATAGTGAGCGTCTCCATCGTATCTTTCCACAGATGTAGTTGATCTGCTTCCTGTGCATCCCATCTGGTGACATCCAAGTGTATAATCGCCATTTATGACATTGAAAAAAGGTTATTTCCAATGAATAAGGATGTTGGTTATACAGCATTCTATCCTGCAATCCCTAACATTATTTCTATCACCAAGTCATATTTTCGAACAAGTAATCCGTCTTCTTTGTTTACAACTTTCGTATCCCAGTCACCAATAATTATCAAAGCATCTTGATTCCATGTTCAATTCCATATCAATTTTAGGCTGCAAAAGGTGGTAAAAATCTTCAATTCCTTCATCTTTGGCATTAGTGGTTAGTATATAAATATGAGTAATAGTCATATTAACTGATCTTCCTTGTATGTCTATGGCTATTATCTTATCACTGACAGTATAGTTTAGGATAGATCTTGGGATTTTTTTTTTTTTTTTTTCTTTTACAATGGATGCAACACCATTTGTCTTCAGTTCATTGTACCCAGCATGGTGACTTTATTATTGTCTGATTCAAAATGCCCAATACCAGTCCATTTCCATTCTCTTTCATTTTTGACAATTTTCAATTTTCCTTGAGTATTACTTCATACATTCCACATTCTGATTATTAATCATTGTTTGCAGATGTTTCTTCTCATTTTTCATTTAACTTACTAAAATGCTACAGAAATCAAGACAGTATAGTACTGGGGTAAGGGCAGACATACAGACCCATGGAGAATTTTTTGAGTCCAGAAATAAATTCATACATTTATGATCAACTGGTTTCCAACAAGAGTGCTGTGGTAGTTAAGGGTGTATGTCAACTTGGCTGGGCCTGGTTGAGTGGCTGGGCAGCTGGATGCAGTTACTCCCTATGGCGAAACTAGTAATTAACTCCATAGTGGAATCTACTGGAGAAGGTGAATAGCTGCTTTAAGGATATGGTCTGCTTCTAGTATATAAGAGGCAACTTTGAGGAAGATCTCCAGCTTTTTGGCATGCTTAAACCCTAGATATAGCAAAGTCATTATTCAGCAGCCTGCCACGCTCTACCAGTCTTGGGATTTCTTCTGGACTTGAATTACCGGCCTGCCGTGTTGTTTGGTAACACTGGGACTGTGCCTTTTTACTTGTTGACCTTGGGTTTGTCAGCCTCAGCAGCCAGCAGCTGTCTGAATGAAGAAAAGCTTCCAGCTTCAGTGGGCCAGAAATAGGAGACAGAGCTAAAGCCCAAGTTGAAGGACATTCACCCAGCCCCTGGAGCCTAGCACTTAGAACTCGGACTTAAAGCCTCCAAACTGTAAGAAAATAAACTCTTGTTTGTTAAAGCCATCCCATTTGTGGTATATTCCTATCAGAGTGGCACTAAGTAACCAAAATAAGTGCCAAGACCATTCAATGGGTAATGAATGGTTGCTTCAGCAAATGATGCTGGACATCTGGATCTCCAGATGCAATAGAATAAAGTTACACCTGTCCCTCAAACCATATGTGAAAATTACCTCGAAATGGATTAAAGATTTAAATGTGAAAACTAAAACCAAGGAGAACACATAGGGGCAAATCTTCATAAGCTTGGATTTGCTAAAGCCTTCTTAATTTGACACTAGAACACTGGAAGTACAAACAACAAAAACAGATAAATTAGATTGCATCAAAATTTCAAACTGTTGGCTCTTCTGGTAAGACGGTGGAAGAAGCAGAAAGACTGCACAGACCCTCTTCAACAAAGAAAAGGGGAACCAATTAACACAGATGCAGAAGATAATTCTAGACCCCTGAGCCTTGAAGGAAAAGGATATAGAAGTGGACTAAACCCCAACTAACAAGAATTTGCATGAAAATACTAAAAAAGGAGACAAACGGAGCTGCGGTCTGGCAGCCATCCTGAGCGATCATGACGGCACAGACAGCTTGGAGATTGCTGAGTGGTGTATGACCTAAAAATTAATCCAAAAATCAGCCCTACTAGCCAGGGACTGCACGGAGGACTGCTCTGGTGGCTAGGGAATAAAAGGCTAAGCAGCAGCAAAGAAGAAGACGGGCTGAGTTGTGGACTTTTGCCCGTCCAGAGGGCACAGTCATTTTGAATGTATACAAGCGGTTCAACCATACTGGATATTTAAAGAGACAGTGCTCTCCCAGATTCCAGGGGCTTAAGCACAGCTTCTGCTTGCCAGTAACCCCAAGTACACACCGGACCTGGACGAGTGAAAAGGTGTGACATTCCCCTTGTTACTGTCATACGCCACACCCACTTGGTGAACGGAGCTGCAGCCATCCCCCACGCCCACCCACTTTTTGGGCCTGCAGGAACTCCATCCCAGTCTGTGTGCTCAGACGGAGCCTGGCTGCTCTACCCTGCCCTACCTGATTTTTCTCTTTTTATTTTTCTCTCTTTCCTTTTTCTGGTTTTTAGTTTGCTTGTTTTTCTCGGTTTCAAAACTACTATTATTATTAATACTTTTGTCCTTTTTACTATTATTCTTTATTCTACTCATCCCAGGTCCTAGTTCTCAGCTTTTTTTTCTTTTCTCTGTTCCAAATTATTTTTGTCCTTCTTTTTTTCTCATGGTTAACCCCATTCCTTGTTTTTCTTTTTGAATTTTTCCCATTTTTTTCCTCATTATTGTCCTTCTCTACCTTTTTTTCTCTTATTGCCCTATCCCCAGATATTACAGGTTTTCTTGCTTTTCCCTTCTTCTTCTTCTTTTTTCTTTTTTTGGTTACTGTTCCTGTGTGATTACATGGTGTATTTTTTGTCCAAGTGCTTTTAGTTTTTTGATGGTTATTCAATTGTAATTTTTGTCTAACTGAGTGGGACAAAGCAACAGTCCCCATAAGACACAACTACACCCACACCTCCTGCAACTTCACTTACTGAGTGAGAGCCACTATCTCCTTCTCCACCAATGGGCCAATGATAAAAAACCACCAAGAAGAGCCTGAATCACCCTTGGCTGCTCTTCACAGTTAACAGAGATCTAAATACA
>NW_006921723.1:507229-508164 GCF_000298275.1 Orycteropus afer afer
CAGAAACAGATAACACATTGGAAGGGCAAAGGAGAAGAACTGATGCAATGGAAGACAGAATTAATGAGATTGAAGACAAACACCTGAATACTTCTATGGAAAGGGATCAATGAAAAAAAAAAAAAAGAAGAAAGCCTAAGGTTCACGTGGGATACCATCAAAAGGATTAACCTACATGTCATTGGGATTCCAGAACAGGAAAAGAAAAATAACAGCACTGAGAAAATTGTCCAAGATCTATTGGAGGAGAACTTCCCTGATATGATGAAAGATGAGAATATATCCATTTAGGAAGTCCAACGAACCCCAGACAGGATAGACCCCAAAAGAAAATCATCAAGGCATATCATCATCAAACTCACCAAAACCAAAGACAAAGACAGAAGAGTGAAAGCAGCATGGAAAAACAAAAAGTTACTTACAAAGGACAGCCAGTAAGAATAAGCTCTGATTTCTCAGCAGAAACCATGCAAGTGAGAAGGCAATGCAATGGTACATATAAAACCCTGAAAGAGAAAAATTTTCAACCAAGAATTATATACCTGGCAAAACTGTACCTCAAATATGATGGTGAAATTAGAAGATTTCCAGATAAGCAGAAACTAAGGGAATTTGTTAAATCCAGACCAACCTTATAACAGATGCTAAAGGGAGTCTTTTGAACAGAGAACCAAAAATAGCAAATAACAACAGACCATTAATACACAAGATGACATAACTCAGAAACCACAGCTATGGATATATCCAAAGTAAAATGAGATTACAAGATGGTAAACAGGGAACCAGAGACATCAATTGGCAAATGAGGACAACTACACGCAAAAAGAGGGAAAACACTGTTAATTACAGAACTTCTAAATGGTGAGAGTTGCAAGATAGAATGGACTGTTCTAAACTCGGGGATAAAATTATAAATCATAGGGTAACCTCAAAGA
>NW_006921723.1:523121-532755 GCF_000298275.1 Orycteropus afer afer
AGGAGGTAACTATGGGGAGGAAGTGGGAGGGGAGCTGCTGCATTGTAAATTTTGGTCAATGACATGAGACAAAGTATATGTGAACTGCTGTATGAAAAGTAATTTACTCTATAAATCTTCACCCAAATCCTAATAAAAAAAAAAAAATTATAATTAGTGAATCCTGAAAAAATTCTGTGACAGAAAACATACTTTTCTCATGAAAAAATGAGAAATAAAGTTCAATCTTATTATTTAAAAAAAAAAGCAGTGACAGCCATGACAAGAACAGACATATGCACACCCATGTTCATTGCAGCACTATTTACAATAGCTAAAAGATGATAACAACCTAGGTGTCCATCAACTGAGAATGGGTAACCAAACTATGGTACATACACACAACGGAATACTATGCAATGCTAAAAGAATAATGTAGAATCTGCAAAACACTACATAATGTGCATGAACTTGGAGGACATTACGCTGACTGAAATAAGTCAATCACAAAAGGGGAAATACTGTATTAGTCCATTATTATAAAACTCAAGGAAAGGTTTCTATGTGGAAGGAAATTTTCTTTGTTGGTTACCAGGGGTGGGAGGGGAGGAGAGGGAATGCTGTTAGATAGATAGAGATAGATAAGTATTGATTTGCGTGAAGAGAAGGGCAATGTACCAAATGTGAGTGATCAATATGGTGGCACTGAGGAAGAAAAAGACATAGAGAGGTACATGGGAGGTACAGACAACAAAGATGAACCCTTTTGCACATACAGTACTGCGTTGTCAGTGAAGGCAAACATGGGTATATGGGTGGATAGGTGGGTAGACAGGCTGAACTAGTAGGTATGTCTATGAAGCGAGGAGTGTACCCAAGAACATGTATAGGGTTGGCAGACAATGGTCCTATAAATTTATGTGTATGATCTGAATTCCCAGGTGTATAGTAGAGCTGAGAAGGGGCAAGGTGGTAGTCACTGCTTGGTCACAGCCAGCTACCCAGAGGAACCAAGTAGTTGAACCTGTGGGTTCACTGCCATAGCTGCAGGGGACATCAAGCTCAAGTGGCATAACATACTACACAAAACATTGTTCCACCTCCTACTTTGGCAAGTAGCGACTGGGATCTTAGAAGCTTGCAAGCTGCCATCTAAATGCAACGATGGGTCTCTCCTCGTCCAGAACAAAGAAGCATGAAGAGAACCAAAAATTCATGGAAACAATTAGTCCTAGCGAATGCTACACCATCCAATCTGCAGCCTATACGACTATGAGACCAGAACTAGATGGGGCCCGGCTACCACTGTCAACCACTTGGAAGGGGATCTATGTAGGAGGTTCTGGATAGAGAGGGAGAACAATGTGGAACAAAACTCAAAATCATTTGGAGAAAAAAAAAGGCGGGGAAGACCAGGTTTGCTGGTCTGATAGAGCCTGATGCAACCACTGAGACTACGGCCCCTAGCTGCCCTTCAGGTCTGGAACTGAACCCACACCTGTGGCTTCCAGCCAAAAGACAGACATATGAGTTGAACATTTACCTGAGGTCGATACACTCCTTGGAGAGAACAATCATGGGAGAAGGGAGGGCTGTTTATGTACAGGGAGACAGCTCAGGGGGCAGCAGTGCATGGAGGGATGGATACAGGGAGGATGTAATTATTGAGAAGTGGGAGGGGAGCTGTTACATTGTGGTTAATTGTGGTCAATGTCATGAGACAAAGTGTATGTGAACTGCTGTATGGAAAGTGAATTTACTCTGTAAATTTTTACCCAAATCACAATAAAAATAAAAATAAAAAAATTTCAAACTGTTGTACTTCAAAGGTCACCATAAAAAATGAAAATAAAGAGAGATCCAACAGATCTATCAACTCAGGACCAAAGTATTGGGGGACAACAGACTCAACTGGCACAACAAAATACATAAAAATCTTGTTCCACAATCTACATTGGTCAGTAGCGACTGGGGCCTTAAAAGCTTTCGAGTGACCATATAAGATGCAGCTAATGGTCTCCTATCGTCAGAAGTGAAGAAGAGTACAAAAAACAAGGGCATTTGGAAGCAATCAGCCCTAAGACATGATGGACCCTGAGACCAGAAGACCCAGATGGTGCCCGGCTACCAATGCCAACCACTAGGGATCAGTACTGGAGATCCTGGATAGAGTGGGAGGAAAAACATGGAACAAAATCCAAAAACACAATAATGACCAGAATTACTGGTCGGATGGAGTCTGGTAGGACCCCCAATACTATGGCCCTGGGATACACTTCGGGCCTGGAATAAAAGTCACTCTCAGGGTCTGGCTCTCAGCCCAACAGTAAATAAGACGTACATGCAGACCATTCAACCCAGGGTGACACACTCCCATACTCTATGGGGATGCATCCCTTGGAGCAATTGACCACGGGGCATCAGAGGGGCAACATTCACACAGACGAAATGCAGGACACACAGGAGTGCATAACTATGAGAGGCACGAGGGGAGGGTTATTGGGTAGGGAGGGGAGGAGACTGGGTTAGGGTTGGGGATGGTAAATGGGGAGTGAAACTAAATGTACATGAAATGTTGAATGTAAAACAAACTCTGCTCTGTAAATTTACACCTAAAGCACAATTAAAAATAAAAAAGTGAAAATACAACTTAAGGAATTGGAGAAAACACTGCAAATCATTTTTCTGATAAGGGGCTATATAAAAAACCTCATATCTCAACATATCTAAAAAAACGGCCAACAAGTACATAAAAATATGCTCGACATCATTCACAGAAGCTTAGGTGGGGCAGTTGTTAATGTGCTTATCTGCTAAACTTACAGTCAGCAGTGTGAACCCACCAGCCGCTCCATGGGAGAAAGATGTGGCAGCCTGCTTCCCTAAAGATTTAGAGTCATCAGGGAAATGCAAATCAAAACCACAATTAGATACCATTTCACACCCCCTAGAATGGCTAGAATAAAAAATAAAGAGAGTAACAAGTGTTGATGAGGATGTGGAGAAATAAAAAATGGTGCAATCTGGTGGTTCCTCAAAACACAGTTATACTCTTTGACCCACCAACTCCACTACTTCTATACATATACAAGAGAAATGAAAATAAAGGTCCACACGCAACTTATACGTGAACATTCACAGCAGCACTATTCACAACAGCCAAAAAGTAGAAATAATCCAAGTATCCATCAACAAATGAATAAACACATTCAATGCACTACTACTCAGTTGTAAAGAGAAATCAAGTCCTGAATACATGCTATGACATGGATGGGCCTCAAAAACTTTATGCTGAGTGAAAGAAACCAGTCACTAAAGGACACACAGTATATGATTTCACTTAGATGGAATGTCTAGAATAGGCCGGTGCATAGAGATAGAAGGTAGATTAGTGGATGCCATGGACTGGGAGCCACTTCCCCTTCCCCCTTTCTGTCAGTTTATCATGCTGTGATACTTTGCATGTTGATGATCATAGCTGGAAGCTATATATTTCAAATAACAGCAGGGGCACTCACGGTGGACAGGTTTTTGAAGTGCTTCCAGACTAAAACTAGGAAGAAAAGCCTGATGATCTCCTTCTGGAAAATCAGCCAAGGACAGCTCTATGGATCAGAACGGTCTATTCTGCATCTATCCTGGGGATGGCACAGGATAAAGCAATGATTTGTTGCGCTATGCGTGGGGTGATCATGAGTCAGAGCCCACTCAACAGCAACTAATAAGCACCATAACAGGGGCCAGGAAGGATTGAGCGATGAAAGGGTAATAGGAAAGGTAAAGCATTTCTTTCTGGGATGATGACATGATCTAAAGCTGAGGTGATGGCTACACAACTTTGTGAACATACTAAAAACCACTCAACTGTCCACTTGAAGTGGGGTGAATGGAATGGAGGGGGCTTTTTTTCTCAAAAAAGCTGTTCTGAAAACAACAAATGCCTCAGGCAGAGCAGCTGCAGCCCTCACTGGGACAATGGCCATGGAAATGGAGACTATCCCCAGGCCTGGGGGGAGAGGTGTAAGGAAAGGACAAGGCACAAGAAATGGGCAACGCTTCCATGGCCTAAAACCAAACTGACTAACAACAAAAGGCCTCCCATGCCACACAGGGCCATGACAGGTGTCCATCCTAGAGCGTGCATCCTGATTTTCTCCAAGGCAGGCCCAGCTGGGAAAGTCAGCAGGAACCAAAGTCACATCACACCCTTCTCTTGGCTCCGATGATAAAAATAGCTGAGCTGACCCAGCACGTGGCAGACCTCATGTTTCAGCCCCACAACTACCTGGGGAATGTAGAATGCTCACTGCCAACATTGAGGTGTTAAGTCACTTGCTTGAGGTCATAAGAGTGGATCTGAGCCCTCGTGGTCTTGCTCCACAGCCTCTACTGGCCACCACCATGCTCCAAGAGGTACTACAAGCAAGACTGCCCAAAAACCATTCAGAAGCCACTGAATCTTGAAAATATCAAGCTGAGTGAAAGAAGCCAGACACCAAGGACCACACAGTGTAAGACTCCATGTACATGAATTTCCAGAAGAGGCAAATCCACAGAGAACAGATCACTGATCCTCATGGCACTGGGAGGTGTGTAGGGGGGGGTGAGGTTAAGAATGTTCTGGAACTCGACAGAGGTGGTAACTATACTACAAGATGAATATACTAAATGCCAATGAATCGTATGCTTTCAAATGGTCAATTGCGTGTTATGTGGATTATCTCAATTAAAAAAGGCCACTGTCTACTGTTAGAGGAAATGCAAATAAATCCACTTTCAGCCCCAGCCCTGGTGTCACTTGTGCAGAAGGGCGTTTTCCTGTACTACACGGAACACAGACAGGCCTGGCCAAGTGAGCGAGCTCGTACCTGAACTTCGTTGGTTTTCTGTCTGATTGCCTCTTCCTTCTCTCTAATGTCCTGTTCCAGTGAATACTTCTCTCTGAAAGTTTAGAGATATTTCATGAGAGCATAGAGAGAGCAAGTGAGTTGATGAATGCAGATGGGTGGGCCCTCCACCCCTTTCAAGACCCCCTGGCTCATCCCACAGTAACTGCACTGATTGCTCTCCGGGGATGAAGGTACCCTGAACCCCACCCCACGTCCCTGCCTGGCACCACGCCCCCTCCAAGTGTGGATGGAACCTGTGGTGAGGGAGCTCCTTTTCCAATCCAACCATAAGCTAAACCTCACTGCCATCAAGTCAATTCCCACTCATTGCAACCCTTT
Source organism: Orycteropus afer afer (assembly GCF_000298275.1). Taxonomy (NCBI): domain Eukaryota; kingdom Metazoa; phylum Chordata; class Mammalia; order Tubulidentata; family Orycteropodidae; genus Orycteropus; species Orycteropus afer. Next base: position 528,329 of record NW_006921723.1, read on the forward strand.
TTGGGTTTCTGAGGTGGTAAATCTGTACGGAAGTAGACTGCCCCATCTTCTTTCCACAGAGTGGCTAGTGGGTTTGAGCCACCAACCCTCTGGTTAGCAGTCAAATGCCTTAGGGATTATGCCATCAGAGCTCCTTAATCTAACCAGAAGACATCCAAAAATCAGGAACTTGTCTCCCCCTGAGTGGGCAGCCCTGGTAGTGCAGTGGTTATGTGTTTAGCTGCTAATGGAAAGGTCAGCAGTTTGAATCCATGAGCTGCTGCATCAGAGAAAGACATGGCAGTCCGTTTCCAGCAGAACTAGGGTAGATCTACTCTGTCCTATAACCAAAAACCAAACCAAACTCATTGCTGTCAGATCCAACTCATAGAGACCTCTCCTTGGTTTTCCGAAGCAGTATCTCTATGGAAGAAGATTGCCCAATCTTCCTTCCGAGGAGTGGCTGGTAGGTTTGAACTGCCAGCCTTCTGGTTAGCTAGCAGTCAAATGCCTTAGGCACTACGCCACCAGAAGTCCCACTCTATCCTATAGGGACCCCTGTAGGGTCGCTAGAGTTGGAATCAACTCGATGGCATTGGGTTTAGGTTGTTTTTTTGTCTCTGCCTGGTAACAGAGGAGGAAGGCAGAGAGACTCCGAGGAGTAGAGAAGGACTCCATACACCATGGAGGGGCCCCTGAAAAGGGACACGGGTGGCTGCAAGCAGAGTGACCCTGGCCAAAGCCAACAAGAAAGCCAGGAGCTCAGAGCTATAGCTGTGAGAAGCATGGCTCTGCCAGCAGCTAAAGGAGCTGGGGGATGAGCTCTCCCCAAGATTCCAAGAAGAGCTCTCCTGCTGACCCCCAGTAGGGCCCTCTGAACCAACACCTCTATGAGACCCTTTACAATGGCCCAAGGAGTTGGCACAGCCCTGGGCCTCCCTCCTTGACCCTAAGGCCCTGTGACAGCAAGCAGAGCCAGCATACGCCTTGGAGGCCACACTGCTGTAGATTTTGGTCAAGTGTGGAAACTATCCCCATGGTGAGCGGAGAGCCTCTTGGTCTTCCATGTCAGCCTCAAAACAAACAACTCACTGCCATCTAGTTGACTCCAACTCAGCAATTCCCACTGGGCTTCTGCAAAAGGGGCAAGGAGGCAGCAACTTCTGACCTCCTCTAACCCCACAAGAGAACAGAATCTCTATCAGCAGCCCAATGCCTGCTCCTACGAAGCCAGACATGCTGCCTCCTCCAGCCCTCTTACCAACCCTGACACCAACCACTCCTCCCATGGCACCCACCACCTCTCTGCTGGGGTCAATAACTCACTGCAGTAGCCACAGAGAACTCACAGATTATGGGGTTTATTAGGGAAGCAACAAGCTACAATGCAAGTTCAGGAACATGCTCAGTCTCTCTCAGCCGGCTGTCTACCTCAGCAGCCGCCATCTCTCTCAGTCTCTCAGTAGCATGTCTCTCTCTCAGCAATGTATGTCTCTCACATCTCTCTCAGCAGCACGTTTCTCTCACATCTCTCAGCAGTGCATCTCTTTCAGTCAACAGTGAGAGAGACTGAAGGTGTTCCTGAACTTGAATTGAAGCCTACTGCTTCCCTAATAAATCCCATAATCTGTGAGTTCTGTGTGACCATTGCAGTGAATTATCAAACTCAGCAGAAAGGCGGTGGGTGCTGCAGGAGGAATGGTTGGTGAAAGGGCTGGAGGGAGGCAGGATGTCTGGTCTCACAGGAATAGGCTTTGGGCTACTGATGGTGATTCTGTCTTCCTCTTGTGGAGTCAGAGGAGGTTGGAAGATAATGGCCTCCTTGTCCCTTTGACAGTTGGTGTCAGAAGTGGTGGGATTCTTTGCAGTGGCTCCAGACTCACAGAAGCATGAGATTTTGTAAAAGCAAGAAGGAAGGGGTCTGTAAAGTGAAACTGGATTCTTAGATGGTTACTTTGGTTGGTGTTACCTATTAAAGGAGATGACTGATCCAGAGGCTAGGGCTGTTGCTTACACCCAGCCAAAGGCCCAAGGCCATATACATAGAATGGGAAGATAATCAAGGCGAAGAAATGAAACTGGAATGTCTTAAAAAAGATTATGTGTTTTGGATAGTATGTTTATCTGAATGTACTATCGGTATTGAATGTTCTCTTATCTACTTGTACATTAGGAATTATTAAGGGGTATGGATAATGGAGAGCGTGTAAGTCCACCTTCAGCTAATACTTGATTGGATATGTTAAAATGGGAAATAGAATTTGCCCAGAGGAAACACAGGCTTTTGTTTCAAACCCTGTGTGTAGAATATAGGGGACTTAGGTAGAAAACCTAAGCCCTACCCAGAACTACTGAGAGAACTACTTTGAAGAAAGGACTTGAAGACAGGAAGAAAAAAAAAAAAAAAAAAGACTTTGGCTTTTTGAATTTCGAGTAAGCATTTAGGCTTTGGGTGTACCGAGGCAGGAAAGTCATGGTCCATGAGAGAAACCCCTTCTGGGACTGGAAGTTAAAGGAAACCAGTGAGTAGTAGGCTTGTATGCTACTCTCTCGTGACCACCTGGGTCCACTTAAGTGAAAATGAGGGAAGAGCAGCAATGAAGAAACAGGCTGAGTTTGGTACTCTTTGACCTAAGCCACGGAGGCTGGGGATGAGAGGAAGGGCTGGCTGGTCTGAAGTGCAAGGAGTTGTAAGTCTATAGGCGTTGAAATAGTCCCTGAGGACTGAGGATGTGAGAAAAGGTGCTGGCTGGTCTGAAGTGAAGGGAACAGTGTGACTCCCAAACTTGGGAGCTGGAACCCATGACCCAGCTGGGATGGCTAGGGCTGAGCTGACCAAAACCCAACCAAACGAAGAGGAAGGTGTTTGACACTGAGCTGGGGTTAAGTTGCTATAAATGGATGGTTTGCATTGGGCTGGACTTTGCTTGTTTATGGATGCAGATGCCCAAAGCTTCCAAGCAGAACAGAAGATTCTCCAGAGTGAAAGGAACATGCTTGTCTCCTCAGAGTACTGGTTTGATAGGGATGGGCAAATTAGAAAAGTCAAAAAACTCACTGCTGTCAAGTTGAATGAGACTCATAGTGACCCCTCCTTGGATTTCTGAGGCAGTATCACTGTGGAAGTAGGTTGCCCAATCTTCCTTCCAAGGAATAGCTGGTGGGTTTGAACCACCAGCCTCTGGTTAGCAGTCAAATGCCTTAGAAGTTGGCTATTTAAAATGGTGGAAGATAAAGGCATGAAGTAGCTGGCATACACACTTTCATGGGTGTGGTTATTCTTAAACTGATGGTGAAAGGGATGTTAATTTTTGAAGTATAAAAGGGATAATGGCTAGAAAAGTCAAGGGGTGCCTGTGGTGTAGTAAAGTACACGGTATGGCTTTTCCAGCCATAGTCTTTGTAAACTCCATGATGGAATTTGCCATGAACAACTGAGTAGCCCCTAATTGTTAAAGTTATCCATCTGGGGTGTTTCTGTTGAGAGTGACAGGAAGCAATCTTCTGGGGAGTTCACTCTCTCAGGTGTACAGAATTCTGATGTTGGGATTGATTCTGTTTGGCCATTCTGCCAGGCTCAGAAGGAGCCCTCCTAGAAGCAGGGACAGAATCTCTCTAACTGCCGGATGAGAAAGACATGCTGATGAGAGAGAATACGAGAGACACGCACTGCTGAGAGAAAGACGTGCTACTGAAAGAGACTGTCAGCTGAGAGATAGTCGGTCAGCTGAGAGAGACTGAGTGGGTTCCTGAACTTGAATTGTAGCCTGTTGCTTCCCTAATAAACCCCATAATTTGTGAGTTCTGTGTGGCCACTGCAGTGAATTATCAAATCCAGGAGAGAGGTGGTGGGTGCTGCGGGAGTTAACGGTTGGTGTCACAGTTGGTAAGAGGACTGGAGGGTGGTGGTATGTCCCGCCTCACAGAAGCAGGCATTGGGCTGCTGATGGTGCTTTTGTCATTTTCTTGTGTAGTAAGAGGTCAGAAGATGTTGTTTCCCTGTCCCTTCAGCAGTTTTCAAGGTGGTAAATCTTTTTTTTTTTTTCTTTTAATTATTTTTTATTGTGATTTGGATGGAAGTTTACAGAGCAAATTTACTTTTCATTCAGCTCACATACACTGTCTCATGAAACTGACTACAATTTACCACAATGCAACAGCTTCCCTCACACTTCCTTCCCCATAGTTACCTCTTCCCTGTGTCCTTCCCTCCATGCACTCCTGCCCCCTGATCTATGCATACACAGCTGTGCATACATAGCCCTTCTATTCTCCCATGATTGTTCTCTCCAAGGAATATATCTACCTAGTGTAAATGTTCAGCTCATATGCCTGTCTTTTGTTTGGCTGGAAACCACAGGAGTGGGTTCAATTCCAGACGTGAAGAGCAGCTAGGGACCAGAGTCTCTATCAGACCAGCAAACCTGGTCCTTTTTTTTTTTTTTTTT
>NW_006921723.1:532920-540799 GCF_000298275.1 Orycteropus afer afer
ATCACACGTATACCAGTCGCTTGGATTAATTGTTTCCATCAATCTTTGATTTTCTTCATTCTTCTTTGCTTTGGACAGGGAGAGACCCATCACTGTATCTAGATGGCTGCTTGAAAGCTTTTGAGATCCCAGTTGCTACTCACCAAAGTAGTGTGTCGAACAATGTTTTGTGTAGTATGTTATGCCAATTGAGCTTGATGTCCCCTGTGACTATAGTCTTGAGCCCATAGGTTCAACTACCCTCTGGGTAGCTGGCTGTGGCCAAGAAGTGACTACAACCTTGTCCCTTGTCTGCTCTACTATACACCTGGGAGTTCTTATAGAACATAGCAATATACTTGTAGGAACATCGTCTGTCAACCCTATACATGGTCTTGGACACATTCTCCCCTGCATAGACATACCTAATAGTTCAGCCTGTCCACCCATCTACCCACTTATATATCCATGTGTGCCAAGGCAATAAATCTTTACTGAAGTGGGTTACCCCATCTTCCTTCCACAGAGCGGCTGGTGGGTTTGAACTGCCAACCTTCTGGTTAGCAGTCAAATGCCTTAGGCACTATACCCCCAGAGCTCCAGGTCTCAGCTTGGCACTCTGATAAAACAAGAGTCTTCTCATACCCTGAAAGGGGATGCTGCTCTTAAAGCAATCAGTGATACTGAAATGAATTTTATTCTCTGCATCAGTAACCCGAAGTGTAGTCCCTGTCTGAAGCCCCCACTCATGTCTGAGAAACCAGGGATGGGGTGGGGCAGGTGGAACTGGAGACGTGGGCATGCAGCCCCTTCTACAGTTTGGCTCCCATGTGCTAGGTGACATACTCAGTGAGACCTAGTGTGTTACCTAAACTCAGATACACTGCCCGTTCCATGCCCCACATGATGGCACAGAGGTTGGGCTGGTACTAATGCACACCATGGAGTCAGCCTCCGACTCATAGTGACATTATGAGCAACAAAAGAAAATGCTGCCCAGTCCTGTGCCATCCCCATGATAAGTCGCAGATCAGACCACTGTGATCCATGGTATTTTCACTGGCTGATTTTTAGAAGTCAATTGGCCGACCTTTCTTCCTAGTCGTTCTTAGTCTTCCTGCTCTACTGAAACCTGTTCAGCACCATAGCAACTCAAGCCTCCACTGACTTATGGGGGTGACTGCATATGAGGTGCACTGGCTCGAAACTGAACCTAGGTCTACTGCATGGAAGGCAAGAATTTGAGCACTGAGTCACCACTGTACCCTAATGCTCACTGTGGGGGTCAGGAGAGTTGTTATTTGACCTCATTAAAGCAATTTAGAACAATTTAAAGCATTTGTGCCACTTTCCTGTTTTGAATAAACTCACAGTAATCCTCTCCCAGGCCTTTCACATTCTCTGATATCTCAGCCTCAACTTGTGATGGGATTTGGACAAAGTTCAGACCCATAGGACAGAGCTGATGTCTACATACCTCTGTAACTGTGCGATCTCCTGACTGATGTCATCAAGCTCCTTCACACCAGTGAACTCCCCTGACCCAAGGGAGCCGGAACTGTCCTGGGACCCAACACAAACAGAACATGGAGATTAAGGAGATGACAAGACCTTGGAGCAGGGGTGGGAAGGGCTTAGGACTGGGGACAAAACCATCTCGTCTTGGGTCTACAGGAGACAGCGGCAGAACTGCCAGCCACTAGCCTAGACATATCTTTCCTCCTAGGGGTCTGTATGGGGGCACCCACCCATCAGAGAGCCCCCCCATCGATTGCCCTCCCACAAGGGGCCTACCCACCGGAGCCTTCCATGGGACACCCTCCCGTAGGGAGCTCCCCAGGCCGCCAGTGCTCCCTGGTTGTGTGCAGTGACCAGCACCCACACGGAGCAGGACTACTCACCGGCACGGGGGTGCCTCTCTCTGAGGGTGGGACCATGTCCGGCGAGAGGACTTGAGGGGGGTCGAGGCCTTTACTGACCTTCTGCTGAATGAAATACATAGCTAACGCGAATTGGTCTTTGCTTAACTTTCCCATTTGCCTCGTGTCGGCCAGGGCCCTGGGAGAGATGTGGGGACGCTCGTTACACATCTCAGACAGATGACCCACCACCCGCTGTGAGCACACTGCCGGTTGCACACGCACGACCCAGCAGAGGATGCTACTCTTCCAGTCAGTGTCTGCAGACTGCAGCCACAGGTGCCCCACCCCTGCAGGCACTGTGGTGTCTGGCCCCCAAGGAGCCTCTGCCCAGCTGAAGCCTGAGGAGGAAACTACCATGACCCCCCTGACCCAAGGCATGGCCCCTGGGTAGGATCTCCTGAGCTTAGGGGAGATGCAGCTGGCTTGGCTTTCTATCCTGTATAGACTGAATGTCCAGTGGGGACAGGTCATGTCAAGGGAGACACTAGAGTAATGAACCCACAGATCAAATGGTTAGTCAAGTCTGCAGCTAGAGGTGTAGGGTTTCAATGGGGACTCTGGGAAGGCCGTGGACGGGCTGGGGATCAATGTGGGATAACGGGAGGGTGATAGGAGATGTGGGAGAATAGGGTGACACAGGGACGATAAGGGAAAATGGGGGAGTTGATGGGAACAACCAAATGGGGACCACATGGGGGTGATGTGGGGACAAGGTAGGTGTGATGCAGGGTTGATGTGGGGACGATGCAGGGACAACACAGGTTGGTAATGGGGGTAACGTGGGGGTAAAGCAGTGTCACGGCTATCATCACAATGGCGGAGGTGCTGCACTGGGCCTGGAACACACACCTGGCTGCAAAGTACAGGAACGTCCCCCCAGCTCAGTGTCCTTGGCCCACCTGGCTTTCTGACACCCAGCTTGAGCAGGCTCCAATGACATGAGCCAGCAGATGTGCTCAACGCAGGGCAGGGCTGCATCGAGCACAGGCTCAGTGCCCGCAACACCACCATCTCCCAAGGCAGCCTCTCTGCACAGGCTCACATCCTGTGGCACAGTCACAGTGGAGGCGGTATGGCCGATGACAGATTGGAGTAGGGGAGCTGCGGCCCCAACACATCAGCACGGAGGTGGGGCACACCCGGCACTGGACTCCACAGATGGCACTGTTCCAAGAACACAGTGCACGCTGTGTGCTTCCTACAAGCGTCTCACAGAAAGTGGTCTCGGCGTGATGGCTTCAGAGGCACAATCTGTTTCTAGTTTCCCGCCAAGAATTGGCCTCATGACATACCAAGGCGTAACACTGGCACTCCACTCCTGTCCATGAGGACATGTCACACCAAGGGAGACACCAGAGTAATGAGCCCAAAGATCAGGTCCTCTCCTGTCCACGTCCACTCCTGTCCACCGTCTCTGAAGCACAGCTTCCATGGGTGTGATGACACTGAAGCTCATGATGTGGGGATGTCAAGACAGGACTGGGCTCCTGGGGTGTTCCATCCTTGGTTATCTTGCCACCATCCTTGCTGCTCTGGTTCTGGTCCTTGTGAGGAGCTGCTCCTTGACGTCCCTGTCCTCAGCCTGCAGCAGCTCCCTCTCACTCCCCACGTGCTGCCCCAGCTCTGGCCCAGGCCCCACCCCCTCCATCCACTTTCCCAGTCCCTCCATCCACTTTCCCAGTCCCTCCATCCACTTTCCCAGTCATCAGTGCAGCATCCATCCTGCCCTTCCTTTCCCTTCACTCCTGTGTGGACATCTTCTGAGTTTCCTCTGCTAATCTAAGCATACCTGTGACCTCAATGAATCTCCACCACTGGGCCTTCATGTACATATTAAAACACATGCCATGAGTTACTTTCTTTGGCTGTCCCCCCGACATGACAACCAGATATACGTCACCACCTGTGTATCCATTTCAGGAGAGTAAAGGGGACCCTGAGTCCAATGGGCCCTGAATGGTGTAAACAGTGAATACGATCAGCTGCTAACTAAAAGGCTGAAGGTTCAAGTCCACACGGAAGTGCCATGGAAAAAAAGCCTGGGGATTTGCTTCTGAAAAACCAGCCACTGAAGAGTCTATGGAACACAATTTTACTCTGACATGCATGGGATCGTCAGGAGTCAGAGTTAACTCAAAGGCAACTGGTTTGGTTTTGGTTTTGTTTGCTTTGAATCTGATGGGGCTATGCCACTCCATGGAAGCAGCCAGGCCCCCAGATAGGATGAGTGCTGTCCAGGAGCTTGGCTTGCCGTGTGCTGGGCGCCCCCCTCTGGGGAGGGTTTGGCTTTCTAGGGCAGAGCCTTCACCTCCCTGTTTATGGACCAGCCACCCAGCCCCATGCTGGATGTCACTGCTCATAGGGCATCAGGCAGAAACTCTCTCCTCCTTACAACTCCCGTGGGAAGTACTTCCAGGCACCAGGACTCTGAGGAAAAAGCTAGAAGGTGACTTTTGATGTCACTGTTGTTAGCTACTGTTGAGCCCATTCAAATTGGAAAAGAACGTTGCCCAGTCCTGTGCCAGCCCCACAATGGTTATGGAACATACCACTGTGCTCCACAGGGTACTCATGGGCTGATTTTCAGAAGTCAATTATCAAGTCTTTCTTCCAAGTCCATCTTAGTCTGGAAGCTTTGCTGAAACCTATTCTGCATTACAGTAACATTCAAGCCTCCACTGACAGACGGGTGGTGGCTGCATAAGAAGTGCAACTGGCCAAGAGTCAAATCCAGGTCTCTCATGTGGAAGGCGAGGATTCTACCCATGAACCACCAACGCTCCCAGAAGCTGACTTTACCATCAGTCAGTCAGTTACCATAGGAAGTCGATCCTGGTTGGCTCCAGAGGAGGGGAGGGTGAGGCTGCCTCCTCAGCAGGCCCTGGGTACAGCCTGGAGACCTGCGCCCTCCCTGGGAGCCAAATCACTGGCCTCCAGGAAGCAACTTCTGGGGGAGGTGGCCACAGCCCTGACTGTCTGGTAAGGGAACATCAGAACCTTTGGTTCCTGTCACCCAGCCAACGGGGTTGAGCCCCTGTAACCTCACCAGCTGAGGTGTGGCCCCTAGCAGAATCAGCAAAGCCAGCAGCCAGTGTTGCCCTAACTCTGCACCCAGACAACCAGGGAGCTCTGTGGAAGTGATCTGAGGGCCCTGCTGCTGGAGAAGAGGCTGCATGATGGATGTGTGGGGCACAGAGCTCTTGCCTTTGGCCCCGGCCCCACCATCTCCATCCAGCTCCCACCTCCAGAATGGGACATTCACATCTCCCTTCACACAGTGCCCCTCCAAGCCCCCTTTCCCAGCACCACTGGACTGTCCACCTGCATGGCTCCCACACTCACCAGATGTGCGCCAGCAGGCTCTGGGTAAGGCCGGAGTGCATAAAGATGTCCTTCACCTCTTGGCCGCTCACATAGCCATCCAAGTCCAGGTCCGTCTTCAGGAAGATCTCGTCGAAGCGCATCTTATCTGCCACGGGTACCACCCAGCTCACCGTGGGCTGCAAGGAACATGGCTCCACGGTTAGTCCTCAGTATTATGTCCATAACACACACCCATGCCGGCAGGATGGTACCTTCCAGAGTGAAGATCTCATGATACTATCACCAAGGAATCAGCCAGGACCCCTGCTGTGTCAACAAAGACGCTGTGGCCGAGAGGGGAAGAGTGCAGCCCACTACAGCCTTCCACATCACTGTACAGTGAGTGTAGTCCCCTTTTTGCCCTCACCCCTAGGGCACAAAGGGCAGCCCCAATCTCCTGGGAGGTTGCAGCACCCACTGCCCACTGGGAACTTAGTTCAGTGACACTCAGCCTGGCTGGTGTGCACACCTCCCTACAGCTTCCTCCTCACCCCCCTCAGGGAACCACCTGCTGTGCCTCTTTGTCCCAGAGTCTGCTCCTTTTAAGACCGAGTCTACCTGGGAGGTGTCAGTGCACATGTCATGAAGAAGCAGAGAGACAGAACCTGTACCTATAAGATGGGAGGGCAAGGCCCCAAATCCCAAGGGTAGAAGAGCCCTGAGCCTCTAATGTGCACAGTGACTGTGGGAACGGGTCCACAACCACCAGGGGTCTCCACCAGCGAGGGGGCACCACAAGGGAAGGGTCTGCTCTACAACACAGAGCTGATGCCCAGGCACAGGGGGACGATGGCTATGTGTGCCTGGGCCCTCAAGGCACATGTATCCCCCGCACAGTCTTCCCTGGCATCATGATGAAGGCCTGCATGGGCCTGCCAGTGCCCTGTCTGTTGCCCAACTCAGGCATGGTGGCAAGCAGGCCCCTTGGCCCAGGACAGGCCCCTCTGCTGACCCATCTGCATGCATTCCCTCACACCACTCTCTGCAGCGTCCCTAGGTCATCTCCCTGGCCATCCAGGAGCACCTGCCATGAGTCTGGGCAAGTGTGTCTAGGGGGCAGGGCATCACGTCACCTAGCCCACCTTGGCTCTGGACCTCAGTGAATGGAAAGACTTAGGGGAACAGGGAATTTATGGGAAAATGTCTCCCAATCTACAAATTCCAACAGTGAGAGCACAGAAAGTAATCAATATCTAACTCTGTCCCATCCCACAGGGTGGGTCTTCTGAGATGCCTGGAACTGCTATGTATAAGGCCAGGACAGAGAGATGCACGTGAAGGAACACTACTAGTGAAAAGTTACAAAGCCCTGCTGGCCTGAGTCGGGCCAGAGCAGATGCAACCTCAGAGGCCAGGCCACATGGACAGGCCAGGACAGACAAATAAGCTGAGGGGGACTTGGCCCCATGCCGGAAGTCCTGAGAGACCAGCAGATAGGCTTTGGGTCCATCAAGGCAGGAAAGTCATGGTCCATGAGAGAAACCCCTTCCAGGACTGAAAGTTAAAGGAAGCCAGTGAGTAGTAGACTTGTATGTTACTTGCTTGTGAACACCTGGATCCTCCTGAGTGGAAATGGGGGAAGTGCAGCAAAGAAGAAACGGGCTGAGTTTGGTACTCTTTGACCTAGGCCCAGAGGCTGGGGATGAGAGGAAGGGCTGGCTGGTCTGATGTGCAATGAATTGTGAGCCTACAGGCACTGAAATAGTCCCTGAGGACTGAAGATGTGAGAGAAGGTGCTGGCTGGTCTGAAGTGAACGGAAGAGTGTGACTCCCAAACTTGGCAGCTGGTACCCATGACCTAGCTGGGAGGGCTAGGACTGAGCTGACCAGAACCCGACCAAACGAAGAGGAAGATGATTGACACAGCTGGTGTTAAGTTGCTGCAATTTGATGGCTTGTGCTGGGCTGGACTCTGCTCGTTTATGGATCTACACGCCTGAAGTTTCCAAGCAGAACAGATGATTCTACAGAGAGAAAGGACCGTGCTTCCTCAGAGTACTGGTTTGATAGGGATGGGCAAATTAGAAATCGGCTATTTAAAATGGGGGGAGATAAAGGCATGAAGTGGCTGGCTTACACACTTTCATGGGTGTGGTTATTCTTAAACTGATGGTGAAGGGGATGGGAATTTTTGAAGTATAAAAGGGATAATGGCTAGAAAAGCCAGGGGGTGGCCTGCAGTGTAGTAAATTACTTAGTGTGGCTTTTCTACCCATGAATCTTTGTAAATTCCAAGGTGGGATTTTCTATGAGCAACTGAGGAGCTCCTGATTGTTGAAGCTATCCACCTGGGTTATTTCTGTTGGGCGTGGCACAATACAATGTTCTGGGAGGTTTCCACTCTCTCTCACGTGCTTAGAGTTCTGATGCTATGATTGGCTAGTTTGGCCACTCTGCCGGGCTCAAAAGGTCTCCTAGTGGCAGAACTCTCTCTCTGACTGCTGGTGGAGGAAGACGTGCTGCCGAAAGAGACACATGCCCCTGAAAGAGACACGTGCTGCTGGGAAAGAGACGCAAGAGACATCCATTGCTGAGTGAGACACCGAGGGACCAGCACTGCTGGGAAAGAGACTGTGAGAGACTGTTGGCTGAGGGACGGTGGGCTGGGAGAGAGA
>NW_006921723.1:540937-548106 GCF_000298275.1 Orycteropus afer afer
AACCCAGGAGAGAGGTGGTGGGTGCTTTGGGAGGAACAGTTGGTGAAAGGGCTGGAGGGAGGCAGCATGTCTGGCCTTGTAGCAATAGGCCTTGGGTTACTGCTGGTAATCCTGTCTTCCTCTTGTAGGGTTAGAGGAGGTCGGAACATGTGGCCTCCTTGCCGTTTTTGTACCAGGCCACACGGACAGGCCAGGACAGATGAATAAGCTGAGGGGGACGTGACCCCATGCCGGAAGTCCTGAGAGACCATGCTTGGGGTGACCAGACATATCACCCACCCCAGCTTGTCACCACACACACCCAGTGGCAAGAGGTCTACACAAAAGGGCTTGTTCCTGGAAGAGGTGCTCTAGAGAAGGGTAGAGCTTTCGAGCACCAGCTCCCGGAGGAGTAGACACAGGCTTGGACAGAGTGGCCACTATACACAGCCCACAGAATCCAGATCAAGTAGCGTTGGCATAAGGGCAAGGAAGCATGGTGACTGGGGCCCCAGAAACTCCCATTCTCATGCTTGTACTCCAGCAGACGACCCTTCTGTGGGTAAGAATATGTACCCCCCAGCTCACTCCTAAACTCAATGCCGTTGAGTAGATTTCAACTCATAGCGACCCCTCTCTGGATTTCCGAGGTGGTATCACTATGGAAGTAGATTGCCCAACCTTCCTTCCGAGGAAGGGCTGGTGGGTTTGAACCATCAGCCTTCTGGTTAGCAGTCAAATGCCTTAGGCACTATGCCACCAGAGCTCCCACCCCTAGCCACCGATAAAACCAGTCTAGGCAGATGATCCAAAGAGGTGTCCTGGGAACCGGGAGAAACCTATGGTCACCAGGGAAGGATGAGGAAGAATGGTCTACCTGAGCCTTCAGAGGTTAGCCCCACCTGCTTCCTTGCTACACTGAGCCCACCTATAGATACTTAATGCAAACATGGGTGAGGTGCTGTTTCCAAGAAAAACAACAGCTCATGCAGGTGCTCACTGGCCTGGCCTCTACCTCCACCCTTCTGACTCACTGGCCCCCTGCATAGCCTCCCTTCTGCCACTACAACGTACTGTGTCTTCCTGCCCCAGAGCCCTGGTGTGACTGTCCTTTTGCCTGTTTGCTCATTACCCAGGTGTCACCTCAGGTATCACCTCACCAGTCTATGAGCACACCCCCCTACCCTGCACTCTAAGCCTGGCCCGTGCTGCTTTCTCCTTGCCTCCTGGGTTCACTTAGGACAATCATACTACATCTGTCCCCATGGCAGGGAGACCCATTCACTGGCTCTCTCCCTGTGGCCTCTGCTTTGTCACTGCAGTAGGTGGCTGGTGGTCACACCAGCTGGGCCATTTGAACATCACGTCTGTGACCAGGCAGCCCCATTGTGAACCCCAGCAGCCCTGTCCTCCCCTCCAGCTGCAGGGTGACAGGAGCTATGTCCACCACCCAGCCCCACAGCTGAGCTGCCTTGACCCTCTCCAACCACCTCTCTGACAAGTCTGTGCACTGTGACTCATCCCCACTTTCATAGGCACAGGATGGCAACTAGCTGCCTGCTGGCCTTGCTCCTGTCACAACCAAGCACCTACTGCTATGCCATTAAAGCCACAAATTGAACAGAAATTAACACATGATCCCAGAGGAGACGCACACACTTCATCAGCTGCTCTCGAATCAACTTTGACTGCTGGTGACCCCACATGTGGCAGAGCAGAACTGTGCTCCATGGGGTTTTTAATGCTGATTTTCAGAAGCAACCTTTCTAAGGTGCCTCTGGGTTGACTCAAACCCCCAACCTTTCAGTGATCATGCTCACCACCTGTACCACCCAGGGACTCCTTGTAGAACACGCCTACCACAAATAACAGGAACCAACATGAGTCCCTGTAAAAAACACCTGTAGAAACTCCATTACCAGTGTTCCCTGTTTGGGGTCCTCAGTCATGTCATGACCTGCACTCCAGCCCTGGCACTCTGTGGGGTGCTGGGCAGGGGCTATACCTGGGTCTGCTTGACACCGTGCTTGGGAGACAGGCTGCCAGTGCTGTTGAGGCTGCTGACGCTGCCATGGGACGGAGTGGAACGCAGGCTGTCCCTCGGTGGGGGACTGGCTGGGAGCACAGGCACAGCACCTGGAAACACAGTCTTCTTCCTCTTGGCAGGGGGCACGAGGGATGGGGGCAGGACTGCAGGCACTGGCTCCTTCTCGAGGGCGCGATACACCAGGTGCATGGCCTGGGGGTAGATAGGCCCAATCAAGGCATAGTGGGGACAGTATTCCCCTCATCCGTTCCTGCCTCACAGAAGTACCACCCTGGCGGAGTGAGAGGGGACCCAGACACACTGACATTGTGGGTGTTCCACAGAACCACCATAGCATGCTTCAATGTATGGCTGGCACAAGATCTAAACAGACAAAGGGCAGTTCCTGATTAACAGCACCGAGGGCAGGTAATGGAAGGTCACACGCAAGGCTGGTTTTCTTTGACCACCATGAAATTTTTGGGACAATTGGCTAAACCTGAGTAATATCCTTGACTGGATATTAGTATATTTTGATGCTCTTGTTGTTGTTGGTGTTGTGTGCCGTCGAGTCAGACCCAACTCATAGCGACCCCTCCTTGGGTTTCCGAGGCAGTATCACTACAGAAGCAGATTGCCCCACCTTCCTTATCAGGAGTGGCTAGTTTTCTATTTTGAATGTTATGTTGTTGTTATGTGCTGTCGAGTCGGACCCGACTCATAGTGACCCCTATTTTAATTCCTTGACCATGAGTCCTGTACAACTGTACGAAACTGTGCAATCTTCTCACGTAAGAGAATTGCTTGTTTTGGGAGACACACACTGAAGGATTTCAGGATACAGAGGGATCGTGTCCCATCTGCAATTCACTCCAAATGGCTCAAACGGAAAATGTGCACATGTGTACACAGACATGCACGGAGACAAATGGAGGGAGAGGCAGAGAAGGAGAAAGGGAGGAACAGCTAGGGGAGGGAGAAGGATAAAGCCAAAATAAAAGAACAACACTGGGAAGTACAGGTGAATGGTATTGAAAAGAGTTCTTGGCACCAGTGCAACTTCTCCTCTCCTTGAAATTACATCAAAATAAACAGTTTGAAAATCAGTGAAATAAAAGGAGAGCACCCAGATGCAGCCCCCTCATGACTGTACATGCCCCTCTGTGAGTGGGGAGGGTCCAAGCAGGGGCCTACCACAGCGAACTCATCTCTGTCCAGGTGCCCATCCTTGTCGATGTCACTGAGGTCCCAAACCTGCAAGGGAGAGGCCAGTGGGCTTACGGGAAGAGTCACCATCCCTGGGGTCAGCAGAGTCCACCTGGGGCGAGACAGGCTGCTACTGTGTCTGGCTGTGGGTGTTCCCTGTCACCCCGCAGGCTCCTTTGTGCATGATGTCTTTTCTCCAACAGATGACTGTGACTGTGACCATGTCCCAAGGCGCTCTTTACACCTCCCTGATTTTGTCTTTAATGTCTTACAAAAAACAAAAAACCAAACTTGCTGCTGTCCAGTAGATTGCAACTCCTGGCAACCCCCCATGTTACAGAGCACAACTGCCCCACTGGGTTTTCCTGGCTGTAATCTTCATGAAAGCAGATCATCAGCCCTTTATCCCACAGTGCCGCTGGTAGGTTCAGACCACCAACCTTTAGGTTAGTAGCCAATCACAAACTACCTATGCCACCCAGGGACCTCACAGTCTCACAAACCGCAAACCAAACCTATTGCTGTCAAGTTGATTCTGACTCATAAGGTCCCTAGAAGTCAGAGCAGAACTCTGTAAATCTTTACGGGAGCACATTGCCACATCTTTCTCCCAAGGAGCAGCTGGTGGGTTCAAACTGCCAACCTTCTGGCATTCTGACTCGCAGCCAAGTGCTTTAACCACTGTACCACTAGGACTCCTACTGTCTCATAGATAGGTCTTAAACAGGATTTATGGTTTGATTTTGGCACAGGTATTGCTCTGAACACAAGTCCAACACAAACTCAGAATCCAGCCCCACTCTCAGGTGTAGTAGGTAGGGAGGGCTGTAGGCCCTCCTGTAGCAAGCTCTCTCCCGACACTGAATGACGAGGACACACCCCAACAAGGCAGGGGCCATTAAAGGCACTGGGCAGTCAGCACCCTGAAGCAAGGTGGGCAGATACTGGGTCCTAGTTTGTGTCAATGTGTCACTGTCTCCCTGATCCGTGTCTGGCCATCCAGAGATGTGTGTGTACCTGACATAGACAATGCTGGGTGCATCCTCTGGGGACACCCCAGGCCCCAACCAATCAATCACCAGTGACTATAGCCCAGACACTGCTCTATCAGATCCTCCACGTTAACTCAACTACCTGCAGAGACCAGGGCCCCCCAGCTGACTTCTAGGCCTGTCCCTTTGGTTACCTCAGGGGCCCTCCAGGAAACATGGCCAACATGCATTCCCTGTTGACAGCATCTAGCCCAGCCCTTAGCCTGCAAGTGTCCCAGGATTGGGAAACAGCAGTACGGCAGAAGGTGACAGGACCAGACCCACATACTCACCCGGCCCAGGACGTCCAGGGGTAGCTTGGAGTTCATGAGGACGGGCTTCACTTTGTCCCCAGAGAGCAGGCCGTTTATGGGCAAAAGGCTTTCAAAGATGCCATCAAACTTTGCCTTTTCTTCTACCTGGTTAGGAAGAAGGAGCTGAGTAAATCAAGCGCCTGTGTGAGTGTCACACTGAGCTGCTGCCATGAAGTTGTATGACATGGCCCTGGGGTACCCACTTCCCTCCCCAAAGGCACAGGATCACTGCAGCAGGCTTGGACACCGATTCTCACCATAGGACGTTCTAGAAAAGGTAGAACTACATAGATAGGAAAAAGATCAGGGTTGCCAGCAGCTCAGGAGAGGAAGTGAGAATGGGGGACACAGGCCATTTCTAGGGCAAGGAAACTATTCTGTATGGTACTACGATGGTGGACAAATAGAACCAAAAGCAAACCCACCACCGTCGAGCCAACTCTGACTTAGGGCAACTCCGTGTGACAGAGTAGAACTGCTCCATAGGATCTTCTTGACTATAATCTATATGGAAGCAAATCACCAGGCTTTTCTTCAACACAAAGAGTGAACCCTGCTGTTAACTATGGACTTTAGTTCATAATGAGCTATCAAGATTGGCTCATCAACTATAACAACATAGCATTAGTGCAATGCAAGGTGTTAGCAACAGGGGTGTCCCTGGGTGATAAAAGGAGCCCAGGTGGCATTAACAGTTACCTGCTCGGCTGCTAACCAGAAAGTCAGCCATTCGAAACCATCACCCATTCCATTGGAGAAAAGACTGGGTGATCTGCTTCTATAAAGCATATATGGCCTAGGAAACCCCAAGGGCAGTTCTACACTGACTTGTGGGGTTGCTACGAGTCAGAATCAACCTAACGGCACCCAACAACGTGCTCGACGCTCACTGAAAGGTGGCCGTTCAAGTCCACCCAGGGGGGCTCAGCAGAAAGGCCAAGGGATCTAGTTCCGAAAAATCAGCCACCGGAAACCCTACGGAGCACAGCTCTGCTGTGACACCTGTTAAGCTGCCAAGAGCTGGGCTCTACACTGGCTTTTGGCTTTTCAATAACAGGGAGAACTGTGCAATGAAGGAGGAGCATTGGGAACTCTGCACCTTCTGTGCAAATTCTTCCTAAGCCTAAAACTGCCCTAAAAAATAAAGCCAGTCAAAGTCATGAATCAAAATGTGTATGAACTGTTGAGTGGAAAACCAACTTGCTCTATAAATTTTCCCTCAAATCACAATAAAGTTAAAAAAGTAAAGTCTATTTTAAAAAAATGAACTGATCCCACGAACAAA
Organism: Orycteropus afer afer; assembly: GCF_000298275.1. Lineage (NCBI taxonomy): Eukaryota > Metazoa > Chordata > Mammalia > Tubulidentata > Orycteropodidae > Orycteropus > Orycteropus afer. Next base: position 546,779 of record NW_006921723.1, read on the forward strand.
ACAACTCACTGATGAAGACTCAGAGGCCAAGGTTAACAAGCCCAGTGGAGCTGGGGCCGGCAGTGTCTTTATAGGGAACAAGAACTACTCCTATCCCACCAAGAGGTAGCAACCTAAGGCAAGATGGGTGAAGGTTTGAATGAATGTTAGTTCTTTAGGCCACAGAGTTAAATCTAGACGTGGATACAAAGAACTGAAACAAAGATGTAAAGAAATCTGTTGCCTTTGAGTCGGTTGCGACCCTACAGGACAGGGTAGAACTGTCCCACAGGATCTCCAAGTCTGTAATCTTGACAGAAGCATAATGCCCCATCTTTCTCCTGTAGAATGGCTGGTGGGTTCAAACTGCCAAACTAAGCAGCCAAGCACTAAACCACTACACCACCGGGGCTCCTCAAAGATGTAAAAAGTTATATATAAATATAAACAAAGTGTTTCACAACTAACCATGAAAATCAACTTTAAACTTGTAGTCTTCTGGGCCTAACAACACAAACAAGAAACAAAAGGAAACCAAACCTGTTGCAACTAAATTGATTCCGACTCACAGCGACACCCTGTGTATGGAGTAGAACTGTGCTCCAGAGGGTTTTGTTGGCTGTAATATTAATGGAAGCACTTCACCGGCCTTTCGTCCATAGTGTCACTGGGTTTGGGTTTAAGTGTCCTAATCATTAGGTCAGTAATTAAGCCATTTATACCACCCAGGGATCTGGAAATCAGTAACATGAGACCTCCATGTGAATGAAGGGTGGCCTGGCAGTGCTGAAACACAAGGCAAGCAGCTAATGCTGTCCTGAAATGGAAAAGACCGCAGAGCACCAAAGGGACAATGCAAGGGCCCAGTCGTACCCTCACGTTCACCTACCATGCCTCCTGTGGAAACAACACTCTTGGCCAGTGGGCCGAGAGAACACAGGCCTCTCCACACACTGCAACCCCATGTTGGCACTGTATGAGGACAGAGAAAAGACCCTCGAGGACAGAAACAGGACCCCGAGAAGACGTAGAAGAAGACAAACCAGACCAGAGAAGACAAACACTGCATATGTCCTGAGGGTGTGAGGTTCCTCACCCTGAGTGGAAGTTGCGATGACTTCCAGAAGCCCAGGAACAAGGGAAAAGAGCACTTGCTTTTTTTAAAAAAGTGTTTCTATGAATGGAATGTAAAACGACTCTTTAAAACTGTTTTCCCAAAATTTGAACAGGCCCATCACAAAGAAGAAATTGAACAGGTCATCAAAATATTACCAACTAAAAAAAGTCCTGGCCCAGACGGTTTCACTGGAGAATTCTATAAAACATTCAGAGAAGAAGTGATACCAATC
>NW_006921723.1:555691-557523 GCF_000298275.1 Orycteropus afer afer
CTTCCTTCCGAGGAGTGGCTGGTGGGTTTGAACCACCAGCCTTCTGGTTAGCAGTCAAGTGCCTTAGGCACTACGCTACCAGAGCTCCTATCAAAAAATTAACAACAAAAAAACATCCTGGCCCAGACGGTTTCACCAGAGAATTCTACCAAACATTCAGAGAAGAACTGACACCAATCCTACTCAAACTATTCCAAAATAGAGAAAAGGATGGAATCCTCCCTAACTCATTTTATGAAGCAAGCAAAACCTTGATACCAAAACCAGGCAAAGACATCACTCAGAAGGAAAACTACAGACCAATATCCCTCATGAATACAGATGTAAAACTGTTTTCCCAATTACAGCGCTTACCTTGCACTCCCCAGCTTTCCCTGTGAACCCTCACTAGCTCCTCAGCCATGCCCTTGAAGCTGCTTCTGAGTTGACCCCTCACTCACGGGAACCCCATGCACATGGAACGAAAACACTACCTGGACCTGCGTCATCCCTGTGATCGGCTATGGATTAGACGACTGTGATCTGCAGGGTTTTCAATGGCTGACTTTTGGATGTCAAATGCCAGGCCTTTCTTCCTACCCCACCTTAGTCTGGAAACTCAGTGGAAACCTGTTCAGCATCACAACAACATGCAAGCCTCCACTGGCAGACAGGTGGTGGCTAGGCATGAGATGCATTGGCCGGGAATCAAACCCGGGTCTCCTGGCATGGAAAGTGAGAACTCCACCACTGAACCACCACTGCCCCCGCTATTTTATAGTAAGATTGTTAATGTCAGTATGTAAGCCAAATGAAACGGAGAAAACTTGAAAATCTCTCTTCCCACCTCATCTTACAATGAATCTCATCCTATCTGGGGACACGTTTCCCCACTCCACACCTGTCTCCATCGGAGCAGTTGTACACTGACTGGAGGACATCACTCATTTTTCTCATTCCAGGAACAGTGGCATACCTGTCCAGCCACAATATCCTCTCTTAGGCTTTTCAAAGAGCAATGAAAGCATCAGAAAAGAAAAGAATGTAACACTTAAACTGGCTGAAAGAATCAACAGAAAAATGAGATGTCATGGGGTCTTCACACTTATGTGTTCTCACATTTTCCTCTTCTATCCAGTCTGTCAGTTTGCAGTACTGTGGTGGCTTGCGTGTTGCTGTGAGGCTGGAGGCTATGTCACCAGTATTTAGAATACCAGCAGGGTCACCCATTGTGGACAGGTTTCAGTGGAGCTTCCAGTCTAAGACAGACTAGGAAGAAGGAAGAGGTAGACCACTTCTGAAAAAAAAAACTGGCCACTGAAACCTTTATGAAGAACAGCGAAACACCATCTGATACAGTGCTGCAAGATGAGTCTCTCCAGTCAGAAAGCACTCAAAATAGGACTGGGGAAGAGCTACCTCCTCGAAATAGAGATGACCTTAATGATTTGGATGGAAGAAAGCATTTGGGACCTCCATTTCCTAATAGGGCACAACTCAAAATAAGAAACAACAGCTGCAAATATCCATTAGTAATCCAAACATGGAATGTACAAAGTATGAATCTAGAAACACTGAAAGTTGTCAAAAATTAAATGGAATCATGGAATCCACAGAGATCGACATCCTAGGCATCAGTGAGCTGAAATGGACTGGTATTGGTCATTCTGAATTGTTGTTGTTGTTGTTGTTAAGTGCCGTCGAGTCGTTTCCGACTCATAGCGACCCCGTGCACAGCAGAACGAAACACTGCCCGATCCCGTGCCAGCCCCACAATCCCTGCTATACTTGAGCCCATCATCGCAGCCACCGTATCAATCCATCTCCTTGAAGGCCTCCCCCTCTTTCGTCGA
>NW_006921723.1:559313-563467 GCF_000298275.1 Orycteropus afer afer
GGCTTTCGGTCATTGGTGTTCAATGCATCAAATCTATTCTTTAGATGATCTCTAAATTCAGGAGGGATATATTCAAGATCATATTTTGGCTCTCCATTCTGAATTAGACAATCAAATAATCTATTATGTCAGGAATGACAAATTAAAAAAGAATGCCATTGCATTCATTGTCAAAAAGAACATTTCGAGATCTATCCTGAAGTGCAGTGCTGTCAGTGATAGGATAATATCTGTAAACCTACAAGGAAGACCAGTTAATACTATTACTCAAATTTATACAACAACCACAAAAGTTAAATATGAAGAAATTGAAGAGCCTTACCAACTTCTACAGTCTCAAATTGACTAAACATGCAATCAAGAGTCTGAAATTGACTAAACATTCAATCAAGAGGTATTGATAATCACTGGTGATTGGAATGTGAAACTTAGAAACAAAGAAGCATTGGTAGTTGGAACATATGGCCTTGGTGATAGAAATAACGCTGGAGATCACATGACAGAATTTTACAAGACTAATAACTTATTCATTGCAAATACCTTATTTTCAACAACATAAATAGCAACTATACATGTGGACCTTGCCAGATAGAATACACAGAAATAAAATTGACTACGTCTGTGGAAAAAGGCAATGGAGGAGCTCAACATCATCAGCCAAAACAAGGCCAGGGGCTGATTGTGGAACAAATCATCAATGACTGATACAAGTTCAAACTGAAGCTGAAGAAAATTAAAACAAGTTCATGAGAGACAAACTATGACCTTGATTATATGCCACTTGAGTTGAGAGACTATCTGAAGAACAGATTTGACACACTGAACACAAATGACCAAAGACCAGACAAGTTGCAGGATGACATCAAGGACATCATACATGAAGAAAGCAAAAGGTCCTTAAAAAACTGGAAAAGAAGAGACCAAAATAGATGTCTCTGCTCTTGAACAGAGAGTAGCTAAAGTGAATGGAAGAAATGACAGGATAAGAGAGCCGAACAGAAGATTTCAAAGAGTGGCTCAAGAAGACAAAGTAAAGTATTATAATGAAATGTGCAAAGACCTGGAGTTAGAAAACCAAAAGGGAAGAACATGTTCAGCATTTCTCAAGCTGAAAGAACTGAAGAAAAAATTCAAGCCTCGAGTTGCAGTACTGAAGGATTCTAATGGCAACATATTGAATGATGCAGGAAGCATCAAAAGAAGATGAAATGAATACACAGAGTTACTACACCAAAAAGAATCGGTTGATGATTCAGGAGGAACGCAATTCAGGAGGAAGCGTATGATCAATACTAATTGTACTGAAGGAAGAAGTCCAAGCTACGCTGAAGGAATTGGTAAAAAGCAAGGCTCCAGGAACTGATGGAATATCTCTTGAGATGTTTCAACAAATGGATGTAATGCTGGAAGTGCTCACTTGTTTGAGCCAAGAAATTTGGAAGAAAGCTACCTGGTCAACTGATTGGAAGGGATCCATATTTATGCCCATTCCAATGAAAGGTGATGCAACAGAATGTGGAAATGATTGAACAGTATCATTAATATCACATACAAGTAAAATTCTGCTGAAAATAATTCAAACACCCTTGCAGCAGCATATTGACAGGGCACTTCCAAAAATCCAAGCTGAATTCAGAAGGTGATGTAGAACAAGGGATATCATTGCTGATGTCAGATGGATCTTGGCTGAAAGCAAAGAATACCAGAAAGATGTTTACTTGTGTTTTATTGGCTATGCAAACGTATATGACTGTGTGGATCATAACAAATTATGGATAACTAAGAATGGGAACTCCAGAACACTTAATTGTGCTTACGAGGAACCTACACATGGACCGAGAGGCAATCATTCAAACAAAAGGATAGTGCATGGTTGAAAATCAGGAAAGGTGTGTATCAGAGTTGTATCTTTTCACCATACTTATTCAATCTGTGTGCTGAACAAATAATCTGAGAAGCTGGACTATATGAAGAAGAATGTGGGATCAGGATTCAACAAACTCATTAACAAGGTAGCGCAGTGCCTAAAGCATTTGACTGCTAACCAGAAGGTTGGTGGTTCAAACTCACCAGCCACTCCACAGAAGGTACACTGGGCAATCTACTTCCATAAACATTTACTGCCTCAGAAACCCAAAGGGGGTCACTGTGAGTCGGAATTGACTCAATGACAGTGGGTTTGGTAACATGCAGATGACACAACCTTGCTTGCTGAAAGTGCAGATGACACTACAGTCTTCAGAATGGATTACACTCAACATAAAGAAAACAAAAATCCTCACAAGGGGACCAATAAGCCACATCATGATAAAGGTAGAAAAGACTAAAGTTTTCAAAGACTTCACTTTACTTGAATTCACAATCAATACCCATGGAAACAGCAGTCAAGAAATCAAATGATGTACTGCATTTGGCAAATATGCTTCAAAAGACCTCTTTAAAGTATTAAAAAGCAAAGATGTCACTTTGAAGACTAAGGTGTGCCTGAGCCAAGCCATTGTCTTTTCAACAACCTCATATGCTTATGAGAGCTGGACAATGATAAAGAAGACTATAGAAAAATTAATGCCTTTGAGTCACAGTGTTGGTGAAGCATGCTGAATGTACCAAGGACTGCCAGAACAATGAGTATAGCTGTGCTGGAAGAAGTACAGCCAGAATGCGTCACAGAAGTGAGAATGGCCAGACTTTGTCTCTTGTACTTTGGTCATGCTGTCAGGAGTGATGAGTCCCCGGAGAAGGATAACATGCTTGGTAAAGTAGAGGGTCAGCATAAAAGGGGAAGATCCTCAATGAGATGGACTGACACAGTGGCTGCAGTAATGGGCTCAAACATAATTATGAGGATGGTGCTGGCTCAGGCAGTCTTTCCTTCTATTGTACACAGGGTCGCTATGAGTCAAAACTGACTTGACTATATCTAACAACAACAATCTGATTAACAGAGGGCAGTGGTACTTCAGCAGCAGAATCCTTGCGTTCCTTGCTGGAGGACCCAGGTTTGACTCCTGAAGAACACACCTCACATATAGCCACCACCTGTCTGTCTGTGTTGCTATGGTACTGAGCAGATTTCAACAGAGCTTCTAGACTAAGATGCACTAGGAACAAAAGCCTACTTCTGAAAATCAGCAAATGGAAACCCTATGGACAACAGTCCAACCTGCAACCAATCACAGAGGTGGTGCAGTGTTTTGTTCTGTTGTGCATGGGGTTACCTTACCAGCAGCTAACAGTAACAATAATCCCAATTAACAGGAAAACCACAGGAAATGACTCCAAAACTCCAGACTTAAACTACAGGTCCTTAAGAATCCAACTACCAAAACGTAGCTGACTGCCCTAGCAGCGGTAACACAATCACAGTAAAGAGCTATGGCCTTCACATGAGACTTCCATTTGACACAGTGCTTTGTCAGAATCCAGCGGCCACTCACACTGACACAGAATAGGTGACACAATCACCCTAGGGAATGTTTCTGAGCCATACCACCCACGATCTGCACACATGACAAGGACAGCGGTGTTGTCTGGTTGTCCACTTACCCTCACGGCCCAGTGGGCCTCAGCGGGGGGAGCAGCAGCTGTCAGCGGGCTGCTGGTGTCATGCTGAAAAGAAAAGAGACAGGTTTTATTGCTGGCATAGAACTAAATTATAGGAGCATGCATTTACGGGAAGCGATGGAAATTTTAACTGCTTTCTAAAAGGAGGAAGGAGACATGAGGAATAGACAGGCAGGGAGATGGATGGTACTAGAAAGATGCAAACAGGAAGGACTGGGGCACTTACAAACTTGGGTGGCGGCATGCTCAGGTTCAGGTTGCTCAAGGTGACATCATGGCCACTCTGTGCACAGGCCACCAGCCTCAGTGCCACATAGAAACCCTGCAGACCCAAGATGGATGAAGAAAAAACACTGTGAGCCTGGCAACAACCCTGGAGGGTGGTCTGTGCCAGGTGGCATCTGGGGACCAGGGACCTCTTTCTTACCCCTAGAATGGTATGTATTTCTTATAGACTCAGACTTGATGGGGGCTCACCCTGGGAACACTAATTAAAAGACTATGCTAGAATGGATTTACCCTGGTTCATCTTGTTGTTGTTGTTGTTGTGTGCCGTGGAGTCAGCCCTGACTCATAGCGACCCCTCCTTG
>NW_006921723.1:563782-595359 GCF_000298275.1 Orycteropus afer afer
TAGTGATACTGCCTCGGAAACCCAAGGAGGGGTCACTATGAGTCGGGGCCGACTCGACGGCACATAACAACAACAACAACAACCACTTAGGAAACGCTAGATGGCAGAAGTGGGGGAGTTCACCTGGGCCAGACCACAAATCACAGATTAGAGATATACTGAGTTTTCAGAAATGGTTTGAAATTGACACAGCCATTCTAGAATTGATATTTGATATTTGCTGAGATCCCGCCTGCCCCCGAGTAGAGCATCCTCTTGGGGTTTGTGCCCACCATGGTCCAATGTGAATTGCAACCCTCCCACATGGGGACACAGGACCCAAGCCAGACAGTCAGGTCCCTTCCATCCCCACAGCCTCCCCTCACCCAGAGCTGGCCATGCCATGGGCTTAGCAACCACATGCGGCATCATCTTTTTTTTTTTTTTTTTTTAAAGACAATGAATTGGACTAAGAAACGAACTGTTCTAAAGCTACAAGTGCAATCCTGGTCTTGAAAACATCTTCACAAGAGGTAACTATCAGGAGTAAGCGGGAGGGGAGCTGTCGCATTGGAGTAAATTGTAGTCAATGTCATGAGACAACATATGTGTAAACTGCTGGATGGAAAGTGAATTTGCTCTGTAAACTTTCACCCAAATCACACACACACACAAAAATTAGATCATTAAAAAAAAAGTCTTCACATAGATGAGCACTAGATCGGCACGTCCCTGGTGACACCTGCAGCATGCCCAATTGAGGGCAACACAGGTATCTGCACTCACGGGACCAGGGAGTTCGGAGGAACTTCGCCAGGCAGAATGAATGGGCATCTTTCCTTTAGGAATTCCCAAGACCACAAAGAAGGGAGGGAAGGCCTGAGGCGCTTTCCTGGCCATAGCGTGCAACCCCAGGGGCCATGTCCCACAGAATACAGTTTTAGGAAAAGCTGGGCTGGATTCAATTCAGATTCATTTAAAATCACTCATAGGAAATGAGTATGAAAAAATGCTAACATAATTGGCCTCCTGGTAGTAGGGTTATAAACGATTATTTCAGACTGTTTTTTTCCCTCCACTTTCAAAAATTGTTATAATAAACTTGTATTTTTTAACCAACTATGTTAACACTATTGTTGTTGTTGCTCGTTGTCATCAAGTGGATTCTGACTCCTGGTGACCCTGTGTGCAGAGTAGAACTGACCTACAGGGTTTTCAAGGCTGTGATCTTTCAGAAGCAGATCACCAGGCCTGTCTTCTGAGCCCCACTGCATGGGTTCAAACCTCCAACTTTCGGGTTAATAACTGAGCACTTAAACTTTTGCACCACCCAGGGACTCCTTTATCACTATCACTAATAAATACATTATTAAATACACTTAAAAAATAAAGACACTTGTACCTGTTATAGGATTTCACATACAGAGCATTCTCTCAATGACAAAGTGACCATGGTAGGGAACAGAGTGCGGGTTGCCAGGGTGGCACAAGTGACGTTCCAGAGGGTGATGAACGTTCTGTGTCCTGCTTGTGGTGGTAGTTACACGAATTTGCGCGAATGATAACACTGCACAGAACTGTACAGACACAGCAGGAGTGTGGTGGTATACATGCAAAACCTGGCGGAGTATGAATCTGGTCTTGACTCTAGAATGGCACCACTGTTCACAGTTGCTGCTTTTGGTAACTGCATTATGGCCATGTAACATAATACCACTAGGGAGAGGTGGTGGGAGCATAAGGGAACTGTTTTTCCAACTTCTATGACCGCCTCGGAAACCCAAGGAGGGGTTCACTATGAGTCGGGTCTGACTCGACAGCACATAACAACAACAACATGAGAACCAAGGATGATTTCAAAATAAAGTATTAAAAATTTTTAACTACTTGTAACTTAGTACACAATATTAAGAGACACACTAACCAAGAAGATTGGCTCTGAGTATACAAAGGCCTTTATTTGGATGTGGGAGTGACCAGCACTAACAGCAGGTCTGTCTACTAACATGGGCAGTGGAGAGGGTGAGGGGAACGCAGGGTCAGACAGCCGGCGGGGCTTGGGCTGAGCTGCCCCACTTACTCTGTGGCTATGTATGTACCTGTTTGTCCAAGAACCCTTTACCTTCTGGGTCAGCCAAGTCCCATATCTGCAGAAACACAAAAATGACCGTAAGCATGACCACCAACCACTTCCTGACTGCCTGTGAGGGCAGGAGCCATTGATAACAGCCCTTCTGCCAGGGCTGAGGGCCTCAGACCAACAGCCTCCTAAAGCTAGGAGCAAGAAGGTGGTCCACCCAAGAGCACACAGTGGGTGAGTGGTTGCCCAGAGGTGTGAAACTGGTGGGCAGTCTTCCCACGGGCATCTGCCCAGGCCCCTCACCCAAAGGCAGTGGTGCTTATTCCAGCCTGCCACCCAGGGGGAACTGATACGCTGTCAGGACACGAGAGAGCTTAGCCTCATGGGGCTGGGGAGGCTGCTACCCCAGTTTGGATCTACCGGCTCCAGGCAAAGGGACGCACGGTGGCCTGACCATGCCCAGTGAGAAGGGCTCTGTCCACAGGAGGCCTCCGTCCTCTGGGGAGGCAGGGCAGAGAGGGAGTGCTGCCGCTCCACACGCACCTTCCCGAGGATAATGTCTGAGAGTCCAGATTTCTTCAGGAAAAGTGCAGCTTCACTTGCCCCAACCCGCCCAGTGTACGCCGGGTCTACCTGCAATAGGAGAATAAGCCCTGAGAGAATTTCCCCACCAGGGAAGCAGCAGGGCAGGCACCTGGGACAGAAGGGAAAAGAGGCCACATGCTGCTTTAAGTCAGAGTTTTGCTCTCCAGTTCCATCACATGTCTGTTGATAGCAGCGGCTGAGTCAGCCCCTGACCACCGTGACCCTGTGCATGATGGGACAAAATGCTGCTTGGTCCTGAGTCATCACCACGATCAGCTGTGGATCGGGCTGCTGTGATCCACAGAATTTTCACTGGCTGATTTTCAGAAGTAAATCACCAGGCCTTTCTTCCTCGTCTGTCTTAGTCTAGAAGCTCTGTTAAAACCTGTTCAGCATCCTACCAACACTCAAGCCTCCACTGATGGACGGGGCAGCGGTAATGCATGAGGTGCAATGGCTAGGAATAGAACCCGGGTCTCCCACGTGGACGGTGAGAATTCTACCACTCAACCACCACTGTTTCTCAATTACATGCTATACAGTGGCACAGCCTCCAGGCTCATAGTAACATGCAAGCCACCCACCACAGGATGACTGACTGACAGAGGAGCAGTGGAGTTACATGCTAGTTCAATCAAAAAACACAAAGTGCTAAACTTACCTGCTTATAATAAGATTCATATAATGGATTTCCAGCAGGGATCTATAAACAGAAGCACAAATACTGGTCAAAAGTACATACGCCTCCCTCTAAAGAAAAATGTCACCCCTCAATTTTGTCATTACTAAAATACTCCAAAGTGAAAATCAAATTTCACATACTTTAAACGTCCTCTGTACACAGAATTGGGTTTATCTGCAGACACAGATATTATACCTACTGGATTTAGAAAACTCAAAACCAAACCAAACTCACTGCCATCAAGTCGACTGATGTACATCTCTACAGAAGCAGACTGACTCATCTTTCTTTGACAGAGCAGCTGGTGGGTTCAAACCACTGACCTTTTGGTTAGTACCCAAATGCCTTAACCACTACACCACCAGAGCTCCTTAGGGTTTAGGAAAAGTGACTATTAATGTTCTTTGTTATTGTTTGTTAGTTGCCATAGAGTTGCTTCTGACTCATGGTGACCCCTGTGTTATTAGAGTAGAACTACAGTGCACAGGGTGGCTGCGATCTTCATGGAAGCAGATTGCCAGGCCTTTCTTCTGTGGTACCTCTGGGTGGGTCTGAACTGCCAGCTTCCTGAGAAGCCAGTAGTTGAGCACTTCACTGCAGCACCCAGGGACTCTAAACCCCCGCTAAACCCAAACCCACTGCCACCAAGTTGATTCCGACTCACAGTGACCCCCACTGGGTTTCCATGGCAGTAAATCTTTACAGAAGTAAATTGCCCTGACTTCATTCTGTGGAGTTAGTTACCTTCAAGTCAACTATGGTGCATGGCAACGCCCTGAGTGTCAGAGCAGAATGTGCTCCACAGGGGTTTCAGTGGCAGATGTTTCAGGAAGCAGATCATCAAGCCTTTCTTCCAACATGCCTCTGTGTCGACTCAAACCTCCAACCTTTTGGTTAGCAGTTGTGGTGCAATGAATTACTTGGTATGGCTTCTCTAGCCATGGTCTTTGTGACTCCCACCAGATTACTAGGAGCTCTGGTAGCATAGTGCCTAAGGCACTTGACTGCTAACCAGAAGGCTGGCGGTTCAAACCCACCAGCCACTCCTCGGAAGGAAGGTTGGGCAATCCTACTTCCATAGTGATACTGCCTCGGAAACCCAAGGAGCGGTCGCTATGAGTCGGGGCCGACTCCATGGCAAATAACAACAACAACAGAGGCAGAAGAAGGAGCTCTGGTAGCATAGTGCCTAAGGCACTTGACTGCTAACCAGAAGGCTGGTATTTCAAACCCATCAGCCACTCCTTGGAAGGAAGGCTGGGGAATCTACTTCCATAGTGATACTGCCTCAGCAATCCAAGGAGGGGTCGCTATGAGTCGGGTCCAACTTGACGGCATATAACAGAGGCAGAAGAAGAGGTCTCACTGCCATCAAGAGAGAAGAGCTAGAGGTGGTATGGAACATGTCCTTGGAACCGACATCCCTGTGCTTGTCCTCCTTGGCAAAGTGACGGTTTGTTGGTGAAGTGGGGTACATTCTAGGTGCACCTACTGGCACAGCTAAAAGAGCTTTGTAACACTTGTCCAAGCTGGGCAGAGGCCAGGCCAAGAGGCCAAGGCACAGGGGAGACTGTCCTGATGAAAGAATTGTATCCTGAGCACCTTCCTGACCTGAATTGTAGCCTGTTACTTCCCTAATAAACCTCATAATCATAAGGGTTGTCTGTGAGTTCTGTGTGGCCATTGCAACAAATTATCGAACCCAGCAGAGAAGTAGTGGTGCTGTGGGAGGGACAGATGGTGTCAGAATTGGTAAAAGGCTGGAGGGTGGTGGCGTGTCTGGCCTCACAGGAATAAGCCTTGGGCTACTCATGGTGATTCTGTCTCCCCCTTGTGGGGTTGGAAGAGGTAAGAGGATGCCACTGTCATGTCCCTTTTGCAGGAGTTGAGCATGTCGACTGTTTGCACCAAGAAATCTTAACTCCAGCAAAAACAACACAATCACTTGGGAACAGCGGCAGTGGAGGCCAATCAATCCACTTGCCAAGGGCTGCAGCTCTCCCATGAGCACATGGGAGAAGCACCCAGCCCTTCAAAGCTTTTCTCTGACTCCAAAGTCAGAACACAGGCTTCTGTGCATCAGAAGCACATGAGTCGCAGCACCCTGCAGACGCTGACCAGACCCAAAGACCCCAGGCCCCAGGTCCTGTCTCACTCCTTTTACAGCCATTAGAATAGCTTCTCCAAAGGCAACCAGTCCAGGGCCAACTGCCAGGAGTAAAATGGACACAGATCACTCCCTGCTGCAGGAAGGGGGTCCAAGATCTTGGTGTGGCCCCATGGAGCTCCAAGACTGCACCCATTAGACAGGGTAACCATAGGCCATTCAGGGTCATCCCTGGATCGTGCCTGTTCTGTAGCCAAGTCTGAGCACTTCCTAATGTGTTCCCGTAGCTTCACGAGATGACCTGGTGGGGAGGGGGCGGAGAGGGGCAGCCAGTTGGGGATACACCGAGCAATCAGTCAAGTGCTGGAAATAACACCTGATGCAGGAAAAGTGCCGGAGGTTTATGGAGGGAGAGGAAACAAGCAGTGCACAAGCCCACTGCTAAATGACTGAGCAAAGAGAAGTGGAGAATGCACAGTGTGCTCGTTGTACAGAAAGATGGCGTGTATGCAGCTAAAGACATGGCACAAGGGGGAAAGAGTCCTGAACAAGAGACGGGGACGAGGGGTTCTCTGGTCTCTTAAAAGCTACCTTGAATGCTGTCCTATTGCTATTGTTTTTACTGTGGCAAAAATATATACAACAGGGCATTTGCCACTTCAACGTTTTCTACACGTGCAATTCAGTGACACTGATGCCATTCACCTTGCTGTGCAACCATCACCACTCCCCTTCTCCAGGTTACTCAACCACCACTGAAAGACACTCCGTGTCCCATAAGCAATGACTTCTTCTGCGTGGTGGTGGGGGTTGTGTGCCGTTGAGCTGATCCCAATTCCCAGCAACCCTATAGGACAGAGCAGAACTGCCCCTTAGGGTTTTCCAGGTTCCATCCAGATCGCTATAATCTTTACAGGAAACACCAGTGGGTTTGAACCCTCGACCTTTTGGTTAGCAGCTGAGCACTTAACTGCTGTCCTCCAGGGCTCCTCCCTCCCCCACTCGGTAACCACCAAATGCACTCTGGGTCTATGTGTCTGCCTACTGTCACTTTTTTTTTATTTTATTTTTTTTATTATTATTAGGATTTGGGTGAAGATTTACAGAGTAAATTCACTTTTCATACAGCAATTCACATATACCTTGTCTCATGTCATTGACCAAAATTTACAATGCAGCAGCTCCCCTCCCACTTCCTCCCCACAGTTACCTCCTCCCAGTGTCCATCCCTTCATACTCTTCTGCACCCTGAGCTATCTCCCTGTGCATAAGCAGCCCTTCCTTCTCCCATGATTGTTCTCTCCAGGGCGTGTGTCTACTTGAGGTAAATGTTTAACTCACATGCCTGTACTTTGTTTGGCTGGAAACCACAGTTGTGGGTTCAATTCCAGACCTGAAGGGCAACTAGGGGTCATAGTCTCAGTGGTTACACCAGGCTCCATTGGACCAGCAAACCTGGTCCCCACCTTCTTTTTTTTTTTTTTGCCTCCAAACAATTTTGAGTTTTGTACCACTTTATTCTCCCTCTTTATGTAGGATCTCCTACATCATTCACATGAACTTATAGGCCCATTGTCTGCCAACCCCATATATGATCTTGGATACACTCTCCATTTAGACACACCCAATTGTTCAGCCTGCTCACCCATCTATCCGTCCCTATACCCATGTTTGCTTTCACTGACAACTCAGTACTGTATATGCAAAGGGGTTCATATTTGTTGTCTGTACTGCCCATGTAACTCTCTATGTCTTTCTCATCCTCAGTGCTGCCATATTGGTCACTCACATTTGGTACATTGCCCTTCTCTTCACCCAAATCAATATTTATCTCTATCTATCTAACAGCATTCCCTCCCCTCCCCTCCCACCCCTGGTAACCAACAAAGAAAATGTCCTCCAATAGATAAACTTTTCCTTAACTTTTACAATAACGGACTAATACAATATTTGTCCTTTTGTGACTGACTTATTTCACTCAGCATAATGTCCTCCAAGTTCATCCACGTTATGCGGTGTTTTGCAGATTCTACATTATTCTTTAGCGTTGCATAGTATTCCATTGTGTGAATGTACCAAAGTTTGGTTATCCATTCCTCAGTTGTTGGACATCTAGGTTGTTTCCAAGTTTTGGCTATTGTAAATAGTGCTGCGATGAACATCGGCGTGCATATATCTGTTCTTGTTATGGCTCTCACTTCTTTAGGGTATATACCTAGTAATGGGATGGCTGGGTCAAATGGTATTTGTATTTCCAACTTTTGAAGGAATCGCCATACTGCTTTCCACAATGGTTGTACCATTTTACAGTCCCACCAGCAGTGTATGAGAGTCCCAATCTCTCCACAACCTCGCCAGCATTTGTTACTTTCTGTCTTGTTGAACTTTGCTACTAGTGCTGGAGCAAGATGGTATCTCATTGTTGTTTTGATTTGCATCTCTCTAATAGCTAATGATCGTGAGCATTTCTTCATATGTTTGTTGGCCGCCTGAATATCCTCCTTGGTGAAGTGTCTATTCATGTCTTCTGCCCATTTTTTAATTGGATTGTTTGTCTTTTTGTTATTGAGGTGTTGGAGTGTTCTATAAATTCTAGACTACTGTCACATTTTTAAGAACAAATTAAACATGGGGAGGCAGAGCCCTTCTGGTTAAGATCACCAGACCTGGCCACTGCACCCACGTGCTGGCTGCATGAAAAGACCCATCAGATGAAAAGTGATGTGGGAATACGTGTGGCCCCTGGGGGACGCCAGCATCTGCAAACACACAAAGACCTAAAAGTACGGAGTGAAATACGAAGATGTGATGGAAACAGAAGAAAGAAAGAGGAAGAAAGTCAAACAGAAAAAAGAGCAGAAAAGAGAAATCTTAGAAAAGCAGAAAACTAAACAGAGCAGTATGGAAAAGAGAAACAAATATATCTATGTGTCTGTTCGTATATATATATATGTGTATCTTGAGGAAGAAAAGATAAAGACATTGAGAGAAAATTTAGGAGATAGATCTATAGCCAGACTCCCTGGGAGGTACAGACGGTGCACGCATTTAGCTGCTAGCTGAAGGTCAGAGGTTCCAGTCCACCCAGAGGCACCATGGAAGAAATGCCTGGTGACCTACTTCCAAAAAATCAGGCACTGAAAATCCTATGCACTATGGTTCTGCCATACACACAGGCATCATGAATCAGAACTGACCCCATGGCACTGGTCAGAGTCCCTGGGTGGTGCATTGGTGACTGTGCTCAGCACCCTGAAAGAAAGGTCTGGTGATCTACTTCTGCAAACGCAGCCACTGGAAGGTCTGTGGAGCACAGTTCTACTCTGACACACATGGGGTCACCAGGAGCCAGAGTCAACCGCACAGCAAGGGTTTTCAATGCAGCGCCACCAGAGACCCCTGGCCACCTGCCGAACACTCCTGGGAACCAGTGCGGGAAGACCGTCCAATACCTCCACCACCCAGCCTGCATGCCCTGTGGGGTCAAGACTCCAACACAGGCTGTGTGTTCAGGACGTATCTCTGCAGAAGGATAAAAACAGACGGGAAGGACGTAAGCATGACTGCTCTCTGTTGACAAGGCCATGGAGGATCCGGTGGCCAGGCCCCGTCACTGGCTCCCTCGGATAACACACAAGGACCCCAAGGCCTCCACCTTCACCCAAGAGGTCTCGCTGCTGCCAACAAGCTGAGAGGCACTGAACAAAGTCTATATCCAGTAGTTGTCTTTAGATCCCAGGGTGGGTAAGAAAGAAGTTCCCAATGACCAGGATTCCAGGAACAGAAGTACGTTATTTGGGGCATATGGGGCTATTGGGTATCTCAAAACATTCTAATGCCTATGAGAGCCACAGTCCACAATGCAGAGACAAAACCCCAACTTGTCTGGAAAAGCCACCAAGCACCTACCCAAACCCCGACGGGCTGTGCTAGGCGACGTCAGGACCACTGGAGACTGCATACGAGGGGTCACCAATAGAGAACCTGAGGGGCAGTTGGTGCACCTCCTGAGGTGCTGTTAGCTGCTATCGAATCACCCCAACTCACCATGACCATGAAACCAAACTGCCCACCCACTGCTGCACCATCTCTGTGATCAGGGGCACATCAGACCATTATGACCCAAGAGATTTTCATGGACTGATTTTTGAAGTTGATCCCTAGTCCTTTCTTCCCAGTCCATCTTAGTCTGGAAGCTCCAATGAAACCTGCTCAGCACCACAGCAACACGTAAGCCTCCACGGGCAGGGAGGTGATAGCCGTGTGTGAGGTGCACTGGCCAGAAATGGAACCCAAACCTCCAGCATGGCGGATTAGGGTTCTACCATGGAACCACCACTGCCTCCCTCTAGAACCAGGTGCTGTGGATTGAACTGTGTCATGTATGTCCATTCCCCACCCCCACTGAAAAACATGTGCTGTTAATCCTCACCTCTATGCCTGTGGTTATAATTCCATTTGGAAATGGGTTGTGTTTGTTGTATTAATGAGGCAGGATTAGTACATGGTGTGTTTTGAGTCAATAGCTTTTGAGAGAGAGAGGTTAAACAAGCATGCTAGAAGCAGAAGTGGGCGCAGAGAGATGCTAAGCCACACGAAGATGGCACATGAGCAAAAGCGAGAAGACACAGGGACCTTTCTTCAGAGCCGACAGAGAGAGAGCCTCCCCGTAGAGCTGCACCCTCAACTCGGACTGCTAGCCTCCTAAACTGTGAGAAAATAAACCTGTTTGTTAAAGTCACCCATTTGTGGAATTTCTGTTATAGAATATAACACTAACTCTAGATAACTAAGAAAGGGACTCATTTGGGTATACTTGGGCAATGACAGCAGCTAGAAGTTCTATTGTGTTGCACACATTTCTGGTCCTGCAGAAGCAGAAGGGGGAGGGGAGGAACCCAACTTCCTCTCATCACACTGCGTCCCCCTGGGAGCAGGAGTCACACCTGCATGCCTTCCTACACCCACCCCACCTCCCACCCTAGTAAGTCCTTGGGACAGAGATGAAAACTGCACCGAGACGGCACTGGGTTCCTGTGATGGCCAGACAGGTCCCCGCTCCTGGGCCAAAGCCATGAGCACCCCCAGGGCCCCTGCGGTGCGACAGCAGCTTAGGAGAGACCTCCCAACTGCAGAGAAAGACCCCCTTGTGCTGGGGTGGGCAAAGCGCTGCCCTCCACTCACGTCTGACAGAAAGTGAACCCAGGCCCAGCCCTCAAGAAAGAAGAGGCTGCAGCCTCACAGTGATGCCGGAGTGATAAGACGGGGACGGAGGTGGTTCTTATGGTGGCAGCTAGAGCAAGGCTGGGAGCCTGAACTACACGTGGTGCCCTGCACTGCCCAGACCATGAACAATACAGTCAGGATGGTAAAGGTGACCCCAAGAAACCACAGGGCACAATGTCTGCTTATGCCTTCTTGGTACAGACATGCAGAGAGGAACACAAGAAGAAACACCTGGAGGTCCCTGTCAATTTTGGCAAATTTTCCAGTAAGTGCTCTGTGAGGTAGAAGACAATGTCTGGAAGAGAAAATTCCAATTTGATAAGATACCAAAAGTGGACAAGGTACACTGTGATTGGAAGTGAAGCATTATGGGCCAGCTAAGGGAGGGAGCTCTGGTAGCGTAGTGCCTAAGGCTAACCAGAAGGCTGGCGGTTCAAACCCACCAGCCACTCCTCGGAAGGAAGGATGGGCAATCTACTTCCATAGCGATACTGCCTTGGAAACCCAAGGAGGGGTCACACTATGAGTCAGGTCCAACTCAATGGCATATAACAACAAGGGAAGAAAGAAAGACTCCAATGCCCCCAAACGGCCACTGTCTGGATTCTTCTGCTCAAATCCACAAACCCAGGCATCTCCACTGGTGATGTGGCCAGAAAGCTGGGTGAGATGTGGAATAATCTGAGTGCCTCACATTGGCAAGGTGGTGAAACTGAAGGAGAAGTACAAGAAGGATGCTGTCAAATTAAGTTTAACAGGAAGTCTGATGGTGCAATGGTCCTGCTACAGTTACCCAGAAAAAAGGTGGACGAGGAAGACAAGGAAGAAGAGGAGGAGGAAGAAGATGAACAAATAATTCTTTATCTGTCTCCTTGTAAATGAATACCTCAGAGCAGGGGATGGACAGATGTGACTGGCACGTCTCGGACCTATCTGTTGCCCTCCTTAGGCTTACTTACAGAACTGGACCATGATCATTCTGCAGTCTCTTCAAAGTGCCCCCAAGTCGTCAGTGGTTTACATGAAATGGCTGCAGGTGTCAGGAGCACCCTGACGCTGTATCAAAGCTGTGTATCTTCCCAAATATTTTTCAAATGAAAAGGAACTCTCAAGTTCTCCTCACTCTGCACTTTGCTATCGGTGTGACAAGGCATTTCAAGATGTTTCTGGCATTTTTTGTTTGTTTGATTTGTACCAAACACCAAACTCACTGCCATCAAGTGGATTCCAACTCACAGCAACCCTGTAGAACAAAGCAGAACTGCTCCATAGGATTTCCAAGGCTGTAAATATTTACAGAAGCAGACTGCCTCATCTTTCTCCAGAGGGACGCCTGGTGGGTTTGAACCACCGATCTTTTGGTTAGCAGCCAAATGCCTTAAACACTGCACCACCAGAGTTCCTTGTTTAATTTGTAAGGTGGTGTTAACCATGGTTATTGGCTAGAAATCTTATCAACTGTACATATCTGTAGTTTGTAAAAAGATCAAAACAACTGGGGCAAACTCTTGGTGGTCCACTGGGGTGGTGGTGGTGGGAGGGAGCTCTTTGGAGGGGCCAGAACTCAGGGCATGCACTATGACGCCGACCTGCTGACACTATGGTGGACATCCACTTAGCTTCAGCTTATCTTGTTTTTGTATATAGTGACATCGAATCTGCTGCCATTCTTAGCTGTGGAAAAGTTGTATCAGCTGGCAACTTTAGATTATTTTTTAGTTAAGTGAAAACTGAAACCAAAACCACTGCTGACTGATACTGACCCGCATCGGGTTTCGAAGCTTGTAAATCTTTTTTTTTTTTTTTCATTGTGATTTGAGTGAAGATTTACAGAGCAAATTCACTTTCCATACAGCAGTTCACATACACTGTCTCATGACATTGACCACAGTTTACCATAATGCAACAGCTCCCCTCCCACTTCCTCCCCATAGCTACCTCTTCCCAGTGTCCATCTCTCCATACACTCCTGCCCCCCTGAGCTGTCTCCCTGTGCATAAGCAGCCCTTCTTTCTCCCATGATTGTTCTCTCCAAGGAGTGTATCTACCTCAGGTAAATGTTCAACTCATATGCCTGTCTTTTGTTTGGCTGGAAACCATGGGTGTGAGTTCAATTCCAGACCGGAAAGGTAGCTAGGATCCATAGTCTCAGTGGTTCCACCAGGCTCTATCAGACCAGCAAACCTGGACCACCCCCTTTTTTTTCTCCAAATGATTTTAAGTTTTGTTTCACATTGTTCTCCCTCTCTATCAAGGATCTCCTACATAGATTCCCTTCCAAGTGGATGATAGTGGTAGCCAGGAACCATCTAGTTCTTCTGGTCTCATAGTCATATAGGCTGCAGATCGGATGGTGTACTAGTCGCTAGGACTAATTGTTTCCATGAATTTTGGTTTTCTTCATTCTTCTTTGCTCTGGACAAGGAGAGACCCATCGTTGCATCTAGATGGCAGCTTGCTAGCTTTTCAGATCCCTGTCACTACTCGCCAAAGTAGGAGGTAGAACAATGTTTTGTATATAGTATGTTATGCCAATTGAGCTTGATGTCCCCTGCGACTATGGTCCCAAGCCCACAGGTTCAACTACTCAGTCCCTCTGGGTACCTAGTTGGCTGTGACCAAGCAGTGACCACAACCTTGCCCCTTGTCAGCTCTACTATACACCCCAAGCCTGTAAATCTTAACAGAAGTAGATTGTCTCATCTCCTCCTGTGGAGCAGCTGATGGATTCGAACCACCTACCTTTTGTTTAGCAGCCCAATGCCTTAACCACAGCACCACCAAAGTTTGTTTAGAGCTCTTTACTGTCAGCAAAGCAAGGAGCCTTTGAATCAATGGAAGGTCACAGCCTTGAAAATCCTGTGGAGCAGTACTATTCTGCACACATGCATCATGATGAGTCAGAATCTACTTGGTGGCAACCACCACCACCACCACCGTCTCTAAACCACAGGCCGGGTGAGTTACTGGGAAGGGAGAAAGACCTGTCATGAATGACGAGGGAAAGGACCCATGACACAATCCACCTAGGGAGTGAGCATAGGACATGAGAAAGGCAGCATGAGAAGAAGAGAGGCAGCACAGTTACGTGTGTATGTGTTGACAACCACCCCCTCCTGTCAGTACTGTGAAGGAGAACAAGATGCCAATGTTTGTCAGATTGGCAGAGTCAAACAGAGGTGCTGAGCAGGGCTGGCAAAGGATCTGCCCACTTAGGGGGACTTACAGCCCACCTGGCCTCTCTGGAGGGCAAGCCAGCACAGTGTAAAGAAGCAAACAAGCCAATTAGAATGCAGGCAATAAACATAGCCATTGGTGTGGTTAGGTGCCATCAAGTCGGCTCCGACTCACCCTATATGTACAACAGAATGAAACAACGTCTGGTCATGCACCATGCTCACAATCTTTGCTATACTTGAGCCCATCGTTTACAGTGTTTCAGGGCTATTCATAAAGTTTTCCAGAAATAGATAGTGTTTCACTGCTATTCATAAGGTTTTCACTGGCCAATTCTTTGAGAACTGGATGGCCCCTTCCTTCTTCCAAGTCATTGTTCTTGTTATTTGCCGTCGAGTCGGCCCTGACTCATAGCGACCCCTCCTTGGGTTTCCGAGGCAGTTATCACTACGGAAGTAGGATTGCCCAACCTTCCTTCCGAGGAGTGGCTGGTGGGTTTGAACCACCAGCCTCCTGGTTAGCAGTCAAGTGCCTTAGGCACTATGCTACCAGAGCTCCTTCCAAGTCATTAGAGAAGTGCAAATTAAAACCACAATGAGATATTACTGCATACCTACAGAATAGCCAAAATTGTAAAACAAACAAACAAACAGAAAAGTAAAAATACCAAATGTTGGTGAGGATGTGGCAAAACTGGATCACTCATGCATTGCTGAAGGGAACATAAAACAATGCAGCCATTTTGGAAAACTGTTTGGTAATTTCCAAAAAAACTGAACATGCAACTACCACCCAATCTAGCAACTGTACTCCCGGGCATTTACCCCGGCAAAATGAAGGGTTATGTTCCCACAACAACCTGAACATGAATGTACACAGAACTTTTATCTGAACTGGCCAAACACAAAAAACAGCCAGATGGCCTTCAATAGGTTAAAACAAACTGTGGTCAGTCCACATCATGGAATGTTGGCTGCTGTTGTTAGGTGCCGTTGAGTCATCTCCGACTCATACCGACCCTATGCACAGCAGAACAAAACACTGTGCAGTCTTGTGCCGGCCTCACAATCCTTGCTATACCTGAGCCCACTGTTGCAGCCATGTGTCTCTCCACCTCATTGAGAGCCTTCCCCTTCGTTGACACTCCACTTTACCAAGCATGATATCCTTCTCCAGGAAATGGTCCCTTCTAACAACATCACTACAGTAGGTGAGACGAAGTCTGGCCATTCTAGCTTCAAGGAAACATCTTTGCACTTCAGCACCTGAAAGAGGTCTTTTCCAGCAGATTTGCCCAATAATACATTGTCTGATGTCTTGACTGCTGCTTCCCTCAGTGCTGACTGTAGAACCAAGTAATATGAAATCCTTGACAACTTCAATCTTTTCTCTATCCACCGTGAAGCTGTTTACTGGACCGGTTGTGAGGATTTTTCTTTATTCTGAGGAATAATCCATACTGCAGACTGTAGTCTTCAATCTTCATCAGTAAGTGAGTTATCCTCTCTTCCAGCAAGCAAAGTTGCATCATCTGTGTATTGCAAGTTGTTAATGACCCTTCCTCCAATTCTGATGCCACATCCTTCTTCATATAGTCCAGCTTCTTGGATTATTGGCTCAGCATACAGACTGAATAGTATGATGAAAGGATACAACCCTGACACACTTCCTTCTTGATTTTGAACCACGCAGTATCCCTTGTTCTGTTCGAACAACAGCCTCCTGGTCTAGGTACAGGTACTTCATGAGTATAATCAAGTGTTCTGCAATTCCCATTCTTCTCAATGCTATCCATAATTTGTTAGGATCCACACAACTCAATGATGTGCATAGTCAATAAAACATAAGTAAACATCTTTCTGGTATTCTTTGCTTTCAGCCAAGATCCATCTAACATCAGCAACGATATCCCTCGTTCCACATCCTCTTCTAAATCCAGCTTGCATTTCTGTAAGCTGTCAATATACCGCTGCAACTGTTTTTGAATTATCTTCAGTAAGATTTTACTTGCATGTGATATGAATGATATTGTTTGATAATTTCCACATTCTGTGGGATCACCTTTCTTTGGAATGGGTACAAATATCTCTTCCAGTCAGCTGGCCAGGAAGCTGTCTTCCAAATTTCTTGGCATAAATGAGTAAGTGCCTCCAGCAGGGCATCCGTTTGTTGAAACATCTCAATGGGTATTCCATCAATTCCTGAAGCCTTGTTCTTTGCCAATTCTTTCAGTGCAGCTTTGATTTCTCCTTCACTACCACTGGTTCTTGATCATACACCATCTCCTGAAATGGATGAACATCAACCAATTCTTTTTGATACAGTGATTCTGTATATTCCTTCCACCTTCTTTTGATGCTTCCTGCATCATTCAATATTTTGCCCATAGAATCTTTCAATATTGCAACTTGAGGCTTAAATTTTTTCCTCAGTTCTTCCAGTTTCAGAAATGCTGAGTGTGCTCTTCCCTTTGGATTTTCTAACTCCAGGTCTTTGCACATTTTGTTATAGTAATTGGTTTTGCCTGCTTGAGCTGCTCTTTGAAATCTTCTGTTCAGCTCTTTTTTCTTGTAATTTCTTCCATTTGCTTTAGCTACTCTCTGCTCAAAGGCAAGTTTCAGAGTCTCTTCTGACATCTTTTTGGTCTTTTCTTTCTTCCTTGTCTTTTTAATGACCTCTTGCTTTCTTCATGGATGATGTTTCTGATGTCATCCCATAATTCCTCTGGTTTTCAGTCATTGGTGTTCAATGAGTCAAATCTACTCTTTACATGGTCTCTAAATTTAGAAGGGATATTATCAAGGTCATATTTTGGCCCTCATGAACTTGTTTTAATTGTCTTCAACTTCAACTTGAACGTGCATATGAGCAGTTGATGGTCTGTTCCACAATCAGCTCCTGGCCTTGTTTTGGCCAAAGATATCGAACTTCTCCATCACCTCTTGCTGCAGATATAGTTGATCTGATTCCTGCGTATACCATCTGGTGAAGTTCGCGTGTGCAGTCATCATTTACAGTGTTGAATAAAGGTATTTGCAATGAGTAAGTCATTGGTCTTGCAAAATTCTATCATGCGATCTCCAGTGTTATTTCTATCTCCAAGGCCATATTTTCCAACTGCCAGTAACTCTTCTTTGTTTCCAACTTTTGCATTCCAGTCACCAGTGATAATCAACACATCTTGATTGCATGTTTGGTCAATTTCAGACTGCAGAAGTTGGTAGAAATCTTCAATTTCCTCATCATTGGCTTTGGTAGTTGGCGTGTAAATTTGAATACTAGCAGTATTAACTGGTCTTCCTTGTAGGCTTATGGATATTACCCTATCACTGACAGCATTGTACTTCAGGACAGATCTTGAAACACTCTTTGTAATGAAGAATGCCACACCATTCCTCTTCAATTTGTCATTGCCAGCATAGTAGGTCATACGGTTGTCTGATTCAAAATGGCCAAAACCAGTCCATTTCAGCTCACTAATGCCTAGGATATCGATCTTTATGCATTCCATTTCATTTTTGACAGCTTCCAATTTTCCTAGATCATACTTCGTACATTCCATGTTCCGATTATTAATTGGTGTTTGCACCTGTTTCTACTCATTTTGAGCTGTTGTGCCACATCAGCCTGTGGAGGTCCCAAAAGCTTTATTCTATCCATATAGTTAAGGTCGTCTCTACTCTGAGGAGTCAGCCCTTCCCCAGTCAGCTTTTGAGTGCCTTTCAACCTGATGGGCTCATCTTCTGGCACAATACTAGACAGTGTTTCAGGGCTATTCATAAAGTTTTCCAGTAATATATCAGACCGTGTTTCACTGCTATTCATAAGGTTTTCAATGGCCAATTGTTTGAGAAGTGGATGGCCCCTTCCTTTTTCCAAGTCTGTCTTAGCCCAGAAGCTCCACTGAAACCTGTCCACCACAGGTAACCCTCCTGGCATTTTTCAACACGGTGGCATAGCCTCCAGCCTCACAGCAACATGTAAGCCACCACAGGACGATAAACAGACAAGTTCGTCTTTCTTAGTTGTTCTTAACCCCTCTCTACCTGCCTACCTTGGTCAACGGCCTTAATATAGAGCCGCCCACAAGTGAAAAGCAGCCCTTGAGCCCCAGCCCACTTACTTCAGGCCCTGGCCTTAATAAAGAGTTGCCCTCAAGCAAAAAGCAGCCCCCAAGCCCCAGCCCACCTACCTCAGGCCCTAGCCTTAAAATACAGATGCCCCCAAGCAAAAAGGAGTCCTCAGCCCCAGGCCCACCTAACCTGGGCCCCAGCCTTAATATAGAGCTGCCCCCAAGCAAAAAACATCCCTCAAGCCCCAGCCCACACACCTCAGGCCCTGGTCTTAATAAAGAGTCACACCCAAACGAAAAGCAGCTTCCAGCTCTGGGCCCACCTACCTTGGGCCCTGGCCTTAATATAGAGCCCCCCCTCAAGCAAAAAGCAGCCCCCAAGACCCAGGCCTGCCTACCTCAGGGCCCAGCCTCAAAACGGAGCCACCCCCAAGCAAAAAGCAACCCCCAGCCCCGGGCCCACCTACCTCGGCCTGGCCTTAATATAGAGCCACACCCATGTGAAAAGCACCCTCCAAGCCCCAGGGCCTGCCTACCTGAGGCCCCAGCCTTAATAAAGAGCCACCCACAAGCGAAAAGCAGCCCCCAATCCCAGGCCCACCTACCTCAGGTCATGGCCTTAATAAAGAGCCACCCCTAAGCAAAAAGCAGTCCCCCATAGAATACTATTCAGCAATAAAAAGGAATGAACTTTCATACATGCACCAACCTGGATGACTCTCCAGAGAATTATGCTGAGTAAAACAAGCCACTCTCAAAAGACAGAGCCCATGTGATTCCATTTGTGTAACATTCTGAAATGACCAAAGTGGTAGCCAGGGTTTAAGAAGAGTCCCTGGGTGGTGTAAAGTGTTAAGCACTCAACTATTAGCTGAAAAGTTGGCAATTCATATCTACCCAGTGGCACTGCAGAAGAAAAGTGGAACTGCTTTAGTAAAGACTACAGCTAAGAAAACTCTACAGTAGGGCAGTTCTACTCTGTAACACATGGAGCCTCCATGAGTCCAACCCAGTCAATGGGACAGCAGCTAACAAAAACAACAGGGGTTAAGGAAGGAGGGGAGCCAGAGGGAAGCAGGCTATAAAAAGGCAACAGGAGGGGATACCTGTGAAGATGGAATGTCCTGTATCTTGACTGTACCAATATTAGTATCTTGGCTGTGATATTAACTATGCTATTATTTGCAGTCAATTCTCACTCCTCGTGAACCCATGTGTTCCAGTCTACAATTTTAAGATTGCCAACCCTTTACTTCCTGGTGCCCCAGAGTAGGTTCGAATCACCAATCTTTACATTAGTGGTTGAATGCAAACAGCTTGTGCCTCCCAAGGTTCTTGATACCGACCACTGTGATGCAGAATGTCCCCACTGAGGGAAGCAGGGTGAAGGGTAAAGCATCTCTCTCTATTATTTTTTACAATAGCATGTAACCTACAATTCTCTCAAAATAAAAACTTAAAAGACAGAAAAGAAAGAGCAAAATAAAAGACCTAACAGCCAAATGGAAGGTGATATTTTCACAAAAACAAAGAGAGTCGAATACGCACTGGGTATAGTTAATACTAACCCACTGTCATCAAGTTGATTCCGACTCATAAAGACTCTACAAGGAGTTCTGGTGGGGCAGTGGTTAAAGCATTCAGTGACTAACCAAAAGGTCAGTGGTTTGAATACACTAGTTGCTCTGCAGGAGAAAGATGAAGCCCTATGGTTCTGTAAATATTTACAGCCTTAGAAACCCTATGGGGCAGTTCTACTCTGTCCTATGGGGTCACTCTGAGTTGGAATCAACTTAATGGGTTGTTTTTTTCGTTTTTCATAGAGAAGAACTGCTATATAGGGTTTCTAAAACTGTAATCTTTACAGAAACAGACTGCCACATCTTCCTCCCATGGAGCAGCTGGTGCATTTGAACCGTGAACCTTTGGTTTCTTAGCTAATAACGACTGAGCCACCAGGGCTCCTTAGATAATACTAAGGGATTTTAATTAATTATGTAAGGTGCAATAATGATATTGGGGTAATGTAAACAAAAGAAAAGAAAAAACCACCACTCATTAGTCAGTCTGTTCTATGTGGTGGCTTGTGTGTTACTGTGATGCCAGAAGCTGTGCCACCGGTATTTCAAATATTAGTAGGGTCACCCATGGTAGATAGGTTTCAGCAGAGCTTCCAGACTGACAGACAGACTAGGAAGAAGGAAGAGGTGGTTTACTTCTGAAAAACTTGGCCACTGAAAACCTTAAGAAGAGCCATAAAACATCATCTGATACAGTGCCGGAAGATGAGCCCCTCAGGTTAGAAGGCGCTCAAAATAAGACTGGGGAAAAGCTGCCTCCTCAAAGTAGAGTTGACTTTAATGATGTGGATGGAGTAAAGCTTTAGGGACCTTCATTTGTTGATGGCGCACAACTCAAAATGACAAGAAACAGGTGAAAAAATCATTAATAATTAAAACATGGAATGCACGAAGCATGAATATAGGAAAATTTGAAGTCATCAAAAATGAAATGGAACACATAAAAATCACTATCTTAGGCATTAGTGAGCTGAAATGGACTGGTACGGACCATTCTGAATCAGATAATCATAAGGTCAACTATGCCAGGCATGACAAATTGAAGAGGAATGGCATCACATTCATCATCAAAAAGAACATTTCAAGATATATTGAGGATGAGAAAGACAGAGAGAGTTACATGGGCAGTACAAACAACAAATATGAACCCCTTTGCAAATACAATACTGAGTGGTCAATGAAAGCAAACATAGGTATAGGTACGGATAGATGGGTGAACAAGCTAAACAATTATGTATGTCTAAATGGAGAGTGTATCCAAGATCATATACAGGGTTGGCAGACAATGGGCCTCTCAGGGTGCAGAAGAGTATGAAGGGATGGACACTGGGAGGAGGTAACTATGGGGAGGAAGTGGGAGGGGAGCTGCTGCATTGTAAATTTTGGTCAATGACATGAGACAAAGTATATGTGAACTGCTGTATGAAAAGTGAATTTACTCTGTAAATCTTCACCCAAATCCTAAAAAAAAAAAAAACATTTCAAGATCTACCCTGTAGTACAACACTACCAATGATAGGATAATATCCATATACTTACAAGGAAGACCAGTTAATGCAACTATTATTCAAATTTACACATCAACCACTAAAGCCAAAGATAAAGAAATGCAAAATTTTTACCAACTTCTGCAGTCTGAAATTGGTCAAACATGCAACCAAGATGCAATGATAATTACTGGTGATTAGAATGTGAAAGTTGGAAACGAAGGATTGTAGCTGGAAAACATGGTCCTGGGGGCAAACACAACACCAGAGATCACATGACAGAATTTTGCAAGACCAGTGACTCATTCATTGAAAGTGCATTTTTACAACAACATAAACGGCAACTATACAATGGATCTCGTCAGATGGAATACACAGGAATCAAATCAACTGGTATCTGTGGAAAGAAACGATAGAGAAGCTTAATATCCTCAGTTAGAACAAGGCCAGGGGCTGACTGTGCAACAGACCATTAACTGCTCACATGCAAGTCCACAAGAGCCAACATATGACCTTGAGTATATCCCACCTGAATTTAAAGACCATCTGAAGAATAGATTTGATACAGCGAACACTAAAGACCGAAGACCAGACGAGTTGTAGGACATCATACATGAAAAAAGCCAAAGGTCATTAAAAAGACAGGAAAGGAAAAATAAACCAAAATTCATGTCAGAAATGATTCTCCAACTTGCTCTTGAACATAGAGCAGCTAAAGCAAATGGAAGAAATGATTAAATGAAATGATGAAGTAAAAAAGCAACTTGAGAAGACAAAACACGAAATGTGCAGACTCTGCAGTTACAAAACCAAAAGGGAAGAACACACTCAGCATTTCTCAAGCAGAAAGAATTGAAGAAAAAAAAAAAATCAAGCCTCAAGTTGCAATACTGATGGATTCTGTGAGCAAAACACTGAACAATGCAGGAAGCATCAAAAGAAGATGGAAGAAATACACAGAGTCACTGTACCAAAAAGAATTGGTCAATATTCAGCCATTTCAGGAGGTAGCATATGACCAAAAATTAATGATACTGAAGGATGAAATTCAAACTGCATTGAAGGCATTGGTGAAAAATAAGACACCAGGAATTGACATAACACCCTTTGAGATGTTTCAACAAAAAAATGCAGTGCTGGAGGCACTCATTTGTTTATGCTAAAGAAAGGTGATCCAACAGAATGTGGAAATTATCATACAATATCATTAATATTACATGCAAGGAAATTTTGCTGAAGATAATTCAAAAACAGTTGCAGCAGCAGATTGACAGGGAATTGCCAGAAATTCAAACTGGATTCAGAAGAGGACGTGAAACAAGGGATATAATTGCTGATGTCAGATGGATCTTGTTGGAAAGCAAAGAATACCAGAAAGATGTTTCCCTGTGTTTTATTGACTATGCAAAGGCATATGACTGTGTGGATCATAACAAATTATGGATAACATTGTGAAGAATAGGAATTCCAGAATACTTAATTGTGCTCATGTAGAACCTGTATATATATAGACCAAGAGGCAGTTATTCAAACAAAACAAGGGGATACGCCCTGGTTTAAAATCAGGAGAAGAATGCGACATCAGGATTGGAAGACGACTCATCAACAACCTGCGATATGCAGATAACACAACGATGCTTGTTGAAATCCAGATGGCATATTCTTCTTCATATAGTCCAGCTTCTTGGATCAGCATACAGATTGAGTAAGTATGGTGAAAGGATATAACTCCGACACACACCTTTCCTGATTTTAAACCATCCAGTATTCCCTTGTTCTATTCAAATGACTGCCTCTTGGTCTATTCACAGGTTCTACATAAGCACAATTAAGTGTTCTGGAATTCTCATTCTTTGAAATGTTATCTATAATTTGTTATGATCCACACAGCTGAAAGCTTCTGCATAGTCAATAAAACACGGTTAAACATCAGTATGGATTATACTTTAACATAAAGAACAGTCCTCAAAACTGGACAACAACATCATGATGAACTGGAAAGTACTGAAGCTTTCAAGGGTTTTATTTTACTTGGATCCACAATCAATATTCATGGAAGCAGCAGTCAAGAAATCAAATGATGTATTGCAACGGGCAGATCTGCTGCAAAAAAACTCTTCAAAATGTTAAAAAGCAAAAATGTCACTTTGTGGGCTAAGGTGAAACTGACCAAGCCATGGCTTTTCAATCACCTCATATGCCTAGAAAAGCTGGACAATGGATAAGACTGAAGAATTGATGCCTTTGCATTATGGTGTTGGAGAATATTGAATATACACCATGGACTGCCAAGAAAATGAACAACTGTTTTGGAAAACATACAGCCAGAATGCTCCTTAGAAGGGAGGATGGTGAGACTTCGCCTCTCATACTTTGGATATGTTATCAGGACGGATCAGTCCCTGGGGAAGGGCATCATACTTGGTAATGTAGAGGGTGAACAAAAAAAAACCATCAACGAGAGGGGCTCAAGCATAACAAGGATTGTGAGGAAGATGCAGGACTGGACAGTGTTTTGTTCTGTTGTACACAGGATCACTATGATTCCAAACCAACTTGACAGCACCTAACAACAACAAAGCTGCAAATTAAAAAAAAAAAAAAAACAACTGGCTAAGTGTCCCAGGGCCTTCTGCCTTGGGCAGCTTCTCCTCCCCCTGCATTCTGTCTGTCCTTCCTTCCTCCACATGATGAGCCCAGTCCCTGCAGAGATGGTATTAACAGGGATGCACTCATTTATTCAGCCTGAGGGGCCAGTGCCCAGAGGAGCTCAGTCAGGGAGCCAGCACCAGCCAGCACACACACAGACATACACACACACACAGGTCAGCAAGCATGGTGACAGGCTGCCCAGCAAGTAGGACAGAGGCTTCATCCCTACAGGGAGGCTGCCGCAAGGGGTCAGTCTTTCTCTAGGCTCCCAAGCCACTCTCTGCCTCCAAGCCCCTCCACCTGACGTCCTAGCCTGCGCCCTCACTCCTCTCCCATTCAGGGAGCACATCACAAGAGCCCCAGTAGTTTCTGAAAGAATGGGAGGTCCAAGCCCTCAGCCCTGGGAGCCACCCCCTAACCCTGCACCCCATTGCTCCTGATCCCACTCTCTAAGCATACAGCTCTCAATCCCGCCACACTGCACTCCTGATGGGACCTTGCTCTTTCCTATCTCATTTGGCACTACTCCCCTGCCCTGCCCTGCCCTCTCTCTCCTAGGAAGCCTCCGAATTTCTCCTTCCCCACATACTCACAGCCCTGGGCTAGCCACAGGGACACTGGGTCTGAAAGTCTAATTGATGTGGTAGTGTCATTCGCTGCTGTCAAATAGGCCCCTCACTCATGGTAACCTCATGCACAATGAAAGGAAACACTGCCCAGTCCTGCACTATCCCCATGATCTGTTTTGGACCAGACAGCTGTGACCCACAGGGTTTTCACTGGCTGACTTTTGGAAGTTGACTGCCAGGCCTTTCTTCCTAGTCTGCCTTAGTCTGGAAGCTCTGTTGAAACCTGTTTAGTATCATAGCAACATGCAAGCCTCCACTGATAGATGGGTGGGAGTTGTGCACAAGGTACACTGGCTGGGAACTAAACACAGGACTCCCCCACAGAAGGTGAGAATTACACCCCTAAACCACTACTGCCCCTGAGACATCAGAGCAGGCTTTATTTTCACAGAGTCATGGATGGGAGGAGGGGAGTCTGGCCAGGCTGCTGATGGAGACAGGTGGTGTAGGCCTAGAACTGTAGCCCCTACAGCCTGCCTTGGTAAATGATCTCCACCAAGTGATAAAATATTTCTCCAAATGCCAAGTCCACTACAGCACAGGCTGAACTCATTTTCTCCCTCACAAAAACTGGTTAAGCAGCTCCCAGAGTCTAACACAGAACTCCAATACTGCACCAGCGTGCTTAGTCTCTGTTGTGTGCTGGACTATGGCCCCCAAAGATATGCTGAGGTCCTAACCCCATGCTAAAGGGGCAGGGAGGCACTATCTCCTGACCTCCTCTAAACCCACAAGAGGAAGACAGAATCACCATCAGTAACCCAAGGCTTATCCCTGTTAGGCCAGACATGCTGCCTCCCTCTAGCCCTTTCACCAACCCTGACACCAACCGTTCCTTCTTCAGCACCACCACCTCTCTGCTGGGATCGATAATTTGCTGCAGTGGCCACACAGAACTCACAGATTATGGGGTTTATTAGGGAAGCAACAGGCTACAATTCAAGTTCAGGAACACACTGTCTCTCTCAGCCCACCGTCTGTCAGCCAACAGTCTCTCTCAGTCTCTCTCCCAGCAGTGAGTGTCTCTCGGCATCTCTCTCCTAGCAGTGTGTGTCTCTCGCATCTCCCAGCTGGCAGTGACAGATTACTTCTGCCTCTAGGAGGGCTCCTTTTGAACCTGGCAGAGTGGCCGAACTAACCAATCACAACATCAGAATTCTAAACACCTGAAAGAGAATGAACTTCCCAGAATATTGCTTTGTGCCACTTGCAACAGAAATATCCCAGGTGGATAACTTTAATAATCAGGAGCTCCTCAGTTGTTCACAGCAAATTCCACCAGTTTACAAAGACTTATGGCTAGAAAAGCCACACTAAGTAATTTACTACACTGCACCCCAGAACCTGTGAATGTGATCTTGTTTGAAGACAGTGTCTTTGCTGCATAGAAACAATCAGTCCAAGGGACTGGTAGACCATGAGATCCTCAGCCTATACAACTATGAGACCAGAAGAACTAGATGGTGCCTGGCTATCACTGTCAACCACTCAGAGGGGGATCTGTGTAGGAGATCCTGGATAGAGTGGGAAAACATTGTGGAACAAAACTCAAAATCACTGAAGAAAAAAAAAAAAAAAGACCAGATTTATTGGTCTGATAGAGCCTGGTGGAACACCTGAGACTACGGCCCCTAACTGCCCTTCAGGTCTGGAATTGAACTCACTCCTGTGGCTTCCAGCCAAATAAAAGACCAGCCCATGGGCTGAAGATTTACATTAGGTAGATACACTCCTTGGAGAGATCAATCATGGCAGAATAGAAGGGCTGTCTATGCACAGGGAGACAGCTCTGGGGCAGGAGTGCATGGGAGGGAAGGACACAGGGAAGAGATAACTATGGGGAGGAAGTGGGAAGGGAGCTGTTGCATTGTGGGAAATTGCAGTCAATACCATGAGACAAAGTGTATGTGAACTGTTGTATGGAAAATGAATTTGCTCTGTAAACTTTCACCCAAATCACAATAAAAAGGAAAAAAAAAAAAAACACAGCATCTTTGCAGATGTGATCAGTTAGTTAACATCAGGTCATACTGGGGCCAGAGGAGGGGAGGAGAATGATCTTAATCCCATCTAAGTAGTGGAGTCCTGATGAGAAAAGAGTCACAGAGGGCAAAGGACTGGAGACTATAACATCAAGGATCATCACCAGAAGCTGGGAGGGAGGCATGAAACAGATTCACCCTCAGAAGGAATCAACAAGGCTGACACCCCAGTTTCAGACTGCTGGCCTCCAGAACTGTGAGCTGATAAATTCCTGTTCTTGTAAACCAACCAATTTGTGGTATTTTGTTACAGTAGCCCCAGAAAACTCATTCGGTGTCAGTTGTTATTTATTTTAAAAGTTCAATATGATAGGTGAGCACATACCTATAAAAACCGTCTCATAGGGCCATGAATTAAGGAGATTTTCAAGCACTAAGGAGCTGTGGGAGTTCTGGTAGCATAGTGGCTAAGACACTTGCCTGCTAACCAGACGGCTGGCGGTTCAAACCCACCAGCCACTCCTCGGAAGGAAGGTTGGGCAATCCTACTTCCGTAGTGATACTGCCTCGGAAACCCAAGGAGGGGTCGCTATGAGTTGGGGCTGACTCGACGGCACATAACAACAACAAGGAGCTGTGGTGGTGTAGTGGGTAAGGTATCTGACTGCCAACCAAATGGTTGGTGGTTCAAACTCACAAGCTGCTCTGCAGAAGAAAAACGAAGCAGTCTGCTTCTGTGAAGATTTACAGTCTTGGAAACCTGATGGAGGTTGCTATAAGTTGGAACTGACTCGACGGCAATGAGTTTGGTTTGTTTGGTTTTTTTTTCCCCTAGCACTCACTCTGACTCGACAGCACATAACAACAACAACAACAGCACTACACTCACAAGGGAACTGTGAGAGTCACATAAAGACATGGCCTAAATGATGATGCCATGTTGGGGGCTGGGTACGGGAGGCACAGCCTCAATTTGTACTTGGGCTGGCCTGAGGTTCAGCCCTGTGGGATCTGCTTGTCCATTCTGGAATCCTTTCCTCCAAGAAGAGAGGGTCCAAACTGACTCAGGGCTGTATTTTTGGGCAGAGGCCATTCTGAGCCTCAGCAAAGAAAACCAGGCAGGGGGAGAGGCACACATGAGAACCCATGCTTAGGTCGATCACACCTGGAACCCCAACGATGAACAGTGTCATTTCTCAGGGTGTGAAAGGACTTAAGGGATAGTCGGTCCCCAAACCTCACAGTCCTGGTTAAATAGTTCTTCAGGTGAGCGCCTAATCATAGGTCTTACTTCCTATTTCATCTTTTCCCTTTAAAAACAGTCTGAAATAAGATAGTGTTCTTTGCCAGGGGTAACATGACTGAAGAGCAAATCTTATTTAAAATAAGAAACATCAGGGTTTGTTTGGGAAAGGGAACTTACTTTGTAGGTTACTGGGGTGGGGAGGGAAGGGGAGGGATTAATTCTGGGCTAGTTACGTAACGTGGGTAAAGGGAGGGATGTATGGAAAGAGTCTGTGACCACCATGATAACATTAGGAAAAGGGAGGACACTGAATTGTGCACATAGGAGATAGATGACAGATGCTAACACCAACCAGTGTGTTCACAATACTGCATTACCATTAACACCAAACACCAGGCTACAGATAAACCCATAAACATCTGAGAGGATCAGATGGGGGTCAGTGAACAGGAGTATACTCCAGACCAAGGATAGATTCAGTGGAGGCTAATCTTGCCAGACACCAGTGATACAAAATACCTGCAATCATTACAGAAACAACAGAAGACAGACACAGAGTAATCCCTCACAGACAACCAGACACTGTGGGAGAGAGATCTACCATCTCAGGACCATAATACTGGGGGACACCAGACTCAATTGGAACAACAAAATACATGAAAGTCTTGTTCCTCATCCTACTCTGGTAAGTAGAGACTGGTGTCTTAAAAGGTTTCAAGCAGCCATCTAAGATGCAGCTAATGGTCTCCTATCATCGAAAGTGAAGAAGAGTGGGGGAAAAAAAAAAAAAAAACCACCAAGGGCATCTGGAAGCAATCAGCCCTAGTACACGATGGCCCTGGAGACCAGAAGAAATAATGGTGCCCAGCTACCAATGCCAACCACTTAGGAAAGGATCAAATCTGGAGATCCTGGATAGAGTGGGAGGAAAAACGTAGAAAAAAATCCAAAAACTCCATAATGATCGGAATTACTGGTCAGATGGAGTCTGGTGAGAACCCCCAATACTATGGCCCTGGGATACATTCTGGGCCTGAAATAAACTCACTCCCAGGGGCTGGCTCTCCGCCCAATAGTAAACAAGATCTACATGCAGACCACTCAACCCAAGCTGGCACATCCACATATTCTATGGAAATGCATCCCTTGGAACAATCGACCATGGGGCACCAGAGGGGCATCATTCACACAAGGAAATGCAGGACACACAGGAGTGCATAACTATAAGGGGCACAGGGGGAGGGGGATTACTGGGCAGGGAGGGGAGGAGTCTAGGTTAGGGTTGGGGATGGTAAATGGGGAGTGAAATAAACATACAAGTAATGTTGACAGTAAAACAAACTCTGCTCTGTAAACTTGCACCTATAGCACAGTTTTAAAAATAAGTTAAAATAAGAAACATCACATTTCTATGGATCGCAGAGGCACTTAGTGCTGGCATGAGTGAAATAGAGAAAAGGCTCCAGGGGAACCCAAGTGCAGAGAGCTAGTGTGAGGCAGAGGGGGTGGGGGACCCAGGTGCAGGTGTAAGTACAAGACCAAGGTGGGGACAGGTACAGGTGCAAGTGAAAGACTGAGGATGCCGTGGAAACCCAGGTGTGGGGTGCAGGTGAGAGATCGAGGAGATTGGAGCCTAAGTAGGAGGTGCAGGTGAGTGACTGAGGGGACAGTGGGAGCCCAGGCATGGGATGCACGTGTAAGACCAACAGGACAAGGGAGTGACTAAGGGAATGGTGGAAGCCCAGGTATGGGGTATAGGTGAAGACTAAGGGGGCAAAGGGAGTCGGGTGTAGGTGCGTGACTGAGGAGGCAGAAGAGTCCAGGTGTCAGGTGCAAGTTTGAGACCGAAGGGACAGTAGGAGCCCAGGTATGGGGTGCAGGTATGAGATCAATAGGGTGGGAGAGCCCAGATGCAGTAAGAATGAGGGAACAATGGAAGCCAAGTACAGTGAGTGACTAAGGGGGTAGGGGCATCCAGGTGCAGGACTCACCAGGCTCCATTGCACCTGGGCTCCCCCGCCCCCTTACTGGCACCCTATACCTGGGCTAAGGAAACTGTGGTTCCCCCCAACCCCACCCCCAGCAGTTGGGCTTTACCATGGCAGCATGTGGCAAGGTGAAGGTCTGGCAGCCTCTTGTCTCAACTGGCACATCACCCACCTGCTGTGCCTGACCAGGATGTTCATGTAGGTTTGCCTGATTGCTGCAGGGTTTCCTGCCTTCCTCTACTTCTGGGTACAGCCCCAGCGGCCAGCCCGTATGTCCGCCTTAACGACCAATACCTCCTGCGCTTCCTGAAATAACTTTAGGCCAGTCCCTCCCTATGGCCTCACACAGGAATACAGCCAGCATCTCTGAGCAGGATTCAGCCTGCACTCCCTCTGTAACACTCAGAAGCACCTGAACACAGCACCTCCCCGCTCACAAAGCTCAAAGCTGGTGTACCTCCTTACTCACTCATCTTAGTTATCTAGAACTGCTGTAACAGAAATACCACAAGTGGTTTTAAAGAACAATTAGTCTCATAGTTCAGGAACGAAGAAGCCCAAGTTCCCCATCTTAGGGGAAGGTGGTCTCTGTCGGGTAGACCTGGTATGCCTAGATTCTTTGGCAATCACTACGTGGCCTGTATCTTGCCCTCTGTGTCTAATCTGTTCTTTTAAAGCTCAAAAGGTGATTAGGTTTAAGATACATCCTACACTGTGTTAATAAATCTCACTGCCATGGAGTCATAGCGACCCTTCCTTGGGTTTCCCAGGCATATCTCTACGGAAGTAGATTGCCCAATCTTCCTTCCAAGGACTGGATGGTGGGCTTGAACCACCAGTCTTCTGGTTAGCAGTTAAATGCCTTAGGCACTATGCCACCAGAGCTCCTTGTGATGTTTTGAAGAATTCAGTCAGTTTGGGGAAAGAGACTCCAATGTTCAATCTAGGAAGCAGGTTTTAGGGTAAATCAGTAATCATTTTAATCGTTCTTCAAGATAATGC
This sequence comes from Orycteropus afer afer, assembly GCF_000298275.1. NCBI lineage: Eukaryota > Metazoa > Chordata > Mammalia > Tubulidentata > Orycteropodidae > Orycteropus > Orycteropus afer. Next base: position 594,257 of record NW_006921723.1, read on the forward strand.
TGTATGAGATTCTTCCCAACCACAAATTGTTTATCAGTCCTGTTCCAGCCCTTTCTCCATGGCAATTCCAATAAAATGTGCTGTTAAGAATTCTGGAAGTTCTTCTTGGCTGCTTATGCACAGGGAGATAGCTCAGGGGGCAGGAGTGCATGGAGGGATGGACACAGGGAAGAGGTAACTATCGGGAGAAAGTAGGAGGGGAGCTGTTGCATTGTGGTAAATTGTGGTCAATGTCATGAGACAAAGTGTTTGTGAACTGCTGTATGGAAAGTGAATTTGCTCTGTAAATTTTCACCCAAATCACAATTAAAAAAAAAAAAAAAGAATTCTGGAAGTTCTTCTTATCTACAGAACATATTTTGACTTTAGTCAAAATGTTACACTGATTGACAAATCGTATATTAAACTTCAATTAATTATTATCTTAATATATCTGTTTTAACACCTTCCATGAGATGGAATGACACAATAACCAAAACAATGGACTCAGACATACCAAGGATCATGAAGACAGTGCAAGACAAGGTACTGTTTGGTTCTGATGGACATACGATCGCTGTATGTGGTAATGAACCTGATGGCAACTAACAACAACAAGGAATCAGTCTGGAGATAAGGAGGGAAGGACATCCCAGAGGGAGGGAATGGCATGTGCAAAGGCCCTGGGGCAAGAAGAATGTCACCTGTATAGCCCTGAGACAGAGAGTAAGGAGGACAGGATGGGAGGTAAGGGGACTCAGGTGTGATGGCACCACTCAGCACAGGGCTGGATCCGGTCCACAGGGATGAGAAGGCCATGCCTCCTGACGCCAGCTCCCTGCTCTCAGCCAAGGCACAGGAACAGGAGAGCTCCCTTGAGCACTGGCCTGACCGAAACATCAACAGCAAATTGATCCTGCTACCGAGGCTAAGATCACACACACAGGCAGCAGAGCCAACAGGTCTGGCAAGGAGATGGCTATGTGGCTGTCATAGCCCTCCTACATATGTGAAGTGAGGGTGAGCTGACAGCAGCTGTTGCTCATGGAGTGCTCGTGGGGTGTGTTCCAGGCAGAAGCAACTTTTGGGCATTACTCTGCAGTGAGAGCCTGGTCTCAACCCCA
>NW_006921723.1:595459-639994 GCF_000298275.1 Orycteropus afer afer
CCTTTTGTCTTTGGTCAATTTGCAGGCACAGACTCCTGTGTCCCATTTACCAAACCACCTTCTTCCCTTTGTCCCTAAGTCACCCTACGTAAAAGAAGGATGTGGACCCATTTATTTGAGGCCCCCCCAGGTCCTAGCCTCAGCCCCACATTTCAGGACTTTGAGCAAGAAGTCCAGCCTCTTCACTTCTGCTCATTCTGTCTCATTGCTTGTTAGCTGCTGCTGAGTTGGCCCCAACTCATGGAGAACCACACACAAAAGAATATGCTGCCTGATCCTATGCCAACCCCATGATTGGTTGTGGATTAGGGTGATCCATAGGGTGTTCGTGGGCGGATTTTTGGAAGCAGATCTCCAGACCTTTGTTCCTAGTTGTTTTAGTCTGGAAGCTCTGCTGAAACTGATCAGCATCACAGCAACATGCAAGCCTCCACTGACAAGTGGTGGCTGTGCACAAAGTATATTGGTCAGAAATTGAACCCAAGTTTCCCACATGGAAGGCAAGACTTTTGCTACTGAACCACCACTGCCCTTGCAATTCTTGTTTGATCAGGAGCTATTTAGTCATCAAACCCAAGCTGACCCAGATCAATAAAAAACAAAACAATGACTTAGGAATTCCAGATCTCACAGGGCAGGTCCACTTCACTCTAAAGCCTTGTTCTCTGCTCATCGACTTCCAGGCATCTCAATTAGCATTCTAGGAGATAGACAGACCAGCAAGTACCCCAGAGAAAAAAAACACAGCATTAAAGGACAAACAGTGTCCTGAGCACTGAGCATTCATTACAGAAACATCAATGAGTTGTGCTCTGGGCTGGGTGTCCGACAACAGTCTTGAACAGTAGGAAGAGCAGGACTCTGCCATCAGATGACATGGATTCATTCCCACCTCCAGCAAGGGACTCTGCCTCTGTGGATCATAGTTTACTTGTTTGTAACACGGGAATAAATGCCTCCTAGAACTGCTGAGGCTCTGCATAGTACAACCGGTGTCCGTGCTTGGCTGCAAAAAGTTGGAGGTTCAAGATCACCTAGAGGTACCTAGGAAGAAAGGCCTGGTAATCTACTTCTAAAAAACTGGCCACTGAAAACCCCATTGAGCTCAGTTCTACTTTGACACACGTGGTCACCATGAGTCAGAGTCCACTCAACTGCAACTGGTTGGTGTGTAGGATGAACTAGGAGTAGGAAGTGGATAACCCAGTTTACACCCCCTGTGAATTTGTCCCTACGAGTGCTGCAGTGCTCGTAGGGACAAGGTCTGAGGATAGGCCACCAGTGTTAGGATGGCAGGCTCACTCCTAACCTTGTTATTGTTAGCTGCCATCAAGTCAGTTCCCAACTCACGCCAACCCCAAGCACAACAGAATGAAACACTGCCCAGTCCTGCATAATCCCCATCATCACTGAACCTAGGGTTGTAGCCACTGTGTGTTTTGAGTGTCTTCCCGCCCAGGGGCTCATCTTTCAGCACTGTTATCGGACAACGTTCTCTGTGAGCCACAGGGTTTTCACTGGCTGATTTTTGAAAGCAGATCATCAGGCCTCTCTTCCTAGTCTCTGGAAACTCTAGGAACCTGTCCACCATGGGCGACCCTACTGCCATTTGAAATACCAGTGCCATAGCTTCCAGCATCACATCAATACGCGAGCCACCATACACTGACAGACAGGTGGCAGACTGGTAACCCACGAGCACGGTGTTAGCATAAAGGCATCAGAAGTGCAGGGCATTCCTGCAGAGAGAACCAGGGTACAATCACAGAGAGCTTTTTGGGGAAGTGATGGGAGGCTGTGAAGCAAGGTGGGAGAAACACAAACCAGTGAGAGGCCCTTCCAGGGGACAATACTTAACACTCGGGATCAGACATAGCAATGCAAAAGGCATCAGAGACGATAGCACGAGAGTACAGTGCACACTGGATGGGAAAAGCTCACACAGCGCTGTGGAGTGGAAGGAAATACCGCTCACCTCCCCATGAGCTGGCTAGCAGCTTCACTCCCCTTCAGCTGGCCCTCTACTTCCACTGGGGCCACCTCAGACACCACTTCCTGCTCCAAGGGGCTCCCTGCCAGCCCTGCCAGAAAGGATCCTGTCATCATTAGATGCTTCCCTGTAATGATCTGTGACTGTGTGATGGCCACAGCTAGATTGTAAATACCTGGTAGGGTCAAGCGAACACCTGGGCTGACAGGAACACCTGGGCTGACAGGAACACCTGGTGCAGAGTCTCACTCACAAACAGGCCTGAGAAGTGCTGGCATAAGTTAAAAGAAAGAAGACGACCTGACTAGGCCTTCGTTGACTAAATGCATCAGCAGAGGAAAGGAGCCAGCCCAGCCATCAGTGACTGAACCTGCCAGTACCAGAGGCCTCTTATCACCCCTCTGTCAATCCTGCTCTCACCCACAGCCCCCATCCCACACAGAGCAGGAAAGCCATATGTGACTCTGCTGGGGGTGCAGGCCACTGGGCATAAGGTCTACCTTGCTCTTTTGGAGCCCCAGCAGACAGACACACAGACATCTGTGGCCCCATGGTCAGTGCCAAGGGTGGTGTGAGGGTGACAGACTGCTGGGGGAGCTCCACATGGCAGGTGATCAGCAAAGGCCTCCGGGAACAATGGCACATGAGCTGTCTGCTAAAGGAAGACAGGAGCCGGGCCCTGAAAGCACCACAGGCGAAATGGAACAGCAGTCCAGGGAGATGAAAAGCCATCAGGAAAAACGTGGGACAGGAAGCACTTGGACTACTGGGAAACAAAAATCGGCAAGTGGAACTGCAATGCAGGTGCCAGGGAGAATGCAGCAGATGAGGAAGGAAAGGTGGTGGCTCTTGGGAAGGACATCTAGGTTTTACTCCAAATGCAAAGGGAAACCTCCGGAAGGTTCTTGCAGGTGAATGACATGATTCAAGGTTTCATCCATTACCTCATGAGCTAAGAAAATGACAAATGACCCCTTTCTCTGAAGTGAATCTTCCACTAGTAAAATGAGAATCCCTTTCTCACCAGCATGATGCATAGACAGGTGACATGTTAGAAAGCACTTTATAAATTCAAAAGCATTTAATAAACATTACCTTTTGTCATCAACAAAGTTCAAATCAGTCTCACGTCAAATTAGGCATTACCAACTGCTGTCCAGCCGGCCCCCAAATCCTGGCAACCCCATGTACAATGGAAGAAAAGCTGCCCGATCCCGCACCATCCCCATGATCAGCTGTGGATCCGACCACCGTGCTCCATAGGGTTTTCAGTGGCTGGCGTTTGGAAGTTGATCCCCAGTCCATCTTATCTGGAGGCTCCACTGAAACCTGTTCAGCATCATAGCAACATGTAAGCCTCCAATGACAGATGGGTGGGGGCCGCACATGAGATGCATTGGCTGGGAAGTAGATCCAGGTCTTCTACACAGAAGTTGAGAATTCTACCACTGAACTACTACTGACCCCCAAAATTAGACAGGAAGCTTTAAAAAGATCTCCCCATTGCCTCCCCAAACAACTGCTTCTTCTGCCATGAGACCAGAACTGGATGATGATGCCTGGCTACCATCACTGAACATTGTGATCAAAAATTCTACAGAAGAATCCTGCTCAAAAGGGAGAAAATGCACAACAGAATTTCAAAGTTTTATGGGTTCCAGACTTCCTGGCGTCATGAAGGTTGGATGAATTTCTGAAACTATTACCCTGACATAATCCTTAAACCAAATATACTCCCCCCCAAAAAAACCTGCTGTGCTATAGCTCTTGGCTGCTATAACACCTAACTCCACAGGGCACTTAACAGTTTACAGAGCACTTTCATATCTGTTACAAGAACCTGTTAATTAATAACAACTGGTCTTTAGTGCTAGTAATTTAGTGACAGTGTTGCAAACTGGCAAGTTCTTGCAAGACAGAACAGGCCTGCTCAGTAGCTCTCCCCACATCAGCTGATGAAATCATCAGCTGGTGTGTGGTTGGCGTTCTGACTTCTCTAGTCCCAAACATCCAAATGTAGATCCACTGATCACAATTAGACTATCACTGGGTGCATACAATGTGACAGGCACTGTTCAAAGCATTTTACATGTTCAATCTCCTCTTTATTCCAAAAATATTTTTATATCCCATTTCCAAAATGAGGCAATTAAAGCATAGAGAAGAAGTCCTGGTGGCATAGTGGTTAAAGCACCGGGCTGATAATCACAAGGCTATTGGTTCCAACCCACGAGCTTCTCCGTGGGAGAAATATGTGTTAGTTTGCATCTATAAAGATTTACAGCCTTGGAAACCCTGTAGGGCAGTTTTACTCTGTCCGACAGGGTCACTGAGTTGGACATGACTTGGTGGGAAAATTGTTGGGTTGAGGCTCAGAGAAACTAAGAGCTTCTTCCAACGACACACAACGTGCTGGAGCCGACATTTGAACCCAAAATAATCTGACATCACCCCCCATGCTTACTCTTAATCTTTCAGTCAAGAAAATTCTAGCAAAGTGCTTATAATATGGTGCCTAAGGAGCTGGTGGCATAGTGACTAAGGCATTTGACTGCTAACCAAAAGGCTGGCAGTTCAAACCCACAAGCCACTCCTCAGAAGGAAGGTTGGGCAATCTACTTCCATAGTGATATCACTTCGGAAGCCCAAGTAGGGGTCGCTATGAGTCAGATCCGACTCAACGGCAGTGAGACAACAATGAAGGAGCCCTTGTGCCACAGCACCTAAGGCATTTGACTGGCTCATCAGGATGACAGTTCAAACTCATCAGCCACTCTATGGAAGGAAGATGGGACGATCTACTTCCATAAATATTTACTGCTTTGGAAACCCAATGGGGGGTCACTATGAGTCAAAATTAACTCAATGGCAGTCGGTTTGGTTTTTTTGTTTGTTTGTTTTAAGGAGTCCTGAAGGAGCTCTGGTGGTGCAGTGGTTAGGGCATCCAGCTGCTAACCAAAAGGTCAGGGATTCAACTCACCAGCCACACCACAGAAGAAAAATGAAGCAATCTGCTTCCATAAAGATTTACAGCCTTGGAAACCCTATGGGACAGTTCTATTTTGTCCTATGTGTTGCTATGAGTCAGAATCAACTTGATGCAGTAGGTTTTGTTTATTTGTTTTTAAGGAGTCCTGGCAGCACAACAGTGAAAGTGCTTGCCTGCTAACTAAAAGGGTGGCAGTTCAAACCCACCAGAGGAGAAAGATGTGACAGTCTGTTTCCATAAAGATTATACACCCTTGGAAATCCTATGGGGCAGTTATACTCTGTCCTACAGGTCGCTATGAGTTGGAATTGACTCAGTGGCAATGCATTTTTTGTTTGTTTTTGTTTTTGGTACAAGGCAGGTATCCAGCAAATAAACTTTTAAAACTGCTGCTTTAAATGGGGGAATGTATGTGTGCTTTTGACAAGCCTTTTTTCTGAGGTGCAGCTGGGTGGGATCAAACTGTCAATCTTTCAGTTAGTAGTGCAGTGCTTAACCATTTGTGCCACCTAGGGACTCAGTAGGAGCTCTGGAAGCATAGTGCCTAATGGACTTTACTGCTAACCAGAAGACTGGAATTCAAACCCACCAGCCACTCCTCAGAAGGAAGGAAGGTTGGGCAATCTACTTCTGTAGTGATAGTTCCTTGGAAACCCAAGGAGGGGTCGCTGTGAGTCGGGTCCGACTGGAGGGCACATAACAACAACAGGGACTCAGTATCCAGCAAAAAGTAGCTATTATTAGCAGACTCTTGGCAACCCCAGTGTCAGGGTAAAACTGAGCTCCACAAGGTTTTCAAGGCTGTGACCTTTCAGAAGCAGAATGCTAGGCCTCCCTTCCGAGGTGCCTTCTGTGTGGGTTCAAACTGTCAACCTAGTAGACAGCCTAGTAGTCAAATGCTCGCTTAATTTAGCGCCACTCAGAAGCTCCACACGGGGTCGCCATGAGACAAAACAGACTCGATCGCGATTAACATTATTATTACCAAACACAAGTCAGGGTGACTGGCGTGATTTCAGGTTCCCACAAGTGTCACCTCCACTGGACTAGCTAGCGACCTATCTGGTGACTGCCGCGTTCCAAACACACATTTGAAGGGTGAATGAATGAATGGACGTCTGTCCCAAAAGGCGGGGCGGCCTGCGCACAGCTCCTGCTAGCACATCTGGGTCGTGCCACCGATACCGCCCCTTGGTAAGCGCATCAGGAGAAGATAAGGAAGCAGAAGAGCGCTGATACCCTCTCACACGGTCCTGGGCGACGGAAGAAGCTCCCAGGGGGTGGAGGGATGCCGGTTGAGGCAGCGGGTCCTACCTCCACCGGCCTTGCCATACACCTGTGCTCCCCGGAGACGCCGTCCTCCCGGCGCCGGACAAGCGGGAAACAAAGGCTCGAGGGGATGCAGTCGGGTGAAGACGGGCGCTCCCTGGCACTTCCTCGGGAGAGCTCGGAGCTCCATGACTGCCGACCCGGACAGATTTGCGCCTACCCGCCTCGTCGCCGCCCAGAGGGTTGACCCGGAGGGCCCACAGGACTGTCACCTTCAGGGCCGCCTACCCTCGGGGAATCCTCCTGTGCGAGCCGTCGCCACCCGGGCAGGGCCCTCGCTGCCCTGCGCGCCCGGCCTCCTCACGGCCACCCTTGCCTTGGCCCGGCCCTCCCGGCTCCTACCTGCTGGGCGAGGGGGATGAGCGGCGCCGCCATCTTTCCGCGGACTCCAGCTCCGAGCGCCGGGGGCTGGGGGCGGGGCCGAGCACGCGCACTGGCATGAGGGGCGGTGCGCGCGCAACCAGACCCTGGAGGGGGCGGAGCCGAGCACGCGCGAACGAGCCCCAAGAAATGGGCCGGGTCGAAGGCCTAAAGCCAACTTTTCGCTTTTGTAGGGAGGGTATCACCTCTGTGGGAAAGGTGTCACCTCTAGCGTAGGAGGCTGTCACCTTTGTGGGGAGGCTGTCAACTCTGTGGAAAAGCGGTCAGGTCTATGGGGAGGGTGTCACCTCTACAGGGAGGGTGTCAGCTCTGTGGGAGGGTGTGACTTCTGTAGGGAGGCCCTCAGCTCTCTGGGGAGGCTATTACCCACAGCTCCCAGCACAACAGGCTGTTAGTGTGAGTGGGTGTGTTTGTGTGTCCAACTTCTGGATCTGCCCCCAGGGCTTCGGACCAGCTAGCTCAGCAGTGGCATCACCTCTCTGTGCTGCAGCCATAGCCACCAAGCCCAGGGCGACTCCCAGCCACCACTTTCTAGCAACATGACCTAGGAGGTCACTTAACCAGACTCTCTCCACCCCAGTTCACACTTGTGAAAAGAGGGGAGGGTGAATGATGTGTGTTTGCAGCGGTCACATCAACAAGCCCTACATGGCACCAGGACCACCTGCTGGAGGACAGTCACAGGGGACAAGGCCACCAGGAGTGTCTGTGTGTGTACATGCACTGCTGTCCATTGCTGTCACACACTCACTTATGGGGCACCCACGTCGAGCTACTTCCACATCGAGTGAGCAAGGCAGGTTGGGTGAGTTTTCCCAGGAAGGGCCAGCCTTGCATTACCTGTCTCAGATGGCTCCAGTGAGTCGGGGCCACCCTGAGTCTGTAGTACTGTCTGCTGCTCCACTTCCAGCCACTTACAGGCCCTATGTTCTTCAGATGGGTGTTGTGATTTACTTGTCGCATGCTGTAGGGTGCCACACTTTGTCACAGGTGCTCCAGTGTAGGCCAGTTGGACATTCTCCACCCCTAGTTCAAGGTCTTGAGCAGGGTCTCCAGCCCACCCTATATCAGATCCACCTGAGGGCTTGCTCAGCACATCCCAGGCTCTCATTCTGGCTCAACAGGTCTGGGTAGGGCCCAACATTCCACATTAGTAAATTCCCAAATGGTGTTGATACTGCTGGTCCCAGAGCCCTACTTTTTAATTTTTTTTTACTGTGATGTGGGTGCAAATTTACAAAACAAATTTGCTTTACACACAACAGTTCATGCACATTTGGTTTCATGGCCCCAATTACAATCTCCAACCATAAAAAGCTCTTCTCCCATCTCTCCTTATCTATGCATTCCTGTCTGTCTAGCTTTCTCTCTATGCAAATGCTGCCTTTCTGATGTCTCATGGCTAATTGATCTAGGGGTACATCCCTAGAGTTGTTGTTGTTATGTGCCTTCGAGTAGGCCCTGACTCATAGCGACCCCTCCTTGGGTTTCCGAGGCAGTATCACTACGGAAGTAGATTGCCCCATCTTCCTTCCGAGGAGTGGCTGGTGGGTTTGAACCGCCAGCCTTCTGGTTAGCAGTCAAGTGCCTTAGCCACTATACTACCAGAGCTCCTACATCCCTAGAGTAGGTGGATGCATCTCCCTAGGGTAGGTGTTCTGCTTGTAGGTCTTTCTACTATTTGGCTGAGAAGTAATCCATGGAAGTGAGTCCAGTTCCAGGCCAGAAGGATAACCCAGGGCCACAGTCTCAGGTTCTACCAGCCTCTATCCGACCAGTAATTCTGGTGTTTTTTAATTATGTTCCATATTTTTCCTCCCACTCTATCCGGGATCTCCAATTTTGATCCCTTTCTGAGTGGTTGGCATTGGTAGCCAGGCACCATCTAATTCTTCTGTCTCAGGGTCATGAAGGCTGAGGTCTCTGTAGTCCATCATATCCGTGGGCTTATTGTTTCCAAATGACTTTGATTTTCTTTACTCTACTTTGCTCCAGATGAAGAGAGACCAATAGGTCCATCTCAGATGGCTGCTCTATAGCTTTTAAGACCCCAGTCGCTACTCACCAAAGGAGGATGTAAAACAAGATTTTTATGTTCTATGTTGTGCCAATTAAGCACAGTGTCCCCTGAGACTATGGTCTTGAGCCCACAGGCCCAGTGACTCTCTCCCTCAAGGTGTTTGATAGTCTCTAAGAAGCTACTCCAACCTCATCCCCTGTCACTTCTGTACTGTATATGGGTATTTTTGTAGCACAAGTGCTACAAAAGACTATCTTCAGCCAAATCTATCCTTGGTCTTGGGTACATTCCTGTTTGCCTACCTATACCTGATCTTCTCACTCATAGCCTAGTGTTGGCTGCCACTGGTAATGCAGTACTGTGCATGTAACAGTATTTGCCTCTGTTGTCTATAGCTTTTGTATACATTTCTGTGTCCTCCTTTTCCCTACCATCATTGTGCTGGTTACACACTTTTGTTATATTGCCTTTCCCTTCACCTGAATCAACACATGACTTTTAACTAGTCAGAAATTTTCCTTCCCCTGCCCTCCCATCCCCAGTAAACAAAGTAACTTTCCTTCCCTGCATAAACCTTTCCTTGACTTTTTACAGTAATGGACTCAGACACTATTTGTCCTTCTGCGACTGACTTATTTCACTCAGCATAATGTGCTCCAAATCCATCTGTGTTATGAGGTGATTTGTAGTCTTCATTATGCTTTAACGCTGCCAGGGCCCGACTTTGGAACCACCCGTATAGGAGCAGGAACGGCAGTGGGGGTTCGGTGGTAGACGTTTCCCCTTCAGGAGAACTGGGATGGATTCCTAGCCAATGCACCTCATGCACAGCTATCACCTCTCACTGGAGACTTGCATGTCACTATGATGCTGAACTGGTTTCAATGGTCCAGACCAACATGGACTAGGAAGAAAGGCCTGGCAATCAATTTCCAAAAGTCTGCCAATGGGAAACCCTATGGGGATCACAATAGAACACTGTCTGATAAAGTGCTGGAAGATGAGCCCCCTGGGTTGGCAGGCACTTAAAGTACACAATGGCTGCAACAAGGGACGAGCGGATCAACGATCATGAAGATGGTGCAGGACCAGGTGGCATTTAGTGCCATTATGCGTGGGGCAGTCAGGGCCAATTTGATGGCAGCTAACATGTTACAGACACTAATGGCCACAGAAGTTCATCCCAAAGTGAAAACGCATCAGCTTCTCTCTCTCACCTCAAGTGAGTCTGTCCAGCACCCCCATTTCCTAAGAGTTGAGGAGCAAATGGAGTGCACAAAACCTGGGATACCAGACTTAAATTCCAGCCAAACATCAGACAGGCCTACGAGGTGAACAATTACACCAGGTATGTACACTCCTTAGAACAATCAACCATGGGATATCAGAAGGGCAGTAGTTGGGCACGGAGATAGCTCAGAGGGCAGGAATGCATAGGAAAGGACACAGGAAAAGGTAAACACAGGGAGGAAGTGGAAAGAAAGCTGCTACATTGTGGGGATTGCAATCAATGTCACAAAACAAAAGGTGTACCAACTGTTGAATGTAAAATGAAATTGTTTTGTAAACGTTCACCCAAGTCGATATTTAAAAAAGAATAGGATGGAAGTTAGAATTTTGCCTCTCAGGACAAACAGTGGTCAGAACTGGAACTTGTGCGTAAATAACTATGATTTAGAAATGGTATGTATTCTTATCATATGTTGCACTTAATAAATAGAGACTCAACAAAAATACATTAAATAAATAAAGATAGAGACTTAAGTTTCCTGTATTTAAGAGTCCTTCTAAGATGGAAAAGGAACACAGGGAGGAAGCAGGAGGGGTGCTGTTACATTGAGGGGGTTGCAATCAATGATGTGAAACAAAATGTGTGTGAACTGCTGAATGGAAAACTGATTTGTGCTGTAAACCTTCACCCAAATCACAATAAAAAAATGAAAAAAAAAAAAAAAAAAAAACCACTGATGCCAGAGATGGCCAGCAGCACACTCTACCTGGGGAAAGGTCTGTCTATGACCACACACCTGAACAAATCAAGTGTCATACTCCTTTGTCAAGTAAAAAGTTTTACCAACTTTTATTTCATAAAAATGTCTGCATGGTTACGAAAAGAACGCTGCATTTCTGACCAGGCCCCTGCAGGCTGTGGGCTCCAGCATGCGTCCTGGTTGAGAGGACACATCTGGCACAGAGGGGTCATCAGGGGACATGTCACCAACCCCACTGAGATGCGCACACAGGAGCAAACGTGTTTCAGAGAAAAACAGACAAACGGAGCTTTAAAATTAAATGAAAACAGAAATGAGGTGTCACCAGGTACCTTTACTGATCGCTGCATGACTACAATTCGCCTCGCTTGTGGAAACGATTGAAGAAATCTTGCCGCGTATCAAACTTTCCGGCCAGCATCTCCTGCTCTTCCTCTTCTTGGGCCCTTCTGATCTCCTCCTTGGCCTGGATGGCATCCATCTCCCGCTCCGGGCCCTGCAGGAAGACACCCAGCCCCACCGGCCGGCCGGCCTGGGTCACCAGCCTACGGCCGCTCCACCCTCCCTGTTGGCAACTGTATCATGTCCCCCAGGGATTCTGGGTCCTACTCCCTATAACCTGTGGGTGTGGCTTATATGGAAAAAGAGTGTTTGCAGGTGGGATGAAGTGAAGATCGTAGCATGGGAAGCTGATCTTGAATTTTCTGGGTGAGCCTTCAATGTAATTTAAAAAAAAAAAAGCCAGTTGCTGTCATGTTGACTCCAACTCAGAGGCCTGTGTGTCAGAGTAGAACTGTGCTTCACAGGGTTTTCGATGGTGCATTTTGCAGAAGCAGATCACCAGGTCTTTCTTTGGAAATGCGTCTGTGTATTATTCTTTGGTGAGAATCACCAAGCCCTCTCCTTAATGCTGCTGTTGTCAGTTGCCATCTAGTCAGTTCCAACTCTTGGCAACCCAGTGTCCCGGAGTAGAACTGTGCTGTGTAGAGTTCTCAAGGATGTGATCTTTTGGAAACAGATCACCAGGACTTTCTTCCAAGGCACCTGTAGGTATTTATTGGTAAAAATTCACCAAGCCCCTTCCTACATATTGCTGCTGTTGTTAGTTGCAATTGCGTCAAACCTGACTCATGAGGCTCGTGTGTGCACAGAACAGAACTGCTCCGTGGGGTTTTCAGACTGTGACCTTTTGGAAGTAGATTGCCAGGTCTTTATAAGGTACCTCTGGGTGGGTTCAAACCTCCAACCTTTTGGTTAATAGTCAAGTGCTTAACTGTTTATGGGACTCCCCAGGAGTCCCTGGAGGCACAAATATTAAAGTCCAATAACAATATATAAAGAGATGACAAAATACATGATAAAAGAAAGTGAATTGCATGTACATGTTGAACACCACACCTTGGTTTCACCCCAGGTGGCCTTCCCAAAATTCTCAGCATATTCTTCGTCATCGGTGATCAGGAAGTTATCAAAGATGGTTCCGGATCGCACCTGCAGATGAAATCAGGGGCTTCATCACTTATGCAAGATACAAGACCCCTTTCCACAGAAAAGTAACTGTGATGTGCTCAGTAAAGTGGCAGCATTAGTCTTCATCCTATGTGCTTACACACACTTCTAGGCCTCCCATTCCCTCCAGGCACTGGTTCTCAAGCTTGGCTGCAAACCAGGGTTACCAAGAGCATTTACAGAATCTGCAGGTGCCTGTCCCACCCCTGAGATGCTGAGTGATCAGTCCAGGGCACAGCCTGGACATCGAAGCTATGTTACAGGACCACTGCTCTGGAAGCTTCCTGCACAAGGCGTGGGACACAGACCAGCAGGAGCATCATCGTTGGAAGGTTGCTAGGAGGGCAGAACCCCAGGCCCCATCCCAGACTACCTGCACCAGACCCTGCCATCTTATCCTGGAGTTGATATGCACCTCAGATCAGCTCTGAGCAGAGGGCCAACATGCCAGCAGCACAGTGGAAAGCATATTCCCAGTGGGTGAGACTTTGGGGAAGGCAACCCCAAAAAGGCAGAACTTGTATCACTTGCGCCTACAGCTGTATCTAGGATCTGGGTACCAGGTCCTGGCACATAGCAGGTGCTCACTGAAGAGTAGTGTTTTGAATTAAAAGAATAAAGTCCCTGAGGGAAAACCAGGTGGTACAACAGTTAAAATGCTCAGCTGATAACCAAAAGGTCAGCAGTTCAAACCAACCAGCCTCTCCATGGGAGAAAGATGTGGTAGTTTGCTTCCAAAAAGATTATAGCCTTGGACTATTCACAAAAGCAAGATTCCGACTCCTAGCAACCCCTCCTTGGGCTTCTGAGGCAGTAACCCTACAGAAGCAGATTGCCCAGTCTTCCTTCCAAGGAATGGCTGCTGGGTTTGAACTGCCAGCCTTCTGGTTAGCAATCAAATACCTTAGGCACTATGCCACCAGAGCTCCTATTCACAAAAGCAAAAAGATGGAAACAACCTAAATGGCCATCACTGGAGGAATGGATCAACAAACTATGGTACATACACATGATAGACTACTACACAACGTTAAAGAACAATGGTGAATCTGCAAAACATCTCATAGCTTGGATGAACATAACCTCTATTGAGTGAAATTAGTTAATCACAAAAGGACACATATTGCATGAGACCACTATGGTAAAAAGCCAAGAAAAGGGCTTCACAAAAAAGGAAACATTCTCTGATGGTTACCAGGGGTGGGTGGGAAAGGGAGGGTAAACCACCAACTAGAAAGTAGATATATATTAACTTGAATGAAAACAAAGTTAAAAAAAAATACTAAGTGTGAATACTGTTATTATTAAAAGCTAACAGCAATATAAAATTTTAAAAAATAAATAATCATCGGAAAAAATATCGTCGGAAGTGAAGAAGAGTGCAAAAAAAACAAGGGCATTTGGAAGCAATCAGCCCTAGAACACGAAGGCCCTCGAGACCAGAAGAACTAGATGGTGCCCGGCTATCCGTGCCAACCACTAAGGAAAGGATCAAATCTGGAGATCCCGGACAGAGTGGGAGGAAAAACGTAGAAAAAAATCCAAAAAATCCATAATGACCAGAAATACTGGTCTGATGGAGTCTGGTGAGACCCCCAATACTATGGCCCTGGGATACATTCTGGGCCTGGAATAAAGCTCACTCCCAGGGATAGCTCTCAGCCCAATCGTAAACAAGATGTACATGCAGACTACTCAACCCAGGGTGATGCACTCATTCTCTATAGAAATGTATTCCTTGGAGCAATCGACCATGGGCCACCAGAGGGGCAACATTCGCACGGAGGAAATGCAGGACACACAGGAGGGCATAACTATGAGGGGCACAGGGGGAGGGTAACTGGGCAGGGAGGGGAGGAGACTGGGTTAGGGTTTGGGGAAAAAAAAGTGGAAAAAAAAAAAAGCTAACAGCAGTATAAGATTTAAAAAAATAAATAAAGATTACAGGCTTGGAAACTCTATGGGGGAATTTCTACCCTGTTGTATAGGATGGAGAAGGACATCATGCTTGGTAAAGTAGAGGGTCAGTGAAAAAGAGGTCAGTCAACAAGAGGGATTGACACAGTGCCTCAAGCATAGCACTGATTGTGAGGGTGGCTCAGGACTGGGTGGTGGTTTGTTCGGCTGTACACAGGGTTGCTATGAGTTGGAAGTGACTTGAGGCAGCTAACAACAAAATAACAACATGAGCTGCAATCAACTCAGCAGCAACAGCTTTGGTTTTTATGGCTATCAGCTTCCTTGGGGGGAGCTCTGGTAGCATAGTGCCTAAGGCACTTGACTGCTAACCAGAAGGCTGGAGGTTCAAAACCACTAGCTACTCCTCAGAAGAAAGGTTGGGCAATCTACTTCCACAGTGATATCGCCTTGGAAACCTAAGGAACTCGATGGCACATAACAACAACAACAACAATGAGCTTCCTGGGTGGCGCAAACAGTTTGTGCTTGACTACTAACCTAAAGGTTGGTGGTTTGAACCCATCCAGTGGCACTATGGAAGAAAAGGCTGGCAGTTGGCTTCCATGATGATTATAGCCAAGAGGGCAGGAATACACAGGAAAGAAGGACACAGGGAAGAGGTAACTACAGGGAGGAAGAGGGAAGACAGCTGCTACATTCTGGGCAATCGCAGTCAATGTCACAAAACAAAATGTGTATGAACTGCTGTACGGAAAATGAATTTGACTTTCACCCAAATCAAAATGAAAATTTTAAAAAAAGAAAAAGATTATAGCCAAGACAATCCTCTGATCAGTTCTACTCTCAAACACATGGAGTCACCATGACTCCAGCTTGACTAGATGTCAACTAACACAACAACATGGTGAAGTTCAGAGTTTTTAATGAAGGCAAACGTAAAAGCCAATGACCTGCCAAAGCTCCAGTCCAATAGCACCGATATTCTCAAATTCCGAGAGGTCATACTCAGTCAGGTAGCTGGTGCTTCTCATCTTCTGATGGAGCCACATGTCTTTGTCAATCCCCTCTGGTTTCAGGCCATCCTGCAACAAACAATGCATGGTGGCTGGCATGATATGAAGGAAAGTGAGGGCAATGCAAGGACATCCCAGGTCCCAGGACACAGGGGAGCCCGTACCTGGTACAGAGGCTTCTGGAGCATTGGCCCTGGCCAGTCGCCATCCAGCTCACTGTTCCAGTCACTTGGCTTGCTGGCGCTTGCATCCAGAAAATGTTTCTCCCAGTCCTGAACACAAATCCAAAACTCAGTCGGGTGATCACATGAGAAAATGAATCCTTAGGCATAAGGAGACAGGGGCTAAGGCAGGTTGTGGCTCCCCTGCAATTTCCCCCTCTCATTTCCAATGTGGTGGCCAAGTGCTCAGGGTTTCCAATCCCAGTAAAAGCTTCAGGCAACACTAAAAAAAAAAAAAAATAATAATATATTGCCCTCCAGGGTTTCCTAGGCTGTAATCTTTATAGACCCACCAGCCACTCCTTGGGAGGAAGGTTGGGCAATCTACTTCCATAGTGATACTGCCTTGGAAACCCAAGGAGGGGTCGCTATGAGTCAGGGTCAACTCGATGGCACACAACAACAATCTTTGTAGAAGCAGACTGCCTCATCTTTCTCCCGTGTAGTGGCTGGTGGGTTCAAACCACCAACGTCTGTGGTTAGCAGCCGAGCACTTTAACCACTGCACCACCAGGGCTCCCTTTCAGGCAACACATGGCTGGGTTTTTCTCTGTACCCTCTTGCATAACTTCAGCAATTGTTTCCTCCATGCTGTTGAGAGGAACAGCAGCATGGACAACACAAAACAATGGCTAATGTCAGACGATGGGGGATGATGGGGGAAGGAGCTACCGCTGCTTAGATCTTATCACCTATGTCCTCTATGCCATGGTTGCTGACCACTGTTCCAGAGAGGCGGGACAACTAACAAATGCTCTAAGATTTATGGAGATTGTTGGGTATCAGGCAAAAAGCAGTTACATTAATGAGTGATGTGTGCATATGTATGTGTGCATGTGTATGTATGCACATGCATGTATATGATTGTGTATGTACACATGTATATAAAGATACACATATATATTAATCAGTTGTTAAGTCAATGCAACTCCATGTGTGTCAAGGTAGAATTGTGCTCCACGGGGTTTCCAATGGCTGATTGTTCTGGATCACCAGGTCTTTCTTCTGAGGCACCCCAAGGTAGGCTCAAACTGCCAACCTTTTGGGTAGCAGCCAAGTGCCTTAACTGTTTACTCTACTCATGGGCTCCTACATGTGCATATATATAAGGAAGATTGGGCAATCTGCTGCCAAAGAGATACAGCTTCAGAAACTTTCCAAAGAGTGGTCGCTATGAGTAGGAAGAATTCGACAACAATGAATTGGATGTATGTGTGTATACATATATATGTGTGTGTGTGTGTGTATATATATATATATATATATATATATATACACACATACACATATATATATACACTTATATATTTATATGTATACATGTGTATACATATATATGTATTTATATTATATATACACATACATATATATACATATATACATCTACTTCACCAATACCATAATGCAAATCCATTGGTGGTGTTGGCTAAGAATACTAAAAATACCATGACTACCAGAAGAATGAATACATATATATTGGAAGAAGTACAACCAGAAAGCTCCTTAGAAGTGAGGATGGCAAGACTTTGTCTCACATACTTTGGTCATATTATGGTTCTCAATGCATAATTCCAAATTCATTTCTATGACAACTTCACCCAGCACTAGATATATGGACAAAAATGAACCTGTTTAGGATAGACTTTTGGAAGGACTGCTCAACGACCCTCACACCCCGGCACTGCTCACCCTCTCTGCATTGCTCGCCCTCCCCTCACTGCTTACCGGCTTGACACTGCTCACCGGATCCAGGGGCAGCTTCAGTGGAGCCCTGATGCTACAGGATTTCAGGACAGGGCTCATTGCCTAAGGACCACCCTACATCTCCAGAGTTCCTCTGCCTTCTGAGCCTTGGTTCCCCATTTAGGGTGTACCATATGGTAGCAAGGAAATCTGGCAGTATAGTGCCTGAAGCACTTGACTGCTTATCAGAAGCCTGGCGGTTCAAACCCACCAGCCACTCCTCGGGAGGAAGATGGGGCAATCTACTTCCGTAGTGATACTGCCTCGGAAACCCAAGGAGGGGTTGCTATGAGTTGGGTCTGACTCGATAGCACATAACAACAACAACAACAACATATGGTAGCATAGTGCCTAAGGCACCTGATTGCTAACCAAAGGCTGGCAGGCGGTTCAAACCCACCAGCCACTCCTCGGAAGGAAGGTTGGGCAATCTACTTCCATAGTGATACCGCCTTGGAAACCCAAGGAGGGGTCGCTATGAGTCAGATCCGACTCGATGGCACATAACAACAATATGGCCTCAGGGAGTGGCTGGAGGAATATTATGGTAGCTTGTGGTAGGTGAAACTGTGCTCCCAAAAAGATATAGCCCCATCCTGTCACCTGTGAAAGGAACCTTATTTGGAAAAAGGGTCTGTGCAGGTGTGATTCAGTGAATCATCTTGTTACGGACTAAACTGAGTCCCCCAAATGCATGTACTGTAAACCCCAACCGCTGTACCTGTGGCTAGGAGCTCTGGTGGCATAGTGCCTAAGGCATTTGACTGGTAACCAGAAGGCTGGTGGTTCAAACCCACCAGCCACTCCTCAGATGGAAGATTGGGCAATCTACTTCTGTAATGATACCACCTTGGAAACCCAAGGAGGGGTCGCTATGATTCAGATCTGATTGCATGGCAGTACATTTTTTGGGTTTTTTTTTTTTTTTTTTTTTGGTACCTGTGGCTGTGATCCCGATTGGGAATAGGATTTTCTTTGTTAATGAGACCACACTGCTATAGGGTATGTCTTAGCCAATCCCTTTTGAGATATAAAAACAGCAGGTTAGGCACAGAGACAAGTGAGCACCAACAGAAGGAAGACAGATGCCACATGAACATCACCAAGGAACTCAGGAACACCAGGCTGGAGAAGCTGAGACAAGGATCTGCCTCCAGAGCCCTAAATTCAGACCTCTAGCCTCCTGCACTGTGAGAAAATACATTCATGTTCATTAAAGCCCCCACTTGTGGTGGTTCTGTTATAGCAGCACCAGGAGATAAGGCAGGACTCAAGGTGAGATCATCCTAGATTATCCAGGTGGTCCTTAAATTCAATGACAAGTGTCTTTATAGGAGACAGAAGAGAAGATACAGGAACGACCACCATGTGACGATGAAGGGAGGGACTGACATAACATAGCTAAGCCCAGGAGCACCTGGAGCCACGAGAAGCTGGGAGAGACGTCCTCATTACAGCCTCCAGAGAAGTGGCCACCCTGCTGATGCCTCTAGACCTGTGAGAATATATTCCTATGGTTATAAGTCACCCCAGATTGTGATAATTTGCTATAACACCCCTCAAAAATTCATCCACAGCAGTTATGTTAACTAATGCTTGGCTGTCAGTTACAAGTATGATACTCAGAAAATACTTCACTTTTAAATGCAAAATAATGAAAACTCATTTTTAAACAAGTTGCTGATGTAAAAATAAAATAAAACAAGCCCTAGTTGCTTTTATCTCATGTATTCTAAAACTCTTCCATGATATGTTGAAATGTGCAGACTCTGCGGCTGGTAGTTGTGGCATATGCTTGTGGGGAGGACCGTGGATGATTACAACATTATCAACACAGTTACCCCTCACATAGCAATGGTAGCTGGGAAGTCACAGAGTGTACTTTCATACTTTTCTGTAGTTATTTAGGAATGGGCGCAAACGGTTAACACACCAGGCTGCTAACCAAAAGCATGGAGGTTCGAGTCCACCCACAGGTGCCTGGGAAGAAAGGCCTTGGTGCCCCACTTCCAAATGATCAGCCATTGACAACCCCAAGGAGCACAGCTCTACTCTGACACACATGGGGGCATCACGGGTCAGGGTCGACTCAATGACAACGGGTTTGGTTTATAGATTTCAGGAAAATTCCAAACCTGAGCTTTGCTGTCTTCAGCCTGATCCCAGTCCTTAGATTCTGCTGGAGAGTTTTCCATTTTCTTCAGGGATGTGAGATTCCAATCATACTCGATGCTTCCTGACTCAATGGATTGGCCATCAACTTTCACATCATAAGTCAGATCTGGTCTTAAAATCAGAGTGTAGAGGTGTGTAAAGGCATCGACCTGTAAATTCCAGGGGATAGAGGGGAATGCTGAAATCTCTGGATGCTTCTGCCCAGGTCTCAGTTGACGTGTTCATCAGCCACAGCCTTGTTAGAAACGGCAAGGAGTCAGACTCTGGGAGGATGAGGCTATCTGCCTATAACATAAAGTCCTATGAAGACATTGATTCCCTTACTGCAGACACGTTATCAGGAAAGGCTAATTGCTAAAAAAAGGACATCATGGTAAAGTAGAGGGTCAGCAAAAATGAGGGAAACCCTCCATGAGAGGGACTGACACAGGAGCTGCAACCCTGGGCTGACACACACCAACGACCGTGAAGAGCACAGGCAGGCGCTGTTTGTTTCTGTTCTACTCGGTTCGACACTTGTAGAGTTGGAGCCCACTCTACAAGACTAACAACCACCACCCACCACTGAGTAATTGCCCTCTTGCAGAATACCTCTCACTTTATCAACAGCCTTCTCTTGAACAGCTGGTTGTCCTTGCACAAAGATGGTGGCTTCCATTTATAAAACCCACAGGAAATCACGAGGGGCAGCTGGTATGAACTAAGGGGTCAACTGCGCTATTTACTCACGAGAAGCCATAGGAAAAAATAACTTGCTTCTGTGGCTCAACTTTCAGCCAAGCAAGAGACAGGCCTATGAGGTGAACAATAACACAGAGAGGTGCACACTCCTCAGCACAAGCAACCATACGAGATCAAAGGGCAGCATGTGCCCAAGGACAAGTCTCAGAGGGTAGGAAAGGGCAGGAGAGGAGGAGGAGGGAAACGGTAAACACAGGGAGGAAATGGAAAGAGTGTGGGGACCCTATGCGGATTGCAATCAATGGCACAAATCAAAACGTGCATGAATTATTCAATGGAAAAGCAATTTGCTCTGTAAACTTTCACCCAAATCACAATAAAAAATTAAAAAAAAAACAACCTTTATTTGATATTTTGGAAAATGCCAAACAAAGTTCACTCTCCAATCCATCTGTTTCTCAATACAGGGAGGAACTTTCTAATGCTCCGAGCTGTCCAACTATTCCAGCCCTGTGAGGGGAGGTCCTGTGCCTCATACAAGGAGTGAACCAAAAAAAACCAAGCACGTTGCCGTCCAGTCATACTCACAGTGCTCCTTTAGGACAGAGGAGAACTGGCCCATAGCGTTTCCAAGGCTACAGTCTCCACGGGAGCAGGCTGCCACATCTTTCTCTTGAGAACCAGGTGGTTTCAGTCAGTAGCCAAGCCCTTAACCACTGTACCACCAGGGCTCCTTACAAGGGAAGCACTCAGTAAATGTACCTTAAGGGGGTGCCTGCCTCTTGGCAGCAGCGTGGACTCCTGCAGCTTCCCCTGCCACGGTTCTCCACGGTGTTAGGCCAGTGGTCACAGCAGCACTGGCACTGCTGTAGAAATGCCCGCTCCCAGGCTGCCTGCTCTGTCCACGGGGACCCTGGGCCGCAGCCACAGGGTCCTGATGCTGCTCAGGAAGAAAGTACCACTGCCTCATCATCTTAAAGCTCTCTGTCCCCGTGAGGCCCTGCACTGGGAGCCAAGCCCACAGGCCTCTCTGTCCCACGCTGCCATCTGCTCTGACCAGCCATTACTGCCCACACCAGATGTTTGGGAACAAGACTACAGTTAGCTCTTCGTCCCCAGCCTCAGCAGCCATGGTGACAGGAACATCTGCCTCTCCACTCTCCCCTGACTCACTGCCAGCCCCAAATGCTGGCTTGCCATGATTCTGTCATCAAGATAGACCCTCCTGAGTGACTGCCACCACTCCCCATTTCCTACGTCCACACAGCTGCAAACGGCCCAACACTAGCACCTCCAGTTCCAACACTCAGCCTGAGGCTTGGCCCGAGTTTCCAACAGCCTGCTGGCAGCCTGCCCCTGGAGGTCCTGCAGGACCAAGCAGGCTTCGGTTCAGATATGGCCTGGCTGTGTGGTTCATCACAGTGCCATGGAGGGTCACTTTTGGCTCCCCTCTTCCGTTGTCATAGATCTCTTGCAAACAGGTCAAATATACCCCAGGCCCTACCTCAGTCCACCTCTGGGTCACAGGTTGGGCCTCCCCCAAGCTCTGCACCCCAGCAGCTCCCCACCCCACCACTGCCACGAGGCACATCAGATGTAAGTCTCTAACATTCTTCAGGCCTCTCTTCAGGAGCTCTAGAGGCTGACTGGGTCTTGCCTCTGGAAAGGTTCCTGGCCCTTTCAGTCGGAGCTGATGAGGACTGCTGGCGGTGCTCTGGCTGAGCACAGTGGTGCCAACAAGGTGTAAAGGGCCCAAAGCCATGCTCAGATAGGCAGCACACAATCATCCCCAGGGGCCGTGGGGCTGTGATGTTCTCTGGGCAATGTGGACAAGCCGACCCTGGGCTGTGACTCCCTGCTATCCAGGCTCTCAGCCCTGGAGGGCACCATGGGTCCACAAAGGAGGTCCCTGGCACCTTCCTGCCTGGGTCCCCACAGCTTTTGCAGTGTCACCTCCTGTCTCTGCCCTGAGAAACGAAGATGGCACTATTTTCAGGTCACCTGGGAAAGAGAGCGAGACAATACGTGTTCACTTTAGAAATACTCTCCTTCCGAAATGCTGGGGTATTTTGAAGATGACTTAATTTCTCCAGAATGCGTTTTTCATCCTGAATGTTCCATTGCTGGTGATGACGGCTATGGATGAAATACGAGAGTCCTACCATAACCTTTAGGGGCCCAACGACAGTCTGATAACATATTCATAGTAAGGGAATGTGTGCCCTCCTGATAGGGTCAGAGCTTTTGGGGGAACAAACCAGTCAGTCAAAAAGTCTCTCTAGTGGACCTGCTAGGAGCTCTGGTAGCATAGTACCTAAGGCACTTGACTGCTAACCAAAAGGCTGGCAGTTCAAACTCAAAAGCCACTCCTCGGAAGGAAGGTTGGGCAATCTACTTCCGTAGTGATACTGCCTCGGAAACCCAAGGAGGGGTCGCTATGAGTCGGGTCTGACTCGATGGCACATAACAACAACAACAGTGGACCTGCTAACTGGGAACTCGGGGCTGGAGGTACGTTCGCTCAGAGCTGGCTTTGGCTTGGGAAAATACTTTAAGACCATAACTATCATCTCTAAATGTGGTTACCATCGGGCAAGAGAGTTAACACACTCACAGATTTGGGTACAAGAATGTTTACCTTACATCTGATTGGTTTCTTGTTCGAATGATACTGATTCTTGAAATATAAAATAACATGAATTTTCTTGATATCAAATCCACAGATATCAGGTCCTACAAAAAAAAAAAAAAAAGAAATGAGCTGCTCTCAATTTCCTTCTGTAATTTATGCATCCCCATAAATTGCCCCTCCGGACCACTCTCCTCAAATGCATGAGGCTCAGAAGCTTACAGTGACACCCCCACCAAACAGGCCCAGCTCTGGAAATCATAGCTGCCTGGGTCTCCAGCATGTCAACCCATGAGTAAGAGAAGGTAGGCCCAGCCATGTGACAGGTGTCCGTGCTGTCCACCTCCCCACAGCTCTGACACGTGCAGCTGGGGCCACGTAGGGTGCAGCTGTCAGAGCTGCCCAGACCGGCTCCAACCCCAAGGTAGCAGTTCCCGGGGCTGAGACAGGAGGCAACTACTCAGGCTCTCCATGCCTCAGTTTCCTCATCTATAAAACGGGGATGTTAACCTTGACTTCATAAGGTATTACGCCAGTGAAATGGACTGAGGTATGTAAAGCACACAGGATTTGTGCTATTATTATTACAATACTCCAAGATGATCTCTAACTACAAAGAGAGTATGGCAAAGTTCAGGACTTGTGCCATTACCATTACATTCTAAGAGGACACTCGTCTGTATCTACATATCTATATCCAAACACGCGTGCGCACACACACACATGCACACGTACATGCACACACATGATAATCCCAGATGATAAATGAGAGGTTATACTCAATATGTAGGTTCCAGTGATGTGTACAACTCAGAAAGAATTTCATTCCAGAGTTTTAAAATGGCACGTACAGGGTCAACTTTCAGTTGCTAAGAACACAGAATGTTGTGGAACATGATATTCCCCAAGGATCTGTCCTTCTGGACACACTGAACAAGGCTTACAGGGTGTAACTGGGAAATATGTCCAGCCTTTCCATGATGTTTGGAGTCGTCCTGCAGGTCACTGGCCTCAAGTGCACATTTGCTGCTCTTCCCATCTCAGAACATCCCCTGGCCTGGGTGCCCACCTCAGAGCATGCTGTCCAGCCAAATGAGCGTGAACACAGGCATGTCAGCTCCTTTCCTGAGTGCTGAGTGAACCCCAGAGTAAAGGGGGATTCGGGGTACATGTGAATACTTATAGAATGCTAGTGATTGGCTAGAAAGAGATGCTATATCGAAATCGGAAGTGGGATTCGGAAGCATCCAGAGAACACAGTGTTCTCAAAGGATGTGTGCTTCCTTTCCTTTGCTGCCTTCACTGGACAACATCCCAGTCTGCTTTTTAAAGGGAACATTACGGCATGTAGGCTATCTGTGTGACATCTGAGTTGAGATGTGTGATTTATTTTCCCTTCAAAATAGGCTAGAATTGTCCCCCTCTCTATTCCTCAGCACCTACACATGTTCATATGGAGTGAGGCTGCAAGACACCCTCAGAAATGACAGGGAAATCTGGAGTTTTCCTTTAACAGCAATAATAAAATTAGCACAAAATGGATTTTTTGTCAGGAAGGGAGGCAGGGTCTGAATTTGCGCTAACCTGACTTTGGGTGTGTAGTTTAATGTGAGCCTCAGTTTCCTTATTTGCAAAATGGGGGTGGTGAGGCCTATTTTCTGGTGTTCTACATACATCACCTAAGACTGTGTGGTAGTTAAGGTTTTGAGTAGCTGGACAGCTGACTGTAGTAATTCCCCGTGATGAGACTGGCCATCAACTCCATGGTGGAATCTGCCACAAGCAGCTGAGTTGCTACTTCAGGGATGGGGTCTGCTTCCAGTATATAAGGAGAAGCTTTGGGATTGGTCTACTTTTTTTTTTCTTAATTGTGATTTGGGTGACGGTTTACAGAGCAGATTCACTTCCCATACAGCAGCTCACATACACTTTATCTCATGACATTGACTACAATTTCCCACAATGTAACTGCTCCCCTCCCACTTCCTCCCCATAGTTACGTCTTCCCTGTGTCCTTCCCTCCATGCCCTCCTGCCCCCTCAGCTGTCTTCCTGTACATAAGCAGCCCTTCTATTCTCCCGTGATTGTTCTCTCCAAGGAGTGTACCTACCTAGTGTAAATGTTCACTTCATATGCCTGTCTTTTGTTTGGCTGGGAGCCACAAGAGTGGGTTCAATTCCAGACCTGAAGGGCAGCTAGGGGCCATAGTCTCAGTGGTTCCGTCAGGCTCTATCAGACCAGCAAACCTGGTCCCCCTTTTTTTTTTAAATGATTTTGAGTTTTGGTCCACATTGTTCTCCCTCTCTATCCAGGATCTCCTACATAGATCCCCCTCCGAGTGGGTGACAGTGGTAGCCAGGCACCATCTAGTTCTTCTGGTTTCATAGTCGTACAAGCTAAGGATTGCTTGGTGTATCAGTTGCTTGGACTAATTGTTGCCATGAATTTTTGGTTTTCTTCAGTCTTCTTTCCTCTGCACGAGGAGAGACCCATCATTGCATCTAAACGGCTGCATGCAATGGTCTGTAGCTTTCATCACACTTGAATCCCGCATGTAGCTGACTCATCATTCAGCAGCCTACCACGCTGTCTGCCAATTTTGGGACTGTTAATGGACTTGAATCAGTGGCCTGCCCTTTGGTTTGGTCATATTGGGACTATGCCTTTTTACTTCTCAACCTTGGGTTTGTCAGCCTCAGCAGCCAGCAGCTGCCTGAATGAAGAAAGCCTCCAGCTTCAGTGGGCTAGGAGCAAGAGGTAGAGCTGAAGCCCCAGGTCTAGGGGCCTTCACTCAGCCCCTAGAGCCTGGAACTTTGAACTCAGACTTCTAGCCTCCAAATCTGTAAGAGAATAAAACTCCTGTTTGTTCAAGCCATCCCATTTGTGATACATGTCTGTTAAGAGAGGCACAAGAGGTAACCAAAACAGACTACATACAAAGGGCCTGTTACAACGGGCTTCTCTCCTTTTCCCTTTCAGCACCCTAACAATCATCAAACTCTTCTCACACCAAAAGCCAGAACCGAGACATCAGGGGAAGGGCTATAATACAGGGCTTTGAACTGGTTCTTTCCACTTCAGTCATGGCCTACAAAATGAAACTGGAATGATCTGAATGTGTAAAATGTGGATGCACCAGAATGGTAACTGGAACAGGAAAAATGATGAGTTGATGCCCTGCCAGAAACTTAATCTCCCTCCTAGAAAACAAGAGCAACATTTGTGTCACATAGCAACCAAATCTCTTGATTGGGATCGTCGGAAACAGTGGTTCCTAGCTCCAAGATGGAGGCCAACTGCCTTGCTTTGAACGTGTATCACTCTCCACAGTCCTGGCAATAACCCAGCCCTCCGCATCAGGCTCCTGGAAGGGCTCCCTATGCCTCTTCCGAGTCTCCCATTCCAGGGCTTCGACCCATGACCACTTCCATTCTGGTTATCATCACAGTACACCACGTTTTATAAACTCAGGTCTTTTCTGACTTCATTGCATCAGCCATGACTGAAACAGTTTGAAATGGTTCGAAGCCCTGCTTTAACAGTGACAGACTTGGTGTCATTAAAGCATAACTGCTTCTGACTTAAAAACTTAAATAATAGGAAAAACTTAGTCATTTTTGCTGCCGAAGTCCACCATTTCCCAATTCAGAAATACCAAACATATGCTCTAAATATGTAAAAGGAGTTTCTGGTGGCTAGTTGTGGTGGTTTGCCAAGGCTAACACAATCAAAAGCAGACCCGCTGCCCTCAAGTAGATTCCAACTCATGGTGATCCCATGTGCCATAGAATACAATTACTGGCTCCATAGGGTTTTCTTGGCTGTAACTTTATGGAAGCAGATCACCAGGCCTTTCTTCTGCAGTGCCACCAGGTGGGTCCAAACTACGCAACCTTTAGCTTAGCAGTTGAGGCACAAACCATTTGTGCCACCCAATGACACTTCAATCACATACTTGTGATTTCATCTTGTGAAATCATCTCTAAATCAATAGGTCATTCTTTTTGCCAGATAGCTTTGCCATCCTGTTTAAAGAGAGTAATAACCACCACCAAAAGCAAGACATTCAAATTTCTTTTTTCAATCAAAATAGATACCTTCATTCCCAATTTTGAATTCAAGAGTAAATGGGAGGCGGGCAGAGGAGATGGAATCAGTGCAGGGGGTCAGGGTCTGCACTGCTTGCCTAATTCTGTCACTGGGAGAAATCCCCTCACTCCACAGCATGGCAGAGTAGGACCACACCATCTCCATACCCTTTCTACTTCGAAAGCTCCGATTTCTAAGTCACGTTATGATCAGGAGCGTTGACAAATACAACAGCACAACCTGGTGTCCAAAGCCTGCTACTGAGCACAATAAAATCAGAGAAGCATGGGAAAAACATACAAGGAAGAAAAATTCTGTAAGCCACCCCACTAGGAGATGAGCAAAAAAGGCTTTTGAAAGAATGATTTCCCAAATTTGGATCACGGATAGATGTTTTAAAAGTCAATCTCTTCCTAAAGATTTCCTCTCAGAAGGAGAGCCTCGCTTCTGGAACCCACCTGCTCCAGTTACATCCATTTATCTCCTTTCCGTTTCAGCACACATTTTAATCAATTACCCGCAGTGTCAGGAGAGACTGCATACATTCCGGGTGTCAGCACTATTTCTGCTAACCTGCTTTTTAGTTACAAGATGACATTGGGATAGTTTTGCTTCAAGGTTTAAGAAACTCAGAATAAGTATCTTGGGGATTCCTCAGTACAGAGGTCTTTTTATGGTATTAATAAGATTTGGTAAGCGTTAAAACCCTTCGGTCAGTTCCATTCAATACTGCCCTATGCTGTCCTCGTGGTACCTCAGGTATTTCAGCCAAGTCTTAGTCTGTAGCTCACCCCCAGGTGGAAGGGTTTCTGAGCTCTCTAGAAATGGCTACACTGCGCATACATGAACTCACCGAACATTATGTAGTACTGCGATTTTCCACTCAGGTTCTTCTGGTCCACATCTGCAGGGAAGACCTTAATGTAGCCCCCTCCACAGTCCATCTTCTGCTCATGTTTCACTGTGTACTGAATGACCAGGGTCTTCCCTTTATTGCTGAACGGTTTGAACCTTGCAGAGATGGCATAGAATCGGCCATTCTGGGTGGTTTGCAGACCTTTCAAAAAAAAGTATTAATGAAGTATTAGGATGCCCCTGTCCTTAGTGACTCAGGAAAGTTAAATGATGTCATTCCCCGTACCCCCTAACAAACGTCATAAAAAACAACCCGTTGCTGTTGAGTAGATTCCGACTCAGAGGACCCCATGTGTTAGAGAGTAGAACTGCTCCGTTGTGTTTTCGTGGCTGTAATTGTTATGGAAGTAGATCACCAGGCCTTTCTTCTTCAGTAATGCACCTATTCGACTCCCAAAATGATAATCCCCAACGGGCAGACTACTCACTGCCGCTCTGCTTCCACAGAGCTTTCAGTTCACTTATCTGGACATTTTTGTACTTAATACAGCACTGTTATGCTTTAAGGAGCTCTGGTGGGGTAGTGCCTAAGGCAACTGACTGCTAACCAGAAGGCTGGCAGTTTAAAACCAGCAGCCACTCCTCGGAGGAAGGTTGGGCAATCTACTTCCATAGTGAACCACCTTAGAAACCCAAGGAGGGGTTGCTATGAGTTGGGTCCGACTTAATGGCACATAACAACAACAACGTTACGCTGTAAGTGTGGAGGGTTTTTGTGGCTCAGTGATACAATTCTTACTTTCTACACAGGAGACCCGGGTTCCACTCCCAGCCAACCCACCTCATGTGCAGCCACTACCCTCAGTGGGCTGCAGGTTGCTAGGATTCCAGCAGAGTTTCCAGACTAAGACAGACTAGGAAGAAAGACCTGGCAACTGACTTCTGAAAATAAGCCCATGAAAACTCTGGATCACAGTGGTCTGATCCACAACTAATCATGGGGATGGCTCAGGACTGGGCAGTGTTTTGTTCCATTGTGCATGAGGTCGCCATGAGTTGGTACTCAATGGCTGTTGGGTGGGTTTGAACTGCCAACCCTTCCGGCCAGTAGTCAAGCACAATCTGTGCCACCCAGAGATCAGTATGTCCCAAACTCCAAACATAAACTAGTAACAGCTTCCTATTGCCACCCCTTTCTCTCTGCTCCATTCTCCTCCCCCTAATACCAGTTTACCCAAGGATTTACCCCTCCCTCTCCCATACTACCCATCATCTAGACAACTCCCAAGGCCAACTAAGTCTCTGCCTCTGCTACCCCTCACCTTCTCTCAGCAAACCCCCCCCCCCCAAAAACACACACACAATCTCATTGAGGGTAAATTCTATTCATCCTTCAATTCAGAGCTTCAAAGTCATGGTCCTAGAAGGCCAAGAGGGAAGGAGCCTGCCCTTTTACTGGCTGTCCTCAGTGGCTATGTGCCCAAGGAATGAATGAAATGCACAGACTCTCAGGACTTCAAACAAAAGGGAAAAGATTATAGAAAAACCCAAATGATTCAGAGGAGTTGTCCAAGTAGAAATCCCTGTCTTTTGACAAGTCCCGTGAAATTTAAAAAAAAAAAAATTGCTGTTGAGTCAACTTTGATTCATGGTGACCTCATGGGTGTCGGGGTAGACTCGTGCTCTATAGGGTTCTGAGTGGCTAATAGGAAATATTACTACTATTATTACTATTGGAAATAGACTGCCAGGCCTTTCTTCTGACACACCTCTGGTAGGTTCACACAGCCAAGCTCTCAATTAGCAGCCTAGTGCTTAACTATCTGCACCACCCAAAACCCAAACTAGTTGCTATAGAGTCGATTTGTGGTGGCCCCGTGTGTATCAGAGCAGACCTGTGCTCCATAGAGTTTTCAATGGCTGTGACTTTTCGAATTAGATCACCAGGGCTTTCTTCCAGGGCAATTAACAATGGGTAGGTTCAAATCACCAACTCTTCAGTTAGTAGTTGTGCACTTAACTGTGTGCATCACCCAAGGACTCATTCTGATTGTTGTTTTTAGTTACCTTCGAGTTGACTCTGACTCCTAGTGCTCCTACAAGGAGCCATGGTGGTGCAAATGGTTAAGCACACAAGACCTTGGCTACTAACTGAAAGGCTGGTGGTTCAAAACCACCCAGAGACTCTGCAGGAGAAAGACCTGGCAATTGGCTTCCATGGAGTACAACGCAGGAAACCCTACGTGGCAGCTCTACTATACCACGTAGGATAGCTATGAGTCCAACTCCACTGGTCAGCAACTAACAAGTGCTCATAAAAACAACGCTCCGAGACTCTCTATCTCTTATTTTCCTTTCCTTGCCTGTAAAACTGTGAAACAGGCGTTGAGGTGTTGCCACATTTACCTTGCAAGGTTGCTAGGGGCGTTCAGCATTTACCTCTACTTTCCCAAGATTCCTTACACTAACCTTTGTCTTTCTCCTTATGACCATAAAACTTGCCCGACGAGAGTCTAAAATTTCCGAATTGGGAATTATTGGTGGACTGCACCCATCGGTTTCTCCAGCGCTCTGTGTGGGTAAATAACACTGGTCAGGGCTGAAAACTGTTAAGTTTGGGTCACGAGGAGGGTGAGGGGCTTTCAAAGCCTGGAAACTTCGAAGATTCGCCATCCCCAACCCCGCAGGCAAGGGCCCAGGACCAACAGCTGGGCAATCGTTGGGCAGCAAGGTAGAAAGTCCTCACGCCCCAGCCACCGGACGTGGCCCCTTTCACCTCCGTCCAGAAACTCTTCCTGGAAATACACCGTGGCCAGCACCAACCGCAGCAAGCAGATTGCCCACAGCGGTACTCTAACCGCCCCCATGGGGGTGGTGCCGCGCCTCCTCTAAAACCGCCCCTTGCTCCCAGCTGCCTCCGCGCAGTGCGCCGCCCTGCCCTTAAACTACAACTCCCGTCACACCCCGCGATTGTGACCTGGAGCGTCATTGGTTCCCCCCCCGTGCGTGGTGCATGCCGGGCCCTCCCCAGAACTACCGTTCCCGTGACACCCCGCGATTGTGACCGGACGCGCCATTGGTCCTCGGAGCGCAGTGCACGCCGATAGATGTAGTCTCTTCCGCCCCAGCGCAGTTGCCCGGGCAACAATCCCCTCGGGCCTGGGTTCCTGGCCGGAGTGCGGCGGCGGCTACCACTGATAGACAGCGTGGGAGGAGGTCGGAGGGGCAGGTGGGCGCTCATGCTCAGGAGAGTGACTGGGAGGAAATGGGGGCGTTTTAGGAAGCTGGGTTGAGAGGTTGAGAGGGCGACTGCGGGTGGCGGGGGCGAGCCTTAGTTTCCCTGTTTGGGCCTCACTCAGGATTGTGGTTGGTGCAGGTGGCCCAGGGTCTGGGGGAAGAGGCGGGGTGGTGTAAGGAGTGGCAGTGTTTTCCAAGTCTGGTTTATTTATTTTGGCAACGTTATTGAGCTACCATTTACGTACTATAGGAATTACCGGCTTTAAATGTACTTGTATTCGTTGTGTAGAGTCATCTCCGAGTCCTGGCCAGCCACCCCGTGTGTGTCAGAATAGACCTGTGCTCCATAGGCTTTTCTATGGCTGTTGTTTCAGTAGTAAATCGCCAGGCCTTTCTTCCAAGGTGCCTCTGGGTGGACTCGATTCTCCCACCTTTCAATTAGCAGCTAAGAGCATGTTCAATGTTTGCACTCCCCAGGAACTCCTTTTAAATGTACAAGTCTGTTATTTTTAGTAAATTTACCAAGTTGTGCTCCACACTCCAGCTTTAGAACTTTCCCGTCACCCCAAGAAGATCCCTCCCACCTCCAGCCCCAGACAACTGCTGAACTACTTTCTGTCTCTGTGGACTGGCCTGTCCAAACGGACGTTTCATAGAGATAGAATAAAAGATGTGGCCTTTGGCATCTGTCTTCTTTCCCACCAGGAGCTCTGGTGGTGCTGTGGTTAAAGCCTCGGGCTGCTAACCAAAAGGAAACCACCAGCCACTTTGTGGGAGAAAGATGTGACAGTCTATTCTGTAAAGATTTACAGCTTTGGAAACCTGTGAGACAGTTCTGCTCTATCATAAAGGTGGCTATGTGTTGGGATCAACTTGATGGCGGTGGGTTTCTTTCCCTTACCATGATGTGTTTGAGATTCATCCAGGTTGTGTGTATTGGTATCGTGTTTTTTTTTTTTTTTTTAATGGCTGAATAATATTCCACTGTATGGCTAGAGGCTGGACCACAGTTTATTTATCCATTGATCAGTTAATGAACATCTGGATTGTTTCCATTTTATGTCTATTATGACTAATAGTTATTACGAACATTTGCATATAAGTCTTTGTGTGGATATGTCTTCAGTCTACTGGAATATATACCTACGAGTGTAATTGCTGGATAATATGGTAGGTAGTTCTATGTTCAACTTTTTGAGAACCCACCAGACTCTCTTCCATTGTTCCTTTCCTATTTAAAAAATATTTTTTTGTATTCTTGGTTTACAGAGCAATTAGGTTCCTATTTAACAATTTTTATACATATTGTTCTATGTATATTGTTCTGTTTTGGAAGAAGTACAACTGGAATGCTCCTTACAAGCCCAGATAGACTTTGATCTTGTACTTTGGTCATGCTATCAGGTGAGACCAGTCCCTGAAAAAGGATATCATGCTGGGTAAAATAGATGGTCAGCAAACAAGGGCAAGACCCTTAGCAAGATGATTAACACAGTGGCTGCACCAATGGGCTTGAGCATAGCAAGGATCATGAGGGTGGCGCAGGACCAGGCAATGTTTCATTCTCTTGTACGTAGGGTCACTATAACTTGGAATTGACTGACTCAGTGGCACCAGAAAACAACTACATACATGTTGTTCAGTGACAGTGGTGACATTTTTCACAATGTCACATGTCTCCCCTTACTTTCTCATTTTTGCTTTTACATAAATGTTGACGGTTTAGTCTCATATAGATGATTCGTTCATTCCTTTTTAATGGCTGCGTAGTCTTCCACTGTCTGGATGGGTCACCTGGACCTCACCAGTTCTCTAGGGATAAGTTTAGGTTTTCACTGAGTACAGACAATGTCGTCATGTGTTTCCTGAAAATACATCTTCATTTCCCCCACTCCTTTTTTTTTGTAATTGTGAAAATATACACAACAAGATGTATGATATTTCAACCATTTCTCCAGGTACAACTCAGTGATATTGATTACATTCTTCACATTGTGTACCTATTCTCACTATCCTTTTCCAAATCATGCCACCACCATTAACATAAGCTCACTGCCCCTAAGCAGAAACATCCTTTCCCCCTCTCCTGTAACCACGAACATGTTCTGGCTTCTAGGTATTTGTTTATTTCATATAGGTGAGATCGTGCATTATTTGTCCTTTTATGATTGACTTAGTTGACTCAACATGATGTTTTGATGTTTTCTGGTTCATCCATGTCGTGGCACGTGTCCTTTATCTTTATGGCTGCGTAATAGTCCATTGTGTGGATGGACCACATTGTACTTTTCTAGTCATCTGTTGATGGACATTTGGTTGCTTCTACCTTTTGGCTCTTGTGAAAAGCGCTGCTGTGAACATGGTGCACAGGTTCCTGTTTGCGTTCCTGTCTGCACCAAGTGGGGTTGCTGGGTCATACAGTAGTTTCACGTTCAATTTTTTGAGGAACCGCCAAGCTGTTTCCCACAGTGGCTGTACCATTTTACATTCCCACCAGCAGTGATGGATGAGGTTCCAGTGCCTGTACCGCGTCACCAACACGTTTTCATTTTCTTTCTTTTTTTTTATCGTAAGTTATTCTAATGGGATGAACTGGTATTTCATTCTGGTTTTGATTTGCATCACTTGGATAGCTAATGAAAAAGGAGTTCTGGTGGCATGGTGCCTAAGGCATTTGACTGCTAACCAGAAGGTTCATGGTTCAAATCTATCAGCTGCTCCGTGGAAGGATGATGGGACAATCTACTTCCATAAAGATTTACCACCTCAGAAATCCAAAGGGGGTTGCTATGTGTTGGAATTGATTTGATGGCAGTGAGTTTGGTTTTTTTCTTTTGGTTTAATAGCTAATAAGGAGCCCTGGTGCAGTGGTTGAAGTACTCGACTGCTAACTGAAAGGTCGGTGGTTCAAACCCACCGGGTGCTCCAAGGGAGAAAGATGTAGCAGTCTGCTTCCATAAAGATTTACAGCCTTGGAAATCGTATTTTGTCAGTTCCACTCTGTCCTATAGGGTAGCTGTGAGTCACAATTAACTCCTCAACAGTGGGTGGGTGAATGGCTAATGGCATCGAGCATCTCTTCATGTGCTCATTGGCCACTGGATATCCTCTTTGGTGAAATGTCTGTTCAAGTCCTTTGCCCAATTTTTTAAATTGGGTTGTTTGTCCTTTTGTTGAAAAGTTGTAGTTTTCAAAATGTATTTTGGATATTGGACCTTTATCAATTACATGTTTCTCTGTGCACTTTTGAGAGAGTACTTGCAGGTAAATTCCTGCATAAGGGGTTGCTGGGCCCAAGGATGGGAGCTCTGGTGGTGTAGTGCTGAAGGTATTTGACTGCTAACCAGAAGGCTGGCAGTTCAAACTCACCAACCGCTCATTGGAAGAAAGGTTGAACAATCTACTTCTGTAGTATTACCACCTCGGAATCCCAAGGAGGGGTCACTATGAGTTGGATCAGACTCGATGGCAGTGAGTTTGGTTTTTTTTGGGGGGGGACCCAAGGGTCTCTGTTTGACTTTTGGGGTGCTGGATGCCAGCACTAAGGCGCTGCAGCACATATGCACCCACTCAGGCTGTGTTTTTTTAATCTTTAAAATCTTTTGAAACCTTTGTAGATCTTGCAGCGGCTAGTATGTATTACAGGGGCTCATGGGAACTCTGAGAATCTGATGCAAGTGTTCACCCTTCTCCCCAGATGTACTGCCCATGCAGTACATTGTAAATATTTTGAGGCGCAGGGTGCTGTGTCTACCTGCAAGCCTTCCCTAAGGCAGTGGTCCTATTATGTTAAGTGAAGTAAGATTTTCTGGGGCACTTGTTGAACACACATTGCATTTCAGTGTTATTGTTGTTGTTGTTATGTGCCATCGAGTCGGACCCGACTCGTAGCGACCCCTCCTTGGGTTTCCAAGGCAGTATCACTACGGAAGTAGATTGCCCCATCTTCCTTCCGGGGAGTGGCTGGTGGGTTTGAACCGTCAGCCTTCTGGTTAGCAGTCAAGTGCCTAGCTGTCGTAAACGAGCTGAGGATGCTTGGATGTAGGAGGTGGCTGGGCTTGTTGGGGCGTTTGTGCAATGTTGAGCGAGGCCAGAAGCACAGCGGTTATCAGCATGGTCTTGAGTCAGACCAGGGTTTTGAATTGGGTTCTACCACTCCCCAGCCAAGGAGCCCCGATGGCGCTATAGTTAAGTGCTTGGTTGCTAACTGGAAGGTTGGCAGTTCGAACCCACGCAGCAGCTTCGTAGGAGAAAGACTTCGTGATCTTTTCCAGTAAGATTACAGCCTAGAAAACTCAATGGGGCAGTTCTACTTAGTCACACGGGGTCACAACACTGCCCAGCCAGGTGACCTTGACTGGTAACCTACCCGCGTGAGCTTCCGTCTCCTCAGCTTCTTTTGTATGGCAGGGAGGACAGTAACCAACTCCCAGGAGCACTGTGAGGATGAGATGAGGTGTTCCATAGCACTGAGCAGCAGGCCAGCTCACCAGCCCCAGAGGTGCCACCTCTTGTGTTGATGAGTTTTGTTTAACACTTGGCGTTGAATGGAGCTCAGTTAGTGGTGGTTGTGTTGTTAGCTGCCGTGGGGTCAGCCATGACTCATGGTGACCTCACACACAGTGGAGCAAACTCTGCCCAGTCCTGTGCCATCCCCACAGTCGGTGTGGACTGGCCTGTTGTGCTTCACAGAGTAGGTTTTCTTTGGCTGATTTTCAGAAGCCTATTGCCAGGCCTTTCTTCGTGGTCCCTCTTAGTCTGGAAGCTCTGCTGAAACCTGTTCAGCATCATAGCAACACGCCAGCCTCCACTAATAGATAGGCGGTGGCAGGGACTGAAGCTGAGAATCTAGTCATTCTTCTCATTGTCACTTAGCTGGAAGGGAAGGTGGCCAAGGCCCAACTGCAAAGGGGGCTGTGACCCTACCTGGCGGTGGGCACCTTTGGGAGAACTTAATGCACAGCACAAATAGAGCTGTTCCCACCATAAGTCACCTCTCTTTCCACCTTAGAATGGCTTCAGCAAGAAAGGCCAGCTGCTCTGTGCATGACATGTTTGGTGACTTCAGTGATATTTCCTTAGAAGATTCAAAAGTGGAAGCAATCAGAAACTTACAGATCAGCAGGAGTCTAACCAAAATAACAGCCAGTCAGAGCAGGTTCCTGAAAAGAAACCAAATGCTGGGTGAGAGACGCCTCTTTCTGAAAGAGAGCCCTGGCCTGGAGGGTGGGCCTAGGCCTTCCTCAGGTTGGCCCCTGACTACCACCTCCCAGACCCGGACGAACGCCGCATTCCTGAAGCTGGCCCAGATAGAGACCAAGATCAGGAACCGCCAGGCACAGAGGGGTTTGTCTGATGTGGAGTCTGACCCAAAGACCTCTGATGCCAGCCTTCCAGAGGGGGCTGATCAGGTCCCCACCAGGTGTGCAGCGGAAACTCCGTGGAACACAGACTCTCCCCAGGAACGTGTGCGTGAAAACTCCACCACTGATAGCCGGAAGGGCAGCAGGTTCCTCAAGAAGAAAGAGCCACCCGCTGAAAATATGCCCCGTGGAGCACGTTTAGGGAAAGAACGGAACTTTCCAACACCCAAGCAGAAAAAACCTGCTAGAACATTTGACTCTCCAGACAGTGATGAAGAGGAAATGAAGGAGTTACTGGGAAGCTTGGTGGAGTCTTCTGGAGAAAAAGAAACACACAGGAACCAGGGTTTCACCAGCACTAATGTCAGTGACAAAGAACAAGTGGAACTCTTCTTGGTAAGTTTTAATTTCTATTTGTTTTTAACAAAACTTTTGCATTTGCCACCTTCATCTCCTAGACAGGATCCCCACTGCCGTCGAGCGTGTGTCAGAGTAGAATTGCTCCCCGGGGCCTTCAGTGGCTGATCTTCAGAATTAGATTGCCAGGCCTTTCTTCCAAGGCTCCTCTGGGTGGACTTGAACCACCAACCTTTCAGTTAGCAGCTGAGTGCCTTAACCCTTTGCCTCTAATTTAGAAACTGTGACATGTGTTAGTATCTGAAAGTAAAGTGATACTTTTGATTGTGGATTTATTTCCAATATAGGAAATAATTGCGATGTTTTTCCAGTCCCAACATTTTGTTATCTAAGTGCTATAGCTCAACCTCCAGAAATGACAGGAGAAGAGAAAAAGGGGATGCAGAGGGGAAAAAACAATCACTGAGGCAATGGTCACACACCCCATGAGCCCCAGGTCTACTTATGGCTTGATAAGGACTTGATCATCCTGCATTTGTAATTTTCTCTCTTTTATCTCCATCAAAGTCGGATCAGATCCCAGCTTGGCCACAAGATCTGTCTCTACCCAGGCCCAAGCCATTCCAGAAGCCACGTCCACCAGCCACACGATCAGTCAGCGGGACTGCTCCCCGCTTCAGTTCAAGAACATCCTCCCCACAGATCCCTGGTGCTGGTGGCCCAACCTCTCACACGTCAGTGCTCTCGGTCACAGGCACCTCATCCAGGTCAGGGCTTCCAAATATGGGGCGCCCCAAGCCCCTGTCCTCCCCCAGAAGGAGCAAGAGTGAGGCTAGGCCCTCAGAGGAGTCACTTTCTGAAACCACTGATGACAGCAGGAATGGTAAGCCACATTCTTGTGCACAGAGTGTGGGGGAAGGGGCACAGAGGTTGCAGGGTGCTGCTGTGAGAGGGCATGCTGGCCTTGTCACCTCCTGGTTCATTAGTCTCCTTCCCTGGTTGAGGGGACAGGTCAGATTTTTTTTCTGCCCATAAAATATTCATCTACTAACCCTGACCTGGGGGAGCTCTGGTAGCATAGTGCCTAAGGCACTTGACTGCTAACCAGAAGGCTGGTGGTTCAAACCCACCAGCTATTCCTTGAAAGAAAGGTTGAGCAATCTACTTCCGTAGTGATACCAGCCTCAGAAACCCAAGGAGGGGTCGCTATGAGTCAGGGCTGACTCGACAGTGCATAACAACAATAAATGCCCTGACCAATTATAGGGCATTAATCTCAAAAAAGGAGTGGTGTAAATGGTTATGCCCTCAACTACGAACCAAAAGGTCAACAGTTCAAACCTACCCAGGAGTTCCTCAGAAGACAGGCCTGGTGACCTGCTTCCTAAAGGTCATAGCCCTGAAAACCCTGTGGAACTCTGCATACATGGGGTTTCCAGGAGTCAGAATTGACTCAGCAGCAATGAGTTTGGTTTTGGAAATATTTTTTTGTAACCTGAAAAAAGCCCTTTTCAGTTTTTCTTTTAGTAGTCTCCTTTTTAAATTTGGAAAAGGTAACTTAACTCTCTAATTAGTCAAGATTAAAATATTTCTTACTATTTAGACGTTATGACTAAGGAGCCCTGGTCCTGTAAATGGTTACATGCTCAGCTGTTAACTGAAAGGTTGGTGGTTTAAACCCATCCAGTGGCTCTGCGGGAGAAAGGCCTGACGACCTGCTTCTCTAAAGGTCATTGGTTGTTGTCTGCTGTCAAGTGGATTCTGACTCGTAGTGACCCAGTAGGACAGAGTACAACTGCCCCATGGGGTTTCTAAGGCTGTAATTTTTGTGGTAGCAGAAGACTGCTATATCTTTCTCCCACAGAGCAGCTGGTGGGTTTGAACTGCCAATCTTTGGGTTAGCAGCCAAGTGCTTAACCACCATGCAACCAGGCCACCTTTTTCTGTAAAGATAACAGCCTAGAAAACCTTAAGGAGCAGTTCTCTCTGCACACACGGGTTGTCCTCCTCGGCCACCACTGCCCAGAGTGGGGAGTCTAGAATCTTCCCCGCAGCTTTGGCCCTGGCTGGGCAGGGAGATAACCCAGAGGCTTCATCTGCTCAGCATGAAGCCCCATGAACTGTATTGACAATCGCAGATGGAACAGGTCCACAGTGAGGGGAATTTTGGCCTGGGTCTTAAGACGGCAGCAGAACCAAGAGACCAATGAGAGATGACAGTGGTGGGCTTCTTGGCCCACTGAGTGAGGTAGGTGGCTCTAGTGGCCATGCCAACCCACAGCATGAGAAACTGACTGCCTTTGGGCAGGAGGCTTGGTGGCAGAGTGGGATGCCTCCTGCACTTTACGGCAGAACTGAAGGAGCTTTGTCACACTTGCCTGAGCAGGGCACAGGCTGGGCTCAGGGCCGAGAGAGCAGGCTTGTCCTGAGGGGGCTGAGAGGAGCCTGTCCTCAGGACCGGAGAGTAGCTGAGAGCTGTCCGCTGAAGAAGGGAGACTGCCTCCAAGCTTCCTGATTCTCATCCTGATCTGTAACCTGCTACTTCCCCAATAAACCCCATGCCTGTGAATATGGTCTGTGAGTTCTGTGTGGCCATTGCAACGAATTACTGAACCCAGCTGGTGTCAGCGTTGGAAAAAAAGGTTGGAGGGCAAAAGCATGTCTGACTTCCGCCTCAGAGGGCTCAGCCTTGGGCTGATACTGATGGTAATTCTCTCTCCCTTGTGAAGTTAGACCAGGCGACTGATGACTGACAGTGCCGGGCAGACACTTTTATAGGGACAGACAGCTGTAGGCAGCACTCAGCTGACTTTCCCAAGTGAGTAGCTTGCCCTTTTCAGACAGACTCCTCTCTTCTGCATGCCACCTCTGGGAGCTCCCTCCCCATCCCTGCACCCGGGGCTGTGGATCACCTTGGCCTCCTTCCAGGCATCAGCTGTGCTCAGGCCATCCTGGCTCATGTGCCTGCCTTGGGGAGGAGGGCAAGGAAGCCTCTGTGGGCTATGAGGCCCCGAGTCCTGTAGGTCTCCCTGTCCTACAGCTCCTGCTTCTGAGGGTGATGAATGACCGCAGGCAGTAGAATCCCCTGCGGAAGGCCTCACCCTGCCCTCACGCAGCACTCATCTTAGGTCTCAGTGGCTTGGAACCGGCTTTCAGTGAACACTCAAGCAGCTCTGAGCCCATGTCCACCACAGTCCCCAGGACCTCCAGATGCCCCACACTTCCCTGTCCCCCTCTCCCAGGCCAAACCCAGTACCCCAGGAACTTATCACCACACTTCCTACTGCCTCTGTGACCATCTGTTTGTGTAAATGACATTTTATTAGCACACAGTCCCGCCTGCTCATGAGCTTCTGTTTGTAGCTGTGGTTGCACTCTGCAGGGTCGAGCAGACACTGCCTGGAAATCTTGACCCTCTGGTGCTTTACAGAGAAAGTGTGCTGGCCCCTGGTTCTCTCCATCCCCTGTGCCTACGGCTCAGGGAGTGAGTACGTGAACAACGTCATCACACTCATTTTTTCACTGCAGATTTCAGAATCAATCTCCTGTCCCTTGATGACTTGGCTCCAGCCGTCAGTGAGAAGTCAGAGCTGGATCAGGAAGTGAGTACAGTGAACTATCAATTACAGATGGCTTTGGGGAAATGCCTGCTTCATCTAGGGCAGGGGTCAAGTCAGTCTCAACGGGGGTGATTCTGCCCCCCAGGACACTGGGCAACGTCTGGGGACATTTTTGGTTATCACAACCAGGAGAGGGGGTATTACTGGCATCTGGTGGGTGGAGGTCAGGGAGGCTACTCAACAGTCTACAGTGCACAGGATGGCTCCACCTCAGAGAATGATCGGGGACCAAATATGAACAGTGTTGAGGCTGAGAGACACCCTATCTGTTATCTATCTGTTTATCTATCTGTCATCTAACTATTCCCTCTAAAAAAACCCACTGCCATTGAGTCAGTTTCTACGCATAGCAACCCTAGAGGACAAAGTAGCACTGCCCCATAGAGTTTGCAAGGCTGAAAATCTTTACGGAAATAGACCACCTCATCTTTCTGTCACAGAGGAGCTCATGGGTTTGAACCACTGACCTTTTGGTTACAGTTGGCTGCTTTAACCACTGTGCCACCAGAGCTCCTTATCTGTTCATTCTTGTGGTTCTCAGCTGGGGTTGACTTTGCCCCCAGGGGAGACATTTTTGGCTGTCACCACTGCTGGCATCAAGTGAGCGGAGGCCAGGGAGGCTGGTCAGCACCCTGCAGTGCCCAGAACGGCCCCTCCACAGAGAATGATCCAGCCCAGACGTCAGCAGTGCCAAGGGGGAGAAACCCTGCCTTAGGTGATGCACCATCACCTGGTTGATTAGCTTACCCCACATGGCACTCCCTAAAGCGTGTCCAGCGGCGATTGTGCCCGCACACACTCCTCCAAGGGTGCTGCCAGGGTTCTTGCATGTTGGTAACCCCATACTGTCGGGTGCACGCTTCGTAATATACTTCAACAGGTCTTGTCCGTGCCCTGCCTCATTGTGCATGGCGCCACTGTGGTCATGTGATATATGTGCCAAGAGGGTTCTACGGGCCTGTCCACGATTGACCCCTCCTACCCACACCTCACAGGGGCCCTGTGCCCTCGCCCCTGCTGGGACCAGCAGGTGTCCTGTCCTGCAGGCGCTGTGATAATTGAGTGGCTGCTGGTGTAGAGTGCTGTCATTCCTGCTGCCATTCTCCGTTTCAGGGAGAAGGTGCTCAGCAGGAAAAGCGGTCCAGCCTACGCTCATGGGCAGAAGCCCCCAACAGGCAGGGGTCACCAAGATGCACCCAGGCCCGGAGTATGGCATCCTCAGACAGCGAGGAGGGTCCCCCTACAGAGAGCATGGTCTATGAGAGTCTGAACACCAAGTGGGGGGCTACATCCAGCCAGCTGCCACTGTCCC
The DNA here is from genome assembly GCF_000298275.1 of Orycteropus afer afer. Classification (NCBI taxonomy): domain Eukaryota; kingdom Metazoa; phylum Chordata; class Mammalia; order Tubulidentata; family Orycteropodidae; genus Orycteropus; species Orycteropus afer. The sequence goes on from NW_006921723.1 coordinate 636,884, forward strand.
GAGACACCTCTGCAAGCACTGTGAGCTTGGCATCCTCGGCCAGCCAAGAAGGCCTCCCCACTGTGAGCCCAGCCTACTCGGATGACTTTGAGGCATCACCAGGCCTGACCGCCTCCGGGCCCACAGGCTGCTCTGAGGAGTCTCTTGACAGGACGTTGGAAGCCCTTTCGGAATTCTCTTTGAGTCAGGAAAGGGACCGTACCCCACAAACCCCCAAGGCCAGCAGAAAGTGGGGCCGACATGTGACGAGAGTGATCGTGAAGGAGTCAGCCGTGCAGACCTCCGATCCTGCCTTCACCTACCGGTGGGCCGAGGGTGAGCAAGGCCAGCCTGGGGCTGGGGAGGCATTGGGAGGGCAGCTGGGAAGGGTGTTCCAGGTGCCATTCATGGCCCCTTCCGAGCACTGAAAGGGGCTCTGGTTCAGGAGCTCTGGGCTTTCCTCATTAACTAGCTCAGTGGGCCTTTGTACCCCATTTCCTTGCCCAAGGAAGGGCCTCTGCACTGGTGTTTCTCAGCCTTTTTTGCTCTAAAACATATAGAAAAGGCTGACAATCAAAGATTAGGGTACTCTAGGGTGACTCTGATCTCAGGGGACATTTGTGATTGTCACAACTGGGAGGAGGGTGCTACTGGCATCGAGTGGGTAGAAGCCAGGGATGCCGCTCAACACCTTACAGTGCACAGGATGGCCCCACCACAGAGAATGTTCCAGAACTAAACATAACAGTTCAGTGACTGGGGAGACCTGGATGAGGGGAAATGAGCAGTGTTGAGTGTTGAATGACCTAACCAGCTGGGGACCTGTGTACACCACAGGTCCAAGACATCCCAAAAGACATCCCAAAGCTGAACCCCTGGCCCCCTGACCTCCCTGGCAGCTGCCTGGGGTCCTGGTGCATGGGGCCTGTGCAGGGTGCCCCTTTGGCTTGGTTGACAGTTTGATGACTCCTAGCTCGTACCTCTTGCCATCAAGTCAATTCCAACTCATAGCAACCCCCATTGGGTTTCCAAAGTGGTGAATCTTCACAGAAGTAGATTGTCCCATCTGCCTTCCACAGAGCAGCTAGTGGGTTTGAACCACCAACCTTCCGGTTATCAGTCAAATGCCTTAGGCACCGTGCCACCAGAGCTCCTTGGGCAGGAAGAACAAAGATGTCACTTTGAAGACTAAGGTGAGCCTGATTCAAGTCATGGTGTTTTCAATCTTCTCATGTGCATGTGAGAGCTGGATAATGAACAAGGAAAACCACAGAAGAATTGATACATTTGAATTGTGGCATTGATGAAGAATGCTGAATGTATGAAAGATTGCTAGAAGAACAAACAAATCTGTCTTGGAGGAAGTACAGCCAGAGTGCTCCTTATAAATGAAGATGGCGAGACTTCATCTTGGGCATGTTATCAGGAGGGCCCAGTCCCTAGGGAAGGATATCATGCTTGGTGAGCAGAGGGTCAGTGGAAAGGAGGAAGACACTCAAGGAGATAGAGTGACACGAGGGACTCAGGCACAGCAAGGATTGTGAGGCTGGCGCAGGATCCGGCAGTGTGTCCTTCTGTTCTGCATGAGGTTGCTGTGTGTTACGACTGCCTCGATGGCACCTAACCACCACGTCTCTGGGGAGTGCTGCTTAGCACTTGAGGCCAGCAGCCCCACGCTTGCTTCCCTGTGGGCCGGCTCTGATGTTCCCAGCCTTGTTGGTCCAGCAGAGTCCCTGGCGCCAGCTCTGTGTTAGGACATGGTGGCCAAGGACACTTCTCTCTCTGCACCCTCACGGGCCCCTGCAAGCATTCCCTCAGCCCAGCTGCATCCTGGTCATTCCAGATGGCGGACCTCGAGTTTTCATCACCCTTCTTGCTCTCCTTACCTGATGGACATCCGCAGAGGGGACAGGATGTGGTCACAGACTCTGGAAGGTCTCAGTGTTCTAGACTGCTATAACAGAAATACCACAAGTGATGGCTTTAACGAACAGACATTTATGTTCTCATAGTGCAGGAAGCCAGAAGTCCAGATTCAGGGCCCCCAGAGGGGGCGTTCTCTGTCTGCTCTGGGGGAAAAGTCTTGTCTGTCTGCAATTTCTGTTCCTTGGTGGTCTCCACGTGGCATCTCCACTTCTGTTTGCTGTGTGTCTCTGTGCTGCTCCTTAGAACTCAGGTTAGGTCCTTAGAACTCAGGTTAGAACTCATGCCCTGCACTGGTGCGGCCTCAGTAACCTGACAAAGAACCCTGTTCCCAAACCAGATCACATCCACAGGTACAGAGTTCTAACATATTTTGGGGGATATAATTGAGTCCCTAACAGGGGGATAAAAGCCAGGAACCCGGACAGAAGAGCACTCAGCCCCAGGGTTACAGGTGAGGAGAGACAACTCAGGGACGCCCAAAGTAGCAGGCCGGAAGAGCAGGAGAAAGGGGATTAAAAGCCAGGAAGCCAGAGAGAGAGCAATCAGCCGAAGGGATTAGGTGAGGAGAGGAAACTCAGGCCCGCCCAGAGTAGCAGGCTGGAAGAGCAGGAGGAAGAGGATAAAAGCCAGGAACCCGCACATAGGAGCAGTCAGCCCCAGGGACAACTCGGGGATGCCCAAAGCAGCAGGCCAGAAGAGCCAGAGAAAGGGGATTAAAAGCCAGGAAGCCAGACAGAGGAACAGTCAGCCACAGGGACCCAGGTGGGGGTGATAACGAGAGGTCTCCAACAGCAAGACAAACTTGTCTGTCGGTTTGTCCTACTGTGGTGACATGCAGACGTGAGTTTTGAGGCTTAGCCTCTGGTGTTTAAAACCCAGCGAGATGCACCTGGTGCACAGGTAACAGCCCAGCTTATAGACTGAGACAGACTAGGAAGAAGGAAGAGGCCGTCCACTTCTCAAAGAATTGGCCAGGGAAAACCTTATGAATAGCAAAGAAACAGTTTGGTACATTACCGTGCACCTTTAGGAACAGTCCGTTTAGGCTAAAAGGCTCTCAAAATAGGAATGGGAAAGAGCTGCAACATCTGAGTAAACCCAGCCTTACTCATATGGAAAAGAAAGCTTTCGAGACCTTCATTTGCTGATGTGGCACCACTCAAATTGAAGAGAAACAGCCGCAGACATCCATTAATCATCGGAACA